>NC_140531.1:38175528-38633028 GCF_057382185.1 Mchenga conophoros
TCTTTTGGTACATGTAAAATAAAGATCAGAGTGAGAATGTGTGATGTTATTCCTGTGTTGTGTGTGAATGCAAGACAGTGTTCGGTGTCGAATCAGCTGATCTCCAAAGTGAGCGAGGTGACAGGACAGTAACAAAAGTCAGTGAATAATAATGACTTGATCGCATACTAGACTGTGCAAAACTATTAAGGTGTCAGTCGTACCTGAGCTGAAGAATCAGCTCTACGTGTGTGCACGCCTACAAAGTGTACCAAGTGTACCTCGTGGCGCAGTAGCTCATCCAGATCAAGGGCCACTAAAATTCACAGGTTATTGTAACGTGTGAAGTACAGAAAGAAAGTGGTACGATTTCTTATTTGTTTTCACTCATGCACAAACAAAAAAAAAAATCCAATCCACTGAGAAGTCAAAGAGGTCCACAAACAGCCATATTTGTCATATTACTGTTGTTACAATAGAAGCGCCAGAAAGGCCCCAACCACACCTCCCTCATGTGGGAGTCAGCTAATGGAACCAGTCCCTCCATGATCACAAACACTAAGCTCAATATCATCACAAAATAACAGGATAAAAGTGTTAAACGGCATGTGTGGCAGTGAGATTTCAAGCTATTGCATCATTTTGTATTTTTAATATTTTTTATTATTATTTTATATTTGGAGTTCAATATGAAGAATCGTATGTTATGGCCCAGGTTCATGAACACTCCTAACCTAACTCAAGACATAATTTTGCCATAAATAAACCTAATTACAAGATTTGTGTATAGATGGTACAGAGGCACATACAAACACTTATATGAACATTATAATCCAGACAAATACTCTAGGATGAGTAGTGATACTAGTGCCCAGTCAACAAATAAACTTAAGATGACAATTGTGTTTAGGTTTGATTCAATTCTGCCCAATACTGTAGGAGGAGCAGTGATTTTGTGAACTGTGAACAGACTGACAAGTGATAAACACCTCGTGTGGCACTGAAGTAGCCTATTATTTATAAAAAAAAATATGCTGTGTGACAATAATTGCAAGCCAATTTACTTCATTCTTGCTGTTCCTTGTACTGGTTACACTCTGGTTACATTTTCAGGTTTCCATGGCAATGACTAGCTGTCACCACTACCTTAATATAAAGTCAGTGACTTTGACAACACACCACCCACTTGTCAGACGTAAACATCACAGTCAACAATAGTTTGATTCAGCACATCTTTTTACTTAAAACTGCATGTTTATACTGGAGAAAAGCACAAAATACATTCTCAGGGTCAGAAATTACATAAACTGAACAACATCAGCATGGCGATAATGCAGCTAAGCCCTCTAAAACACTTGCAATACCATATAAAGTTGAATTAAATGTTATACATCCACCGTAGGATGTTGATTACATTCCTTCCTCCTACAGTTGGTTAAAATAGAAATCTGTACCTTGATGAATAGAGCTGCTGTGGTTCAAGTACATCCAACCTTACTATATATATATATATATATATATATATATATCTATATATATATAGATATATAGATATATAGATAGATAGATATATATATAGAGAGAGTAAGGTGCAAGCCTAGGTGTTTCTGCATGAAAACACCTAGGCTTGCAGTTAGGGAATACAGAGTGCTGTCCAGTAAATCTAAAGTTACCTCGGAAAACATAAAAACAGAGTAAAACAAAAGACATTTAAGTAAAAGAGGCACAGTAAGAAGAAGTTTTGGTATATATACACAGCAAAGGCTGCACAGTGATGTGCAGAATTCCCTCACGTTTACAAGGCAAATAGCTGACTTGATGCAGGTGAAATTTATGATGGTGAAGTTACAGCAAGTGTTTCTGCATGCCATGACGGCAAACCAGCCATAGATTGAATAACAGTTTAACTTAGACGTAAGTTTCCAGTCCAGAGGAACCGCAGTGCCTTAAACTCGTATTCTTTCTTATGGCCAGCAGAGGGTGACTCCTCTGGCTCCAAAGTATTGTCCAATATATTAACATTTGAAAGAAATTGACTGTAATGCTCACTCCATTTGTGACCACAGCAAACACTTTCAAGCATGATGATCCGTTTTTAAAAATACTTAAACTAAAATAGACTGAGTAAGCTTTAGGGTATGGAGACATTGTGTCAAGTCCCTACTTTACGACCATAGTGTTTCTTTGTCAGATCTACCTCTTGCTTGTTACATCACGATTTCTTTTTTTCTTTTTTTTTCAGAAAACATAAAAACATGATAATGCCTATGATTATAATATTGAGTTCAGGGCTCTAAAGGGGACTCCACTAACAAAGGATGTCTTCAAGGCACTCACATCCATCTTTTAAATAGCCTACACTTTAACATCTTTGGGAGTTTAGCCGTCATTAGAAATAATCATTCAGCACAGAAAAGCAGTTACTGCATGAGCAAAGAGGTTTCTATGTTAGACCCTTTGATACTATATTGAAATGATACTGTATGTATATGCAGGTTCAAAAAGCATATTTGGCCCTTTACTGTTTTGACATGTACAAAACACTAAGTTATGTATGAGTGTTTCTTCATCTAATGTCCCTTTGAGAATGGAATTAGTGGGTTTGCATTTGTAGCACTTTATTTTAGAGTGCATGAACCTCATCTGGACTTAGCATCGTCTTCGGCTAATCGGCAACTTCTAGCAATTATTAGCAGAGCAGAGTTCACAGACACAATGCTAATGTACTCTCAGCTTTAACATGCACTGTGCAACTAGTGTCTGGAATGCCCACCGTATCACCTGCTACAAACCAAGATGGAGCAAGTAATGTTGCAGGGCTACATGCTAATGTTAGCATATAGCTCGTGTGGCTTAGTCCTTTCAGTTTGTTTGTTTCTGAATATTATTTTAGATTTCTAAAATCTATACCTTACTGGGATTAGTCAGAAAAGACTGAACTACGCACATGCTGAATGCTGCACTTCATCAAACATATATTCAAGCTCATCTTCTGCATCTCACAGCAGACAGCTTCTGACAATGCCTTGTGTGATTCCAGATTCTCTGACTAATGTGCAAACACTATTAAATGAAATACTGAAATTATAAGGAATTAAAACAACAAATATGGGGCTTTTTTATGTTGCTTACAAGAGGCAGGCTTGTTTTTCTATCAAAACACGCTTCACCTTGTGATTAAACTCAGAAAATCAATTCCTTCATTTTGTCGCTTGCTTTCAACTCTTTCTATGCAGATTTTTTTTCAATAATAAACAACAAATTCTCATGAAGAAGAAGCACAAAAGCAAGTGAAATGCTCTCTGCACTTATCATTTGGTTAGCCAGTCTACATAGAAAGAAAAAGGACTCAATTTTTTGGTTTTATCCAGAATATGCTGATGTGTTATAACAATATAGCCGTTAAAGCTGGTGTACTTTTCTTATTGATGATTGTAATTTCACTTAAGCAGTTACCTATAGCTTTCCTTCAAAGTTAGAAAACTATAAACTATCGGGGCTTTTTCTTAATTTTTATATTTTCCACTGAAAAACAAAAATTTACAGAAATATTAATGAATAAAAGAGCGTCCAGTGCTATTTTAACTCTTCCTCTCCTCTTCTCATATCTCTCCGTCCCTCTCGTTCACACGGGCGTCGTCCTGTCCACGGCCCTCGGCTCCTCTTCTCCTGGCTCTGGGTGAGTTAGCTCCCTGATACCAACCCTCTTGGTCCCTTTCCTCCCCGTCCAAATTTTGCACTACATCACAGTCGTCTTCCTCCCTCTCATCTTCTCTGTCGTCCTCCTCGCTCCTCTCCGAGTCGGACTCATCGGAGTTGTCCTCTTCCAGGTAGCGGTAACCTTTGACCTGAGGACAAAAAGAATTAGTTGAATTAGTTGCTCTGATGTCAAAACCCGTTTCTAGCTTAGTATGCAGTAGCATTTTTCACAATAAAATGCACTGATCCTTGGATTACCTTCTTCCAGAAGAAGGACAAATCAGTTTTTAGCAATTCTAATCTAACCACATAACAAAACGCTATATTCTACTTATATAAAACGCTTATGTAAGCAGACAATCTCTCAACAGCCTGTTCTATCTACTTCTTTTGGTCTGCCATCACTCAGAAACCTCAAAATAAAACTTCCATTTACTTTAATGTAAAACAAATAAGATCCTTCAAAGCTTGATTGAAGCGCCTTTTTATATTTTTGCGTGAAAGGCTAAAATCTAAAATCAACAGAGAAGGAGTCAGCAAAATAAATCAGACTGAATCCACAAAAATGCCATCTCAAGGATTTTCTGTGTGCAAATACTTGTTTCTGATAGGTCACTGTTATACACAGCAAAATCCATGCATAGAATATAATACAAATATAACAACAACCATGTGTATTCAGTGACTTCGCACATGTTTAAATAGTGGCACGGACTTGATAGACATGTAATATTATTTTCAGACATTGTCCTAAAGGACACCTTCATGGGTAATACTGCTCATACATTTGCAGATAACTGTAAACTATGTTTGAAAAACTAATTTGCCTTTGGTGTGAGTTTTTTTTCTACAAAAGAAAATGAAGGAAAAAAAGGGAAAAATAATGAGCTTATATCTACTCATTCCTCTTCAAAGAAAAAGTTTTTACAGACTGCATGGGGGAGTTTTTGGCATGCCCCAAAGTAATTTCAGCCAGAGCATAAGAAAAATAATCAGCTGCCTCTTAATTAGGGTTTCATTTTTGTCAGATGATCAGAAATACAGGAATATGCATGGATGTCTGTCAAATACGGTAACATGCACTAATTGCCTGTATTGTCTGCTTACAAACACAGCCACCTCCCAAAGGCCCACAGAGACCTTTATGATATGTTCAGTTCCATATCACAGAAAGACTCTGATTGTTGTTGAAATCTAAAGAAACGATGACAGCTCGTGCAGAAAATGCGTCACTGCTCAGTTTGTGGTGTAGTTGATAAACAACACTGTATTTAATCTTCTTTAAACAGACTATTTTTTGCCTGCTGCCTTATTGCAAAACCAAAAATTCAGATCAATCAGAATATTTTTATTCAGATTTATGTATAATATCTAAGTATATCTTAAATCTAAACTAATATATCTTAAAGCCACTATAATATGTCCACAGAAAAGTCGACATACTCGACTCCACTCATGTTGATGAGATGACGAAGGAACATGAGAAGTTGGAGTCAGGTAGCAAAATGAGATCCTCGCTGCGTAGCTTCAGTTTACAGTCAATTAAATGTGAATTAAACATGAAGTTGGTCACAGCTGCATAATAAATTGCTACAGCTGTATTTTATTACGTGAGGTTTAACAGTGCTCAGAACGTTTCATATTTAGGGACACTTTTAATTAAATTGATAACATGGCACAATGTGACAAGATTTTGAATTATCTTTTAACCACACACACAGAATCTATGACAAGCAGAGAGTCTGGTGAAATTAAATGACTGAAACAACATATGAATACAAGGTTTTAAAGAGTGCCCCTGTGGCCATGGTTTGCATATTCCAGCTGCGTGCCGGTGCCTGTTTTATAAATTGACAGTGAAAACACTTCACGTGTGCATCTTCAATTATAGCCTCTGCCCTTCAGGTGGATTTTAGGAATTGAGGCATCCTCCAGCGTGATGTACTGAGACCGATTTCAAGGGGACAAGGAGGCGGATGGAGGACAGAGGAGATGAAATTAGAGAAATGAGAAAAGCATACCACACCTGAGTGCAGCAGCTGATCAGCATTCTGCTCATTAATGAAACTGCACTTCAATCCAGCACTACTAAACCACTCCTTACTGGCCACTGTGATCTGTGTTTTCGGGATGAGCTCAGTAAAATTCAAAACGTGACCTAGGGTAACCTAGGGTAACTTCTCTGTCTTGTTATGTTTGAGTAATTTTGCCTGTAAGAATGTGGAAGCTTGTTAGGGGTTCTCTGCCATGTTCTAAACTGTTTTCCTGTGTTTGTGAGTAGCAGCAGAGCCTAATTAGTTTATAGTCTTCAATGTTTTTATGTTTTTAACACAGAGCTCCGATTTCTTTTTTTCTTTTTTCATGGTTTTGGTGGCGGTGTTGGAGCAGAGGTCCAGGGGTCAAACCTTGGAGACCCTGAAGTCTAGCTTCCTCCTTATTTTATTCCCCTTTTTCCTTCTTTAATTATATAACTTGTTGACGTATAATGATTTATAGCAGAGGAGAGGCCTGTCCATTAGTTCTGACTTAAAGTTTTCTAGTGCCCACTATTCATGTTACACCTTGTGTCACCTTATACTTCAGGTAAAGACTATAACACACTGTGTGCGCAAAGAAACCTCTCAAGGTTCCCACTGAGTTTATCATGTCCCCAGCGCCCTGCATGCTCTAATCAGGTTTTTTTTTTTTCGGAGAGAAAACATGTCGGACAAACTCTCCTGCTGTGTGGAACGTGACAAAACAACTTTGATTTTCCTGAAAACATGCAGAGATCATGTTTGAAAAGGGCTCATTACAAAGACCAGATTCATGTATTGATCCTCGATGGACTGACTAGTTACCTTGTGTCGTGGCCGAGGGATGCGAGGCAGTCTGAATGGCACTCTCTTGGCCAGGCGACGCTCCATCACCCAATAGCAACAGCAAGCCAGCAACAAAGTGACTAGTAGTATGGAAAGTTTTGCCTTAAAGGAAAGTGAAGAAAAAAATAGGTTAGACTAGGAACAAAAAAATGGAGGGAAAAACTAACGACATAAACACCGAGTCACATACCCTCATAGGAAGACCATACCAAAGGTAGACTATAAAGATGGCGATTGCCTGCCACCAGTGATAGATGGTGTAGACAAAGTCCAGGCGTTCCTTTTCTTCAGCGTACAGCATTCCGAGTAGGGCTGGAACACACAGAGGAACTCATGTTGTCACGTGTCATAGCTGAAGACATGCAAACATAGAGACCATGGATGATACTCACTGCTGACGCCTGTCTTGTTCAGGGCGGTGCCGAGTCCCCATAGCGCAGAGATCACTAGTAGAGGGCCCTCATACTTGAGGCGATTCGGCTCTGGAGAAAATGCCATGAGAACCACCACAAGCACTCCATGCACAAAAGCACCACTGATGAGACACACCCAGCGTGGAAGCCGTAAGAGGGAAAGGCTAAGGGAGGAAAAGATGGAGGCGGAGAGGCCGTAGACGACGATGAGAAGCCACAGTTTATTTAGACCCAAAGCACATACACCGTAAGACTGTTGAGAAAGAAGGGGGGGAGACACATTCTTTCAACATTTTATGACCGGATTCACAACTCTGCTTTCTCTCATGACATCCTTAAATCCTACATCTTTACATCTGTATTTCCGTTTCTCTTTAACAAACTTAAACTACTGTACAGACAATCTGCATGAGTTTAGTACCAGGGTGAATCCAGAGATGGCAAACAGTGTCTCGAATCCACTGTAGATGAAGAAGGGGCAGAGCAGCCGCAGGCGGTAGTCCCTCAGGTGTTTGAAAGGCAGCTGAAAGATGTTTCCCCAGCCTATACTGCGAAGGTCGATCTCTTCTGTTGGGCGGTAGGCGGCCCCACACAGCCCGAGGAACTGTGAGTAGCAGCACACAGAGATCACTTTATTCAGAATAATTTTCAATGGAGCTTGTGCTTCAGTTTGTTTTTGTCCCATGGTGAGGTTTTAAAAAATGTCTAAGAATAGAACAAACACAACAGATGCCTGAGAGCAACATTAGCTCTTAAACTAGCAGCTGGTACCCAGTTGGTACAGACTAAAGCCAGTGAAAAAGTGTTTTAGCATCTATTAGCTTGTTTTAGTTTACAGTCTCATCACTTTCATCGTTTCCAGCAATTCCTCGAACAAATTGTAAGCCAAATGGATGCTAGCTTCCCAGCAAGAATCCCAATTCACTGACTTTAAATACCAGAGGTCTGAGGTGTTTTCCAGTGCTTTGTTCATATCTTGCAAGTAGCCACAAGAACGGTTATAAAACGTCTGATTGGATCACCCTACATGGTATAATGTGAGCCTAACAATAATAGAATACTGTAAAACAACTAATATAGAACTTTCAAGCACATAAATTACAGCTAATGAATGTCGTAATCAACTCTGTTACAAGACCACCACAGACCTTATCTTTGGGGATGCCTGGAGTTGCGGCGCTCTGCTGCTTCTCTGTTTACGCTTTATAGTTTGCAGCTTTAGCTTTACAGTAGCTCTCCTGTGATTTCTTTTATAACATCAATCTGAACGTCTTGTTTATTGAATATTTATAGCTTCTTGTGGGTTACACATGCTAACTGTGAGAGAGGTTCTCAGCTGCACACAACATGCCATATTTTAGACATCAATACAGGTTTGAAAAAGGCTTAATTTTTTCCTTTATTTATAAAGATTTGATATTATCTAAGGATTAATTTCTCTTCTCTGTAAATCCAAACATTCTTAAGAAAACTTTGCAAGTCTTTTATCACATGTAATTCCATCTGAAATGGTTTCCTCAGAGCATTTTTACATTTATCTTTTAATGAGAAAGTGATGTACACGGGGATTTATAAGAATAAGATTACCGTTTCAGCTCGGTGTTAATTCCATCAGAGCATTTTTGGGTACCCAATTCAATTTTCTCTCAGTAATTTGCTCTTTGTTTTGGTTTTATATGCTTGTCTAGTGACTACTTAATGCTGATGTTTTATTGTTGTTTTGCAAGAACGTCACAACAGGAAACAGCGACACAGATTATACAAAGCCTGTCTAGATAATTAGAAAACAAACACCTAAACAAACTGAATGACCTCGAGTCTACGTGTTTATGTGCCTGTGTAGGAAGAGAACTTACAATGATCATCGAGAGGAAGGCGAAGCCCATGAGCACGCTCTCCACTTGGATGAGCAGCATGGAGCTTGGCAGTTTTTTCAGCACGGTGTTGTTGAAGCCGGGGATCAATCCGGTGACTTTAGCACCTGGTTTAGGGACAGGAAAGAAATTAGAAAATAACTGATGTCAGCCAAACAGCCTGTGTTAATCCTACAGACTGTTAAAGTGTCTGTCTGTACATTTAAGCAACAAACTGTACTTTACAGACTTTTATTGCAGCCGTACTTTATAAAATTACAAAAATGCTTTAAAAGTCTCTGAGTGGATGAAAGGCAGATAGGAATGCTGATTTAATAAAACCTAACAGAGCTGCAGACTGAAGAAAACAAAGTTCTTTATGCAGTTGTGATGTAAATCGAAGAGGTCAGCTACAGTCATGTGATCCTCTACCTCAGGTCTGTTTCCTCCTACTGTTAAAATGTGTGTTTTTTAGCCAGTAAACCTACTTCCACTTAATGAAAACATCTGAATGGGGAAACTGTGACACAGCCTGTCAGTTGGTGATGTTTCTCTTTAAGTTTCATTTTGAATAATACCAATGTTACCAACTATTTTTATTTTTTACCACCTGTTTAGTTTTGCACTGCTGATTTTAAAAAAGCAGCTGTGATCATGGTGCTTAACTAGTACTGAAAGTACTGTGCAAAAATCTTAGAGGCATGCAGCAATTTATTGAACCTGCAAAAACAGCTTGAACAGTTCTAGCCTGTAGGCTTTTTGAAGGACATTCAAAGCTCTACTTTGGCTGTTTCTGCCTTTTGTTCATTTCTCTGTCAACATGATCCCCACTGCTTTAATAATGTTGAGGTTCAGGCTCTGGGGAGACCAACCCATGATGTGTTTTTCTATCCAGTTTTTTTTCTGCACTGGCAGTGCAGGGATCATTGACATGTGGAATAATTAGGCTGAATCATTACATCACTAGCAGTCTTTGTAGATAAGATTGAGTACTGAACATCAGATTTCAAATTTGCGCTGAAAGTTGAAAATACAAATTGACATTTTATTGCTTTTTGAAATTCACAAATCCAGCAGACACAGAACAATGTGTGGATATTTCAACCTGTTTCCAGCACCTGGTGAGATAACGAGCCTCCAGGTTTGGCTGTGGTTTGGTCTCTGAGAGAAGTGTGTGGCTCTTTTACAAGCCTCTTGCTAATTTTACTTTTAGTACTTGGATTAAACCAGGTAACAAAGTGGCTGTGTCAGCTTTTTCTTTTCTTTTTTTTTTTTAATAATTACGTTCTGCCTAGTCAATATTAACACTCGGGCAACAAAGTGTTTGTCTATGATTACTCTGAATCCTCCAAACACTCCACAAGGCACTAGGGGAACTAATAAAGAGTAAGACGGGAAGACTGATGGACTTCCTTGTGTGTTTTTACAAAATAAAAAGCAGGGATGGGAGTTAAAATCTCTAAAATATAATTTATTATAAATAGAAAAAGTTACATGAATTAACTGGTTTTAAATGACAGCCTCACAATTAACAGGATAGATTGTTTTCTTTTTTTGGAATGATGATGGATTTAGTTGAAAAGTTGATAAAAATTCCTATTTCCCATACTCTTCCTCTTAATATTAACATGGAAGTAAATTTAACTTTTATTGTCCCGAGCTTATTATGGTGTATCTGTACTGAGTCGCTACTGGAAGTGAGGAGGCAAGTTTCTTTACCGCAGTGTTTCACTTGGGCGAGGACGTGGGAGTTATCATGGAGGTAAACGCTGTTGAGGACGAAGGCCATGGGGAACTCGGCGAAGACAAAACTCAGCTGACGCAGAAGAAAAGAAAAAGGTTTGCCCATTTGTCCAGCAAACAGTATGATATTAATAACATCATTAATGAGGGAAAGCTGAAAGACTCACATTGAAAATGATGTTAAAGACCGACTGGAAGACGATGATATAGCTGTGGCACGCTCCCTTTGGGAGCTTCTTCTGCTCCTGCACGTGCTCCTCCTTATAGTTGACGCATTCATAGTACTGTTGTGCCATCCTGCGCATATATGAGAGTGTTTATGGTGTTAGAAAACAAATTTAGAGGCATTTATTTTGTACTTATCTTCAATTAATCACACGAGCCCCTTGTCTCTGTGTATGAAGTGTTTAAATTGATCAAAACCACATAGGCTGTCTCTGTTTCACACTAACAACTACGCTTTGCCCTATAAATGCTCTATATTCAGGAGGTGTAAAGAACCCGAGAACAAGCTTTACATTCACATTTCCTCTTTTAGGATTTAGCGACTTCATAAAAGGCAAAAACACATCAGAGCATTAAAAAAAAAGTATTCTGCCAGCAGCATTTATAATAAAAAGAAAGATCAATACAAACTGAACAGGCGGTGACAGAAAAAAAGATCTCAGCTTGTAGTCAGCGCAGCACGGCTCAAAGGAAATACAACAAAGAGCCCGGTAAATTGTTCTTTCAGTCTGCCGTTGATTAAACTGATACAAGGTTTTGTTACATCTGTTGATGAAAAGACATTTTAAATAATGCTCACTCGATGATGCTTTCTGAGAGCTTTGTTGTGCCGGAGGGACACGTGAAGTAGGGACAGGTATTCAGTGTCTTCATAAAGCAGCAGCTCTTATCATCCACATGAAACATGTAAACATTAGACCTTACATCTAGCAGAAATATGGAGCATTGCTCGATTAGCTACTAGGAAAATTGTGCCAGGCTCTAAAACTCCAGGAGTCCCATTTTTGCTTGAAGAGCTACAATAGCAAAATGTTCTTTACAGAGCTCTACTACTGCCTACACTTGAGATCTTCTTCTGTCGCTCTGTTAAATCCTGTAGCTACTCATGATAAACACGTAGTTTCAAGTAATGATGTCTGCATATAAACAAACAATTCCTGTGAGCCAAAAGTGTTTAGGGCTTCAGACTGCTCTAAACACTTTTACTGTAGTCTTGGCTGTTTGATGTCACTGTGGCACATGGATCTGGCTGTGACCACAGAGGCCTCCATTTGCTGTTCAAACCTTCTGCTCATGAGCAACTCAGACAAAAGCTGGGATAGAGACTAGAGAGAGGAGCTGAAACGGCGTGTTTCTCACAGAGGATGAACTGAAGAGCCGCACTAAAGCCTTTTTATAAGGTATTGTTTGTTTGTTTTTTCAAGATTTCAACCGTCCTCTCTCATCTAAAAGTCTGCTGACAAAGCCCACTACACCACTGTATTGTGCCTCCCATGGAGACTTTCTTGCTCTTTCTGCTAGTTTGTTTTACCTGATCGGCCCGTGATTGGCTCGCTTTTAAAAGAATGAATGAGGCAAGAGGAACAGCCGCTTTCTACTTCCTTCACTGGAATAGAATATTCTGAAGGTTACTATAGTTTTAGGGGATTTTTTGTTTGTTTGTTTTTTATTTCTATAAATCTTAAGACGCAGCAAGGGTTAAGGAAGCACTTCCACCCACCCAAACTTCTACTTCTTCTTTCTCACCGTGTGATATAATTTCCCAAGGAGGCCCACAGGGGCACAATGGCCACACCGATGGCCACAGCCGATGGAACGAGGGTGTAGTAACGCTCCCAATAATTTGTAGAGACGAAGAGAGCGTAGATCCCCGAAGCCAGGAACATCATCCACTTGGTACCTAGAAACCTGGATGTGAGACAGGGTGTTTAAAGGAAGAGCAGGAACATTTATATAAAGACATGTTTTAAAACTTGGGTTTATGTTGCTACCTGATGAGGAGAGGCGTGTACAGGAGGCCTATGATCGGTGTGACATTAATCCCCATCAGCATCTTCTGGTCGATGTCCTGCAGGCCGAGGTTGCTGTACTTTACCTCACGGTAGGTCGTATCATAGTGGAGGATCAACTGCATCTGCAGGAGGCCTGTTGCACACATGTACAGGTACAGTAAATGTTCACGAGTATTCAAGCTACCCTGTCTGTGTTTGCCAGTTTCAGCACCCCATCTTCAGGGAAACTCACCCATGTACACACTGTACACAATCATGGCTCCAATACTGGCTGCAACAACATTCTTGATGATTCCCAGCCTCTTCCTTCGATAGTATTTCTTCTCCTCCTCCTCCTCGTTGTAATCTGCCTGTGGGCCCAAAAACTCCTCCATCTAAAGAAAGAAGGACAAAAAGTTATGCAACACTTAAGCAGAGGCAGAGACGTGTTTATCAAATTAAAATAGGATTGTTCTGATCCGTAGTACACCAAAACTGATAACCAGAGAAGCTGGATTTATGAAGGTTCTCTGAAATCAGCTGAGCTCACCTGGCCCTGCACGTTGTCTTCGTGGTCCACATTGAGCATTTCGTTCACGTTGCCATTTGGAGGCACAACAAACTGATCATCATGAGGGATCAAAGCTTCATCGCCAGTTGCCTCCATCTGGTGACCAGAAGAAGCAGCACGCTATATTAATACTTCACTGCACCTTCTGCCATCATCGAAACCAATCGGCCACCTGCAGCCACCGTGGTTTTCAAGCTGCTGCACATGAACGAAACTCTAATTATAGACGTAAATATCATTAGTGTAATTACTATAATGTTGTATCAAACACACCTGACTCCAAATCACTTTAGATGCATTTTCAGATTTATTTTGTATTTTGTTCATGTATTTTTGTTTTGAGTACTCTGAGACAAAACATAACTGGCTAATTTTAGCACATGTATTTATAGCTTTAAAACTGAACACGTTATAAAGTGAGATTGTGTTAAAATTCACAAAAATGCATACAGAAGCAGCATTACAGAAGCCATACTTCCTCTTAATTGTTTCTCAACACAACGTGCCAAAACGTTTTAAAGCTTGAAAAGCTATTTTAATACAAATATTAAGAAATCATAGAATAGGGGGTGGCAGTTATATAGAGGATATGTTCAGATAAGGGACTACTCACATTCACATCAGGATATGATATTTTCATTTATTTTAAAAACTAGCTGAATGAGTACTTTAACACGCGACTGTTTAACTTATTTTATCCAAGTTTTTATTTCAAGTGAAATTATTATACGTAAAAGTCCAACAAAATATTCACATTTAATGAAACATAAAAAAGACGAGCAGTGTGTGCTGTTGTTTAAAGAAATTCAGTTTCAGTTGTGTGTCCAGAGCAGTATGGCAGGTTGACCTTCCCGTGCACCGTGAGCTGCACGTTTATTACGCGTGCCGATCACGGTGCAGCTACAAAAGTCCAAAACCTTCACATGTGTTTTTGGAGCTAAACGACTGCAGCGTTTCTAAACAACTAAAACTAACTAAAACTTGCAACTCTTCTTACATTTGTATGCCTCTGTAATAATACTGGAATCACCACAAGCTGCAGTGCATTTTATAAAAAGCTGGTGACATTTATGACATCACTGCATTTTTTCCGCTTGTAAAGCCGTCCACTGTTCTATGCTGGACCTTTTGAACCAGTTCTGGTGTTGTGCCAACAACTGATTTCCAATGTTTCCAATGTGTTTTGATGTCTAATGTCTTTACGTATGTTGGCAGACTTTGGTGAACAGGATTCACACAGAGGTTATATATGAAATTAAGAAATGGCCTGTTTTGCAAGTATCTTTATGAGTCTGCATTATTGTACCTACATCATAACCAACTCGGTCTTTTTGGCCACTGTGCTTTTTTGTTGTTTTGTATAGATTCCTCTGGACTGTACATCTCTGCTGTTTACTCTTACTATTTATATCCTCCTGCATAGTTCGTGTGGAGTACCCATAATTTAATTGTGCATGTACAGTGAGGATTAAAGTCCTGTTTTATTGAACTCTCTTTATACAACTGTTATGTTAAATTGTTGCAGTTTCTGCTGCCCTCTTGGCCAGATCACTTTTTAAAAGAACATGTTTCCTTTCAGTGAGGGTTTTCAACCGAATAAATAAAGGATATAAAAAAGTCGCTTTGACAGCAGCTTCTACATTGTGACAGGAATGTTGTTTGTAGCTCAAAATAACTTGATGTCATTCATGAGGGATACATTTGACATATGTTTCACATATTAAAGGCCAACAAGTCAGTAACAGAAGTTTAAATACATGCAATCACTTTGTTTAAGTTGTTAAGTGATAAAGTTTTCTGTTTTTGAATTAAAAACCTGCCGAATCAGTGGTGAGTACCATACTTGGTGATTCAAACCCCCAACAAGAGAAAATGAACTTGCATAGGATACAAGAAGTGTTCCTTTGTTTCTTTTAAATTGTATTTACATCACATTCCTTTGCATAATTAATATTATTCTTACTATTATAGGTTACCATTCACAGTTCATGGACTCCCCCTTCTCCTGTAATAATTACTGAAGTGTCTTTTGTTTCTTTTATGACTTTTTATGACCAGATTTATAAACTGCATTTTTATAAAAGCAGATGTGATCCATCAAAACACCTTTATCGACAGAAAAGCGTGTCTGTCTTAACAAACCAGCCTCATTCACAAGCCTTTTGTTTGCCTGACTTCTCTTTTCCTTCCCAGTATGGAAACTATGAAAGTTAAAGCCGTGCGGGATGGTGTAACTGCGTTTAACCCCTTATTTCAGATTTCTTTGACAGCGTCATATTATGACCCTTGTTATTACTTTCATGACAGTTTGCATCCGGGTCTTGTTGACGTTTCAGCGTTTCAAAGTTATTAGTCAAACCCACGTTCATAAAACAATCACCACCGTGTTTTGCCATCTACCCTGAAATTCACTTACCGTGTCAGTGGAGCGGGGCTGAAGCAGAATGAAGACGGGGACAGAGACACACGGACATCCCCGCCCCTGTGTCCCTTTCAGACCCTGTTGTCGTTACTTCTCCTTTCTTATATTAGGTGCAGTATAAATAAAAAGTTTCGTGGAGGAAACGAAAGTTAGCTATCTTCACTTCCTCACTTGTGCCTGCTTCTCTTAAAGCCACAGACGCGCTTTTAGGAAACACGCCCCCTTCACGCTCTATGTGTATGTGTGTGTGTGTGTGTGTGTGTGTGTGTATACATGTTTAGACGTCTTTGTGAGGACTTATGAGGGACAAAATGTTCGTCCCCACGAGTTGAAGGCATTTTTGAGGCTCAAAATGTGAGTTTAGGGTTAGAGTTACAATTAGTTTATGGTTAGGTTTAGGCGTATGATTAGGATTAGACATTCATTTTTGATGGTTAGGGTTAGGGTAAGCGGCTTGGGAAAGCATTATGTCAATGGGATGTCCCCACGAGGATAGCAAACCAGACATGTGTGTGTGTGTCGGAACTTTTAAAGAATTATTAATAATTATTAAGCGCGGTATCACGGGCTGGGGATGGCGGGGGCATGGGATATATAAAATTAATACTGAAGCAAACCGCTTGAAATCCACCGGTTATTATAATTCCGTCTCAGTTGCGCAGTTTGCAGTTCTGTTATAACATCACACGTGTTGTTCTGTTGAGCGGTGGGAGCAACAATGTCTCACACTTGCTCGGTTTGGTTGATTCAGAGCGACCCACCAGATGGCTTTGCAGAGTGCGAGAGCTGCAGTGAACTCATTAATTATACATTTAATAAAAAAATAACACGCATTGCTGTTCCTGCTCTGGTGACGTCATGCTGGTACACAGGAGTAAAAATGCACAAACTTTACTTATTCTAGAGAAAGATCTTTAGATCCAGACACTGCCTGCATTATGGATAGAAAGCTGAAAGCCGGTTTCAGTTGCTGCTTGTTTGTGGCTCTCTCTGCCTTCAGTAACTGAAACGCATGCTCTATTGGTCACAAATAAACACTAGTGGCACGGTTCCACTGCCAGCCATACATGCTCAAACTATAACACTGTCTCTACCATGTCTGACAGATGGTGCCGTGTTTGAGATCTTAAGGTGTCTCTCCTTCGACGCTCAGGTTTTCACTTGTCCATAATGACTTTTAGTTTTAGCCAAGCAGGATCTTTGACATGCTTTTTTGCAAAGTTTAATCTAGCCTTCTTCTTCTTGTGTAACCAGTGGTTTGCTTCATGTTTTAAACCCTCTATATCTGCATCTCTTGATTGTAGATATGGTTAATCAGCCTCCCTCCTTGAGCGCGGTCGTCCCTGGCCTGAAGTTGTAAAGCAGTTTTTCTTAAACCAGGAAAGAGTTCTGTGATCATGTTTCAGAATTCTTCACAGAAAATTTCATATCAACAAAACTTTTAGAACCTTTTTTTTTTCAAAATGTAGAAAAACACTATGTTGTATCTGTAATAATCACTCGAGATTTCATTGTATTTCATCTTATAGTTACTGTATATTCATTCACACACTCTGCACGAGAGTGAAGTCGAACCATACCACAAACCTCGTGTGAGGGCCAGAATAAATACTTCCAACACTCATGAAGCTAGGCTACACGATGACAGCGCTTTATTAGAGTTAACAGCACACTGTGCAGCTTCTCTGCAGTGCAGATGAAAAGCTGTGTCACTGTGGTTTAAACATGAAGAAAAAGAGACACGCACACTAAAACATGGTCCACTGACACACAGCACAACACAGTCTACACAAGCATGACAAAATGAGCAAAGTTCAGGCATTGTGTTTTTTTTTGTTTTTATCTGAGCTGTTAAAGACAAAGAACCAACCAGGGTCAAAAGAGTAAACTATGAATAGTACAAAAAAGACATTTTGGCTCAGCCCATAATGAATTCTGTGCATGCCCTGACCCATGATTCGCTGTTTCTGAGGTGTTGCACAGGACTGACATGTCTGCATGACAGACAACTGTAAATAAACTAGTTCCACGGGTTGAACTGCAGCTTTGCAAAGAGTCTATATTTACTTTCAGTGCCTTCCAAAACCAAACAAGAAAAATCTGACCCCAGTTCAAAGGGTGAATTGAGATAAAGATTAAAGTTGAATCATTCTTTGCATTTGTCTGGACCTGTCACATGTAACCAGGTTTCTGGTTTCTAGCTTTCTGGTGTTACGCATCAGAGGCCTTTCTCCTTTTCAGTCAGATTTTCAAGTGACTTCGAGAGTCCAGGCTCAACGTACAGAAAGTGGAAAAGATCCAGAGTGTCTGGTCCACTGTGAGTAGTTTCAACATGTCCTTATGCTGCTGATCCACCAAGTTTCTGAGGAAGAGGCAGTTTCTCTCAGCGGGCCCTCGACAGCATTAACTCCACACTTTTCTTTTTTTTTTATTTCCCACCCTTTAATTAAAATACAAGTCTCTCATTGTTTGAAGCCACACATGCTAACCCCATCCCCATGACCTTTTGATCCCACATCATTCTCCATTTTGTTTTCTTCATCCACGTCTATCCGCTCCCCACAGCCGCCTTCCTCATCATTTCCTCGTCCTGGACTGAGAGCTCCGTCAGCTTGCGTCCTAGCCGCTCGTGAAGGTCCAGATATTTGGCCACGCAGCGGTCCAGGCAGACCGACTCACCCTTGGTCAGCTCTGCCTCCTTATAATGTGGCGGTACGCACTTCCTGTGGCAGGCATTAGTCATTCTGAGAGGAAAGGAAGGAAACAGTCAAGATTCTTCAGTATTAAGAGTGATGATAAAAATACATTTTTAAAACATAACAAACGTGTTACTACATGATATATTCACGCATAAGCACCTTATTGTGGGGTCCCCATTATGACTTGCTTACAACAGTCACTTAGTAAAACAGAACAGCGCCATCTGCTGGAGTTATTTTGTGAACCTAAAGTTGGCTATGAATACTCTCCTTTTAAAATTCATAGTTTCATATGACCTGATATAATAGTTATTTAATTTCATAAAGATGTTAAATTAACCAACTTTTAGGTCAAGAAAAGGTGCATTTAAGAAGAGTATTTAGAATTTCTGCAAATAAAATGTATTCTGGCTCATGTCACAGCAGAAATGTGCTTCCCAGTGTTGACACAGATCCTTCATCAGAGCAGGGAGAGACACAGATTCAGTTTAATTATATACTTCAAAGAAGAACTAGCAAAAAGTTAAATGGCAACTAATTACTTCCTTTGTCCTCAAAGTCTTCACAGGGATAAGCCCCGAGGACAGAATTTCATACATCCTTGCCCAACAAACACCACATGACCACCGACGGACATTAAACCCAGTTCCTCTTCACTGCAGGAGATTCACAAAGAGACCAAACTCAAAACACATGAAAGTCATCAATCTCTCATTTCATGTTGCTGAATGAGTCTATCCAACAGCACTTCATCTAGCCAAATGTCTTTTAATACAACACCATGCTCATCAGAAGAAGCCTTAAGTTCCTTCTGCAGGTCACCATCACCGTTTGCCTTAGGAGACACAGTGATGGTGACCTGATAAATCACATTTCAGTGGATTATTTCTTTAACCCGATTAAAATTATTGGTTAGGTTCTTCACATCCAGCCCCAGGATTCAAAAAACTGCAACAAGGTAGACGATAAGCCACGAACGCCTCTAACTGCCTGAAAGGCCCAGTTACTGTCACTGTTCTGGTGAACTACAAGAAACAGTTAAACTGTTAAAAACAGGCATTTTACACTATGTACTTCTAAAAGTACTGCCAGCATTGGGATACCAATAAAATCCCCTAAATCTGAAACATCAACTTACTGACGTGTCAAAATGTTTCCTGTCAAAAGATACTAAACATAACAAACAAACATGACATGCCTCGCCTACCACCAGACCCAACTAAACAGAACAGCCCATCTGACAACGTCCAACAACTGTGTGACGCCATCACGTCAATACAGACCAAAATCTCTGAGGAATGTTTCCACCATTTTTTTTTATATCTATGCTAAAGGCAAAAGGGGAATTATCACGTATGAGCAAGCACTAATTAGGTGGCCAGTAACATATCTTTAATGGCTCTAAGATGTTGCCAGGTATCATATGAATGTAGAGAACTAGTTAACTAGAATTTGATAGAATTATTGCTCACTTCCATCCACAAAATGTAAACAAACATTAGTATTTGGTTTATGGAGTGATGTCAATAACTGGGCGCCATCAAATTACTGCAGAAGAAAATCCCAGTAAGCTGATAGAGAGCCAAGAGCCAATCAAACCTCAGTCAAAAAAGTAAAGCAAGCAAACTGCTTGTTTGTTGATCTGAATGGTTGAACAAACCCATAACTCATTGCTCATGTATATTTATTCGTCTCTTTCAAGCCAAAAACACCTGCATAAAAGTACATAAACTATTTTCTTTGGCAACTGACTGAATCTGACTCAGTGGATTTTAACTGCAAGACTTTATTAAAAGCACATGAATGTATAATTTGTGCAAGGTCATGAAAGGATAAATATTAACCAGGCTCGTCTTTTCTTCATTCAGAGATGCAGGTCTGTGCTGCTTCTTCCAAGTATAAAAATACTTGTGATCAAAACCACTTAACTTAATATGAATGAATGTACTCTTACACAAGTGACGGCATTTAAGTAGATTACTGTGTTATGACACAAGGACATCTTTATATTATGAGAAAAAGCCGTACTGTGCTTATACTGTAAAATTGTGACATGTGAAGTAAATTCAGTGAGTTAAGCACTAAACTCAGGCCTTTAAATTTTAGTCACTATAGCTCTTTTTAAAATAAATGCTATCCCACACTGGATTTAACCCTTGCCAGCCTTTAGTAGAAGCCACCCTTTGCCTTAAACATGCCGGCTGGTGGGCCTTTATAATAATGAGCTTCACCAGCAGGACACTTGCTCGCATTAACGATGAGCTGTACAGGCTCAGCTTCACTAAACAGTAATTATCTTTGCACATTATTCTGGCACACTGTAAATACATGTAAGTTTGACACATAAAAGCCGCGACACTTCACAGCAGACTGCTGTGGCTAGCTGAGAGGTTAGCTTGTTTGGGCTTTACCGGTTGTACATGTCAGCCATCATCTCCACCTCCAGCTCCGCCGCCAGCTGCTGCGCCTTCACAGGATCCATGGCTCCGCTTCAGTTCTGCTCACACCGGGTCTCGAACCACAAACACGCCGTCCCGCTGAGCCTCTCCTCCGGACAGCAAGCAAGGAGCAGTACCCGCTGCTTCTGTAACCTTCAAACCTGCACGAAAACACGTGTGTGCCGTTTCCCTCACACACTTCCGGTGACAATAAAGTTGGATTCAAAAAGCAGAAAGCGGAGGGAGCAGGAAGCGCGCCCTCTACAGGTGTGTGTATTTCTATTTGTCCAAAGTAAGATAAGAGCCTCACAGGGAAGTGAAGGACAAAAAACCTGCTTAAGTTCAAACTGAACATCAGAATGAGGAAGAAAGTTGGTTTGTTCTGTATTTCTGAAACTTCTGTCTCCATTTATTTATTCATGCTATTTGTATTTTATCTATTAGTACATATTAACCGGCATATGTGTGTGGACACCAGAGAAAGAATTTCATTGTACAGAGAAATGCTTTTCTTTGTACACATGACAATAAATGCTTTGAATCTTCTGAGATGTTCCAATGCAGAGAGATCAGAAAAAGATCAAATGTCCAGTGAGCACCAGCTCTCTGGGTAAAAATTAATTGTAGATGGCAGAGGACAAAGGAAAATGGGCAGACTGCTGCAAGCTGATGAGCAGGCAACAGTAACTCAACTAACCACCCGATGCTTGGTTTTGGGGTTGGAAAAAACTGCTTCGTAATTGGACGTCTCGGTTTCTTCTGCAGTATTTGGATGGTTCTGGTGTAAACATAAAAGCATAGATTTACCTTGCTTTGTGTGTCAAGTCCATCCCTTTATGACCACAGTGTACAAATCTTCATATGTCTGCTTCCAGCAAGACACTCAAAGGACCTCCATAGATACCAGAGCTCAATCCAAAGTATTGCATTATAAATGTGTAGCTCATAAATCTGGGGAGCAAACCAGCTGTAACATGTGATGCTGTCATGTCAATATGGACCAAAATGGAAAAGGAATATTTCCAGCACTTTGTTAAATCTATGCCAATTAGAATTCAAGCAAAATGTAACTAATAATGTGGCCAGTGAGTGTATATTCTGTAGTGCCCTCTTGTGTTCAGCTATGGTGCTTTTTAAAGAAAGCAAGCGGTCACATGAAAACGTTTAATAAACCATAATTATGTACTGATGTACATAAAACAGTTTTACAAATATAGACTTAAAACAACAGAGCTTTTCCACAATGGAAACATACAGAGGGACATCACTGAAGGCCACTCAAGTGCCTTTTCCTCTATTCATCAGACAATTTCGCTGAAAATGTAAAATTTATAAAATTGACAAAAGAAACTTTTTCTTTAGAATATTATTAAAGGAAATGAAACATCTTTTTGAACCGTATACAGAAGGAACTAAACGAAAACCCAAAGCGGTGAAAACATGAAGTGAAGAATGTAAAAATGAATCTTTATACGCAACTTCATGTGACATGTGAACATAAACACAACCAGAACAGAGACAGCATTAGAGTGAGAGCCGACCACTGGACGGGGTAGAAAATACACACGTACATGACGTTACTCTGCCTCGTCTCCAGTCACGTCAATCTCATTCACATCATCTTCCTCATCTTCATTCGGAGTCATGTCTATGTTGTTGAGGAACCCCTCACACTCTCTGGTCTGAGATGCTTTTTCTGGGGAGCAAACCAGAACATCCACCTCTTCTTCTTCCTCCTCCTCCTCCTCCTCCTCTTCTTTTCCCTTTTTGTCTGTACTGGTTATCTTCGTGGTCAAGGGCTGCAACATGAAGTCCAAAGCTGTGTTTTCTTCAGGCAGGAGGGTGTCACTGTGAGAGGAGCAGTCATCATTGAGGAATGGAGACCCCGTTGTATCAGATTTCCCTGTGCCACAGAAGGAGACTGTGAGGGTAGCAGGAGCATGTGCGTGCATGTTTGTGTGCAAGCAGAAAGAGGCATACTCACACTTTCCGATGATAAATAACTGATCAATAGTCAGCTGCCTCTATAGCCAGCAGTGAGCTTTTGACGTTAGTGTCTCATCTGCAAACACCGTCAGCAAATAAAACACAAGATCAGCTGCCTTTCAAGTGATTCTGTTCTTGTTCTGCTCTGCAGCCCTCGAGAGCTCAGCGCACCAGCATGGACCAGCATCATCTCAATCGAGTGGCCACTGAGCTCACAGTGCATCTCCAGACCAAACAAGAACTTTAATCACCAGCTGAAGTCAAAGACAGTAGAGCAGAAGTCCATCCACCTAGACCAGGGGTGTGGAACTCCAGGCCTCAGGTTTTAGATGTGTCCTTGATCCATCACAGCTGATTTAAATGGCTAAATTACCTCCTTAACATCTCTTTACGTTCTCCAGAGGCCTGGAAATGAACTAATCATTTGATTCAGGTGCGTTGACCCAGAGCGATATCTAAAACCTGCAGGACACCTGCCCGTGAGGCCTGGAGTTGGACGGTGACCGCCACAAGAGCAACCTGGTCAGGCTGCCACCTAGTCTTGGTCCTCCACAGGAAGGAGCAGGGTTAGGTGGTTAGTTTGAAAATAACAGCTAGTAGATGTCAGGAACCTGCACAGCCAAATGGAAAGAAAGCTTTATGGCATGCTTTAAATGCTCGAGTGCCATCCCACTGTTGTGACATAACTGAGGACATAAAAAAGGAAGAAACTAAATAGCAAAAGCAAACATGGACACATGCCTACAGAGAGAATTTTACAGTGTTTCCTACACAAAACACTGCATTCTCCTTCCAAGGTAGATTTTTTTTTAATGTAGTAGATCCACTGAGAAATGAAGGTGCCGTCCAACCAGACTGCAGGACAAACAGCACTTAAGTACATGTTGATCATGCACTGGATTGTGCAACAGCACGTTTAAAAAAAAATGGCCGTATTGAAGCTGATGTCTGAACAGATACTGAAATTCTGAGCAGACTTAAAAAGACAAAAAATATTAAAATGTAAATTTGCTCTATTGCAAGGTTTAACCTGAAATGATATTCAGTTTTTTTTATTAGTTTTTTCTCTTTTTTTATGTCTAAATCTGCATCTACTTTAAGAAAAGTTTTTTGGTCTCTTGAAGTGAAACTATGCGGCTTTGAGTCAGCCCACATGGGGGCGACACAAACACCGTGCCTTAGCTCCAACGTGACCGTTTATGGTCTGTGTTTTTACAGTTTACTCCCATCTGCAAGAGACAAATGGCCTGAAGCCACAGCACACTATGCCAACCCATCCTCGGAGGTGCCTGTGTGATTGGCATAGAGCAGAAAAATCAATACTACCAATGTAATCATTCATTCTGAATAACAACCTTCAAAACAAAATCCAATTAATTTACCATGGCAACAGAAACAGCAAAATTCAAAGTACCTTCATAAGGACTTCCCAGTGGTCGCTCTCTCTCCGGTGTCACCTTGGCTTCATCTTCTTCCACAACGTCTAAGGACACTGGGTGGTCTTCATCACCATCCAAACTCCTCTTCTCGCTCATACGACTGTTTGTCTCTGCAGGCGGGCTCAAAAGAAGATTGTGATTTTTATCAACTGCGATGTTTGAACCTTTGTGATGTTCTTCAGAGTTTGTCCCGTCTTTAATGTCCACTCCTTTCTCCAATATGCCATCTGTGCCTGTTGCAGGTTCATGTGTTTCCTGGGTCTGTTTGGACTTCATTCTTCGTGCTTGTTGCCATTTAATAAGCTTCTGAATGTCCTTCAGAGTGACCACGTGCCGCTGATTCACTGTCCCGGGTTTTACGTTACAGTCATTATTGGTTTCTTCAGCCTTTTCAGTGTGCTCGACACTCGCAGTCTTCTTCACTGCGCTGACCTCCACCTCGCTCTCATTCCTCCTCCGTTTCCTGCACGTCCTCTCCATTTTTTTCTCCTCCTGCTCCTTTGGCAAGTCCCTGTCGACCTGCGCATTGTCGACATTTTCATTGTTTTCAACAACGGCAGGAACACTTTGTGTAGAGTCCTCTACAGGTCTTATTTTTCGGGGTCTACCACGTTTCCTTTTCGCGAGCGAGACGCCATCCTGACTCACAAGCTGAGCTCTGCTGACGACAGGCTTGAAAATGCAAGGCGTTTCAGGTGGGGTTGTGTTATTTGCTGCCTCTTGAGATTTTTTTATAAAGCCCCTGGTCCTGATCCGAGACGGCTTGGTGCCAAAGGGTTTTTCTTCCCCAATGTCAATGACGGGCAACATTTTGCTGGGTTTCCCTGGAAGTCCAGATGGTGCATTTGAAGACCTGATAGCCACTTCTCTTTCCTTCAATAGCACATTGTTACTTGACAAACTCACTGAACAATTCTTTGTTCCATCACTGACTTTTAAATCTTTGTACGCAGAACAAGAACCGGTGGAGTCTTGTTGATCATTTGTGCGCCTTCTCTTCCTCCCGTCTCCTGTAGAGTCATCATGTCTATATTTGAAACTCTCCTTCAGCCTCCTGGAGTACGATTTTACTTCTGCTGCTGATTTTTTTCCTCTCTTTTTCAAGCTATTCCCTTTGCAACCTTCTGCACTGGTTCCTCTATTTGTTAAATGCAAATCCTTCTCCTGCTGCTCTTGCTTTGACTGGCAGCTGTGATCTGGATCTGGTGATGGAGATGTACTTTTATGACCTGTGCAAATGATGCTGCTAAAGGGAAACTGCAGTGAACCAGCGTTGTCCGAGAGCCAGGGTCTCCTACGTAAGGATGGCTGCTGCTGGACATCGTGTTCAGGGTTTGCTGAGTTGTTGAGTAGAGGCTGACCTTTAGCTGCAGATGAACTTGGCTCTAATGGGGAGAGACGCTGAGGAAGCCGCAAGTCATCCATGCAAGGTGAGGAAAAAGTGGGTTTAGACTGTGTCCCATCTCCATTTGGCAGAGGCAAAAACTCGAGACTCTGTTGATCATCTTGTGAGGATGGTGGCTGAAATGCTGGGTAATGGAGTTTCTGGCCTCTGGTGGAGAAAGCTGAAGACAGGGCTGAGCCTGTGGTTGTTTCCGGATACAGAGAATTTTGACTTTTGAATGGGGGCAAACCCTGGCAGCTCAATCCATCGATTTGCCATAAAGATCTGACAGCTGGGTTGCACTGGGGAGTCGGCTGCTGCTGCTGGATCAACTTGGGCTGGTTTGGAGCTGCAAAGCAACAATGGATACCTAACGAGCAAGCGGAAGGATGACTATCAATTCATCTTAAATACGTGAATTGTAAGCCCTGTATTTTTATAGACATTTTCTGTGACAATCAAAAAATCCAATTAAAAGTACCAATTAATAAGCTCCTAAAAACTGAGGAGGAAGGGCAGCAGGACGGGTAGCAGTGAGAGCACTTGAACTGAGACTTAAGTCAGGTTCAACTCAGTCTGCTTCTGTAATAACATGTAATGTGCTTTAAAAAAAAAAAAGAAAGAAAAAGGTCCTACTGTGTTACTCTCTGAAAATACACCTCTGCCTTTTTAAAATCAGTATAAAAAGGACAGAAGTCTAAAACAGTCGTCTACAAACTGCTCAGCCTCAGCTGTCCCTCCTACTCACATCCAGATCAAATCTGAGCATCTTCAACTGTGCAACATCCAGCTCCTGCACTTTTTTGCCCATCTCCAAACCACAAACCTGCTTTACTCCCAGTACCTCTACTATTTGCAGATTCACTGTTACACCTGTCTCCCTCTCATTCATACACATGTATTCTTTTTTTGCTTCTACTGACTTTTTTATTTATTTATTTTTATTTCTCTTCTGTCCAGGCTCTCTTCCACCTGCTCTCAGTTAATTCTTCAAATTCATTTTCTTTGCAGAAACACTGAAGTTTAATCCAAGGAACGAAGAACTGTTTGAGGTTTTAGACAAAACAAGGTATAAAAAATAATAAAGACAAACTGTAAGGCTTTACATGTTGTTAAAATGTAACTAAACAAACACAAAATAAATGTTAAATGCTGAACAGTAAACTTCAGTACATTCGCAGTGAGGAGTGGTCAGGATTTTTGAGTCCTTATTCTAAAATTGATCAATGTCTTGTCTCAAAAAACAAACAAACAAACAAACAAACAAACAAACAATCAACCCCAATACTGTTAAGATGTAATACACTACTGCATGCAGAAGGTGGCAGTAATGGACCTAAAAACTGTTTGCTAGCCACAAACAATAACAGGCCAGTAATGAGACCCTGGAGCCTGTGGAGCAGTGAGGAGAGATGCTAAGGAGTCTTTAACAAAAGAATAAAAATACAGAAAACAAAAAAACTTACTACGGGTCTGTACAACTATTTCATAATGTGATATTAAAAATATATGTGTATTTACAAAGAAAGCTTCTACCTGTCTCCACTGACGTCTGGTTGCTTTGCGACTCCAAATCCTGAAAGAAAGCAACCTCTGCTGCACTGGCAACAGGATCCATCCGACCCTGGGCTGCGTCACCCTGCGAAACTGGGACTCGGCAAACATTGTGGCTCGACTCCAACTTCTTACAGTTACTCTCCAAGTTGGGCAGGATGTTCAGGCTCATCATGACGTCCTCTAACAGCTTCTCTATCTGCTCGTCACACTCGTCCACAGAGCCCTGCGGCTGAGGCGCCGGCGCTGATTCAAGCTCAGTGTCGGGGTTTGAGGTGAAGCTGCTGCTGGAGAAAGACTGGGATTCAGAGGTGGTGCTGTGGTGTTGCTCTGGTTGTGTGGGAGAGCTGGTTACAGCAGGTGGAAGGTTCTGGATCTCTGGTTTCTGAACAGGGCATGGGGGGACAGGGGAGGGAGGAGGCTCGAGTTCCTCAGCATCTGTCTGTGGCTTTTTGAAAGATGAATAAGAAACCATTAAAACCATTACAAAATATCACCTTTCATTCAAACTTTAAAACAAAGGTGAATTCATCTGTCTGCAGATAAACTGGACTAACAAACTATTTTATTGAGGTGCTTCTCTGAAAATGAGTCCCCAACAGTTGCCTCTAAGTGCTTTATAATGTAGGCGAGGTAATAATAATACAGAGAAAACAACGACGGTTGAAACGTGATTGTCGGATTAGGGGCGACGGGACAAAGACTTTATTTTACCACTGAAATCTAAGTTTCATATCAAAGTTTGGATTTTCATTCCTCCAGTTGAAGTTATTTGATGAGAGCTGGAAAGGAAGACTGAAACCAGCTAAAATATTTAACACTCACTTCTCTGATCACCACAGTTTGAATAAAAAACGACTTCACTATTTGCAGCACTCACAGGAAACAAGTGAAGAAAAAGAAATTAACTGGTGATCATGTCATTTTATAAACACTTTTTTCCAATTCCTGTTTTTCATATTCACATTAAACAATTGACAAATTTCTCGACACGTAAATAAAAACAGATACTGCTTTACCATCAAGACATCAGAGATTCTTGTGGTAATCTTTTACCCTTTACCAGGTAAAAGGATGGCAAAGTTTCCACAGAGCAAATATGTCTGCTGTGCTGCTGATCTCAGGGGGAGAACATGATGAAACGCACCTTCTTTCTGGTCGAGCCTGAGGCAACAGCCGAGCTAAACCTGCCCAGCTAAGGTTTTACACCACATTTACATCATACCGCTGCTGCTTACTTCTCACAGAGCACGGAGTGAGACTTTAACGTCTCACCAAACCATCGGCCGGGCCACGTGCACCTCCTCCTCCTCTTCTTCAGCCTACTCTATTCTGCAGAAATGCACCTTCCCTCCTGCGGTCTCTATTCTTGTTGACAAATGGATATTTCTTGTTTCTTGCTTACCAGCGTGAGCTTAAGTTATATAAATGTTTAGTTGTCATGCTTTCATAGGTAATATTTCAAAACATTGCAAAACATCTGGCATCAAAAATAAGCCCCAATGCCAAGCAACAGTCTTCAAGCACATTTCAAAGTATAACAGGTATGATTACTCGTTTCTCAGGTCTCCAGCTGCCTGAGTCTATAACACAGTATAAACAAAGATTAAGAAGAAGAAGCTGGTTATTGTAAGGTTTTGAAAGGGCATCCTATTTTTTAATCAAAATAAAAGTTTTTATCACAGGGAATTCTTCCACTTCATGTTTCTTGATGTTCACTCGATTATGCCGTCTGTCAGACTCAGAACTGGGAATTTAAGTGATACTGAAATGTACTTTCCTAAATACTTCAATCTCCCACTAGCTCATGACAAACCTCATGACACTGTCACACGTGTAAAGCCTGAAACCATAAAAAAAAAATCCATCCATCCGCTTCTTCTCATCCTTTTCAGGGGCGCTGGAGCCTATCCCAGCTGTCATAGGGCGAGAGGCGGGGTACACCCTGGGCAGGTCGCCAGTCTGTCGCAGGGCCAACACACAGGGACAGACAACCATTCGCACTCACATTCACTTGCACATTCACACCTATGGGCAATTTGGATTATCCAATTAACCTATCCCCACAAGCCATAAAAAATTGCCAGAAAATTAAAAAAAAAAAAAAAACATTTTTTAAGCGTTTAGTGTAGCTTCAAAAAAATGTACCGTACTTTCTGGACTATAAGCCGCTACTTTTTCCCTTAGGTTTTGAGCCATGAGGCTTATACAAAGGTGCGGCTATTCTGTGGATTTTTCTTCCACCACTAGGGGGACTCTAACCAGAATTAGAATAAAAAACAAGATAGATTGATGAAAAATCAATGCAAAGAAGAATACACTACTTTTTCTTTAGCAGATAGAACACCATCCATCCATACATCTTCATCCGCTTTGTCCGGAGCCGGGTCGCGGGGGCAGCAGCCTAAACAAAGAGGCCCAGACCTCCCTCTCCCCAGCCACCTCCTCCAGCTTATCCGGGGGAATACCAAGGCGTTCCCAGGCCAGCCGAGAGATATAATCTCTCCAGCGTGTCCTGGGTCTGCCCCGGGGCCTCCTCCCGGTGGGACATGCCTGGAACACCTCACCCAGGAGGCGCCCAGGGGGCATCCTTGTCAGATGCCCGAACCACCTCAGCTGGCTCCTTTCGATGTGGAGCAGCAGCTGCTCTACTCTGAGCCCCCTCCCGGATGGCCGAACTTCTCACCCTATCTCTAAGGGAGAGGCCAGCCACCCTTCGGAGGAAGCTCATTTCTGCCGCTTGTATCCGCGATCTCGTTCTTTCGGTCACTACCCACAGCTCGTGGCCATAGGTGAGGGTAGGGACGTAGATCGACCGGTAAATTGAGAGCCTCGCTTTTACACTCAGCTCCCTCTTCACCACGACGGACCGGTGCAGCGTCCGCATTACTGCAGCTGCAGCCCCAATCCGTCTGTCGATCTCCGGCTCCCTTCTCCCATCACTCGCGAACAAGACCCCGAGATACTTGAACTCCTCCACTTGGGGCAGGAACTCATCCCCAACCCAGAGTGGGCACTCCACCCTTTTCCGGCTGAGAACCATGGCCTCAGCGTGTTCAGATAGAACACGCACAACAAATTACCAACTGGTAATTATTTTCAAATCCTCGCCCCTTCATCATGGAAACCACACGAAGAAGTTCGTATGATGCAAGTTTTAAGTTGAAGGCCATCGATCTTGCTATCCAGGAGGGAAACCGCGCTGCTGCACGCAAGCTTAGCGTCAATGAGTCTATGGTGAGACGTTGGAGGCGACAGCGGGAAGAGCTCATGCAATGCCAAAAGTCGAGAAAAGCTTTCAGAGGACATAAAAGCAGGTGGCCTGAACTTGAAAATGTCCTGGAGGAATGGGTGAACACACAGAGCAGGTGGCCGAGGTGTATCCACTGTACAGATCCGACTGAAAGCCGAAACAATCGCCCGCGAAATGAATATTAAAGATTTCAAAGGTGGGCCGTCATGGTGTTTCAGATTTATGAAACGTAAAAACCACGGACCACTCTCTGTCAGCAACTCCCCCCTGACTATCAGGAAAAAGTTGAAAACTTCCACAAATTCGTTGAAAAAAAGATACAAGAAAACTCCATCGGACCAGACGACATAATCAATATGGATGAAGTACCTTTAACATTTGATCTGCCTCTGACCAGGACCGTTAACAAGACAGGTGCATCATCCGTGTTGTTGAAAACAACAGGCCATGAGAGGACGCACTTCACCTGCGTTCTGGCATGCACGGCATCCGGACAAAAACTTCCACCAGTGGTGATTTTTAAGCGCATAACTATGCCGAAAGAACAACTCCCGAAAAGGCATAGTGGTCAAAGTTAACACCAAAGGGTGGATGATAGAAGGTCTAATGAAGGAATGGTTAACGGAGTGCTATGGGAAGCGCCCGGGAGGATTTTTTCACCGGAAAAAAGCACTGCTTGTTTTGGATAGCATGAGGGCCCATATCACAGATTCTGTGAAAGCAGCGATCAAGAAAACAAACTCCATTCCAGCTGTGATTCCTGGAGGTACAACAAAGTTTTTGCAGCCACTTGACATCAGTGTAAATCGGGCATTTAAAGCTGCACTACGGGTTGAGCGGGAGACTTGGATGACAAGCGGTGAAAAGTCATTCACAAAAACTGGCCGCATGCGAAAAGCATCCTTTTCTGATGTCTGTCAGTGGATCCTAACAGCGTGGAGTGCTGTGAAAGAATCCACCATCACCAATGGGTTCCGAAAGGCTGGACTGCTGCGCGAAGAGAGCGGCGCACCTTCAGAGCCAACTTCACCGGAGGATGACAGTGACACGGAGAGCGAGACTGATGGAGACAGATGTGATGAAGCTCTTCTGAGCCTGTTCAACTCCGACACTGAAGAAGACGACTTCATGGGTTTCAGCGAAGATGATTAAAGTGACTTGTGGTTTCAAATACAGGAAAAACGGAGGTAAATAAATACTGTTCCGTTTTAATCAGCAAAGTTGCTGCCGTGTTAAAAGGCATTGTTCGGAAAGAATCTGTTCAGGTACATACTTGTACATTTGCAGTACAAGATTGTTCTGTACATGCAGTAAATATCTATTTTTTCATCATAGATATCTGCGGCTTGTATATCTTTTTTTTTTTTTTTTTTTTTAAATAGAGCTGATGCGGCTTATATACAGGTGCGCTCTATTGTCCAGAAAGTATGGTAATTAAATATTAAGTTATTTTGCAATTTATTCCTTAACCCAGGGTCCAGGGTATAATTGGCCGTTTTTGACTACTTTTTGATTTTACCTCTATATTTCACCTTTAAAATATGTTTTTCTTGCCTTTTTTGGTATCATTATTTTCAGCACAACCTCAAATATCTGAAATTTGAGTTATTTTTTCATTTTGGTATACTATATTAGCACAGTTGATCTAAATTCAGACAAAAAATTCAAAATCCGAGTAGAAAAAAGTTATATTTTTTACTGTAAAACCCACAAACATGTTTAACGAATAATTTTCATAACTTGAAATGCAAATAGAAATTGTACATTTCTAAAAATTATGCACAAGTTTTGCAAACAACAAAGTTATATGGTACCATTTACCTAAAAATGCAGCCAAGGCCTCAGGCGTTTTTTATATAACCATTTAAATCTATTTACAGAACAATCAGGTGTTCTGCATCAAATAAGAAGGCACACAAATTATTTGTGCCAGTCCAAAAAATGTAGTTTGTGTTCAGTATAAGACAGAGGAGAACAGCACAGGCCTAAACCCTGCAGGTCTGACAGCAGGAGGTGCATCAGTCCAGTTTTCCATGTGGGAACAGCGTTTACACTGAAATCTGCCTTTGACGGCTTTTTTAGAGCAAATATGAAATTCAGCGGTCTAACTGACACACAATACAAGACAATAACTACACAACAAACTAACTACAGCCTCCAAACACGCTAAACGTCACTAATGTCTCACATATGAAAACTCGCTCACTCTCTCTGTCTTTCGCTCGCCCGCTTTCCATCGCGGGTGTCACTCCACTCATCAGTTTTTTGATTGGCTGACATGGTAAACTCTAACACCAATAGGGAAGGGATGTTCGCAAAGGGAGAGTGTTTGCTAGCGCTGTCTGTAGAAAACGCTGTTTTTACCGTTCTTCACACTGTAAACGCCACTGTTTTGTTCAGAAAAAAACATCGCGTGTATTTTTTATCATAACTCTGGTTTTACGTGGCCCATCGACACAATTCAAAAACTGGTATATAGTGAAGTTCGCACTTTCGACCCAAGTTGAAATGGGGACTCTGACCTGCCGCATCTTGTAGCTGTGTCGTCTTAAATTGGTCATGTGATTTTGATGCGCCGCCGCGTCCGGCGACCCCAGAGGGTTAAATACCTGAGTCGGTGATGTCAGGATGGACGTCTCATTTGGGCTTTGTACCGTCACCACCTCCCACATCTCTCCTGTCGTTCTTCTCCTCAGCTTCACCTGCACACACATAAGACAAATACAGTTCTGACAAAAACACACAAAGTGAGAAAGGTGTCCAACACATGTGGTGTGACATATAACAAACTAATCCAGAGACAACGAACATACATGATGCCTACACTCAATCCATGAAACGGAACTCCTGCTCACAACACGAAAAGAATACAATTTCTTTTCACCTTGATGGATATCTGTGCGTCTTCCATCATCTCCTTCATCTTGGTTAGATCTTTCACCGCTGCGCTGCATGGTGAAGGACTCTTTTCACTCGAGTTTTCTTTTTCGTTCATCTCATCTCTGCAGACCTGTCGTGGCTGCTCTGCATTTACGCTCTCAGCTGCCGTGCCGTTTGATTTTCCATCCTCCAATCCTGCCCTTTCTCTGGACAACCAGGTGATGCTGTCCCCAGACTCAGATGACTCTTGGTAACAGTCGCCCTGAGCTTCCGAGGAACTGGAATCATTACGGATGGTAGGAAAAGGCACAGTGTCAATGGAAAAAGATGAAGTGGATGTGGGATTCGTTACACTGTCACAACTTTGGCCAAATGTAGACTCTGCATCACTGGCAACGGCGGGGCGAGGGGTGAGATGTGGAACAGTGATACAAACATCCGGGCTTTGAGCTACAGAGGAGGCAGGCTCCGGATTTCCAAAATCCACTGAATTTTCAGCAATGGTTGCTGTCTGTGTGCCAACAGACACACTGATTGTCTTTCTGACTGGTGAATTTTCCTCTCCCGTGCCCGTCACCTCAGCCTCAACATGTGTCTCCTGTATTTTTAGGCTTCCCCGTCTCTCTCTGCAATTCCCAAGACTCTGCCTCCTTTCCTGGACTTCTTTCGGCCCTCCACCCTTCTGTCCTCGTACAAGGTCTGTGATTCCAAACTGGTGGGCTGCAGCCAGCACATCACTCTTCTCATTGTTTCCTTTTACTTCCAGCACACCAGAGTAAAGCAGACCAACCAGCTTGAGCAGAGTCTGGGCCTTCACGGTCTGGAGCTGGAGCTGACGCTTCTGTCCAGATGGAGGTGAGGGGGAGGCTGAAAGCTTCTGAGACAAGTACGGGCTGAGAGCTGCAAGGATGCAGCTGTGGGTTGGGATTGAGATACCTTTACATAAAGAATAAGTCAGGAGAGAATGACTCAATTGTGCATTTTGTACATTGTCTTACATCACAAAGAACTTTGTAATTTTCCTTCTTTCTCACCCTCAGTTTGGAGCAGGGTGTCACAGAACTGGGCACTGTTCTGTTGTCTCTGCAGCCCCCCGAGAAGCTGCACCTCATAACCAGGCCACAGGTACCTCTGCATGTCCACATGAGCACTTCTGTTTGAAGTACAAACAGAAGCCGTCTTGAAGCAAAATCAAACAGGCACAAGAGCATTTGCAGGCAGAGGGAGTTTGCAATTCACATCCAAAGATACGTTTTTAATTTAAAAAAAGTAATATGGTTAACATTCCAGGGCATGTGTGTGCAAAATTTATGTTTCCCTGCACAACATCAGAGGCAGAAGAAAGACATGGAGAAGAATCCTTAAGTGAGAATTCTGTAACAGCAAACACGGTGGCTGAAGCCCAACCTTCAGATAGAAAAAAGCATTTCAAAGTCTTATTTTTTTTAAGCGTTTTAAATCAGATTTAACAGGTGATTGTAAATGTGCAGCTTTTATTCTTTGGTTACCACTCAGATAATGATAACGATTAGATAGTCCTTCAAAGTAACTGCCCAAATAAGGGACTACAAGGATTTTTATCTCTGTCAAATGAACATGTGCCTGCATGACTTCCTGACTTATCTGACTGTGTGTGTGCTTGTCTTCATCTTCTCATCTGGAAGCTCATAAACCAGCTGCCATTTGGAATTTGTCTCAGACCTTTATGAGTCATTTCATTGAGCTTACGAAATGTCACAACATTTATTTATATGCAGACACGCACATTCCAAAGATTCTCAGTGAGACCCAAACCACTTTGCCACAATTTGATCCGAATGAATGCGGCCATCTTGGAATATGTCCATGCCATCAGGGAAGAAAAAAAATCCATGGCTGGAAAAAGCTGCTCATTCAGTAAATTCAGGTAGCTGACCTCATTCAACAATGCTGAACCTAGATATGAGCAACTAAACCAACCACAAGACTGCCCCCATGGGCTCGTGTTGGTGCATCAATTTATCTGTATCCCTCAGTATGACGTGCTAATCATTCTTAAGCAGGATAAATCTGGGCTCAGACCATCTTTAAGCACCTAAGCAAACTGAAGTCTTCTTTCCACCCTTACAGCCTCATTGAGAAGTGGTTTTCTTAGGGCTATGATAGCATTTAGTGCCAGTGTCTTGAGTTTGCTACAATGTAAGATAAGGAAATGCCATGACTCTGTTTTTTTGGAGATTTCTTCCTGTTAAAAGGGAGTTTTTCCTTTCCACTATTGCCAAGTGCTTGCTCATAGATGGTTTTCTGATTGTTGTTGGTTTTCTCTGTATTATCGTAGGGTTGTTCTGTTACAATATAAAGCACTTCGACAAGACTGTTGCTGTGATTTGGTGTTATATAAATTAAATTGAAGTTTTTACAAACTAAATATTTCAGTAATCTCCGATCAGGATCATTCAAGATTTGGTCCATTTCTCCATCAAAGATGATGGTTCACCACAACTCTTACAGGTTTCAATAATGCAATAATACACTGGGCAGTTATTAACCCAGTTTTCGTCATTTTAGGAATCTCCTGAGTTTTTCCCCTGCTCAGGCCAATAATGTCACCCTTCTAAAATAGAGTAAGATCTTTTCCACAACCCCAGGATACGTCTCCAGACATATCCTGGGGGTTAAATAACCTGCTGCCAGCTAAAACATTAAATCACTGTGATAATTATTTAGTGGAATGGGTGGACAATAGTCACAACCTATTTCTTTGGGTGGTGACTACTTTTTTTTCCCCAGCTTGGCTATAACATATGGTTCATTAAAGGGCATGTGAATTTAATTTCAGCAAAAACTGGGACACAAAAACTGCTTGTATAGAAACCTTGTCCTTCTTTCGGCTACAATTTTAAGGAGGTCGCCACAAATCATCTGCCTCCAAACAAATCTGTTAAACACTTAAATAGCTTAAATAAGGGGGGGGGGGGGGGGGGGCGGCTCACTATCCTGTTGAATAAGAGCACAGTCATAAGGTAGTCAGTATTAGCAGACATGGAAAACGTTGTATAGAAATTACCAGTCGAATTAAATTAAAAATTGCTTTCAAAGTTTGGCTGATTTGCACAAAAATGAATTATTTGACCAACTTTGCTTAGAATGGCAGGAAACAGATCTTTTGATGATGATTAAAAAAAACCCAAATCAGATTCAAGGTAGGGTATTCCTTTGAAAGTACCAAAATATTCCAATTGCTATTTTTTTTTTTTTTTTGCTTTTATTATTGTATTATTGCTTTTATTGTAATTTAAGATACAATTTCGAGCTTTTCTGAATATATGGACGCTAGATAATGGTTTCATTTATTTTCTATTAATCTGAATAATACAGTTTATTTATACCTTTTATCTTTTGAGTTGAAGAGCTTTTTCCCCTAAAATCGAAATGAACATTTCTGAGTAAACTGCTCAATTGCTGCATTCATGGTTTGGGGGAAAGCCTCACTTTTGACCTCTTCTTATAATTTAATGCAGGTTTAAATTCTTGGTACAACTTGAGATTCTTAATTTAAGTACTAGGTACACCTCTAGATACCCGTTTTCTTCTGACAGTGTAATGAGTCACGGCTAGTTTCCTGTGTGCGGTGTGTACAGAGGTGGTCTCTCTGGCAGGATCACAGCTAACACCGACTCTGGGAGCATGTGGACCACGTGGAGAAGCCCTACAAATTAATTAGCATTAGTGAACTTCACTATCGGCTTGTTACCAATCAGACAACATTTTTATTTGTTTGTCTGTTTCATTTATTCCATTAATCGCAATTTTCTAGACACCTAAGCCGACTTTTTTTTTTTTTTTTAAACAAAATGCGTTGGTTAATCGTCGCTGTCTAGACTTATCCTAGCTAGCTTAAGAGGTAGCTACATGTTAGCACAAAAATGCAAAAAACCAAAACGCCCTTCATTTCGCATAAAATTTTGCCACTTTATTCATAGACTACAACTTAATAATCCTTCCATTCCTTAGAATGAAGACTTAATTGGCTTAACCTTATTAAGATGGCTAATTCTGGAGTGATTTCCGACACTGTGGCTAATGTAGGTTAGCTTTAAAGTTACACTTACCAAAATCTTCCTGTAGCAGGAGCAGAGGGTTCATGGAGGATTATGTTTATTTTACCCACTGGAGTTAAAGCCAGAAATTAAAGTCGCACAGCCATATGCAACACATCGACGCCCATCACGAGTTTTTGCATCCGAGATGGTGTTGCAACGTGATAGCGACACCTACTGACCGCCCTGTGAAATGACACCGAGCGCTGAGTTATTAGTAAGTTTGGTGTCAGCTCAGAGTGGATTCACTTTTAGTTTCATTGGTTTAAAAATTTTAGTTCCAATTTGTTTTGTGATAGTGAAAAAATAAATTTATGAATTAAATATGCAAGCTGAAAATCTTTACTGACATATGTGTAGTTTGTTGATAACAAAATGGCGTTAAACAGAATCAGCGGAAACCAAAATGTGTATATATAAGAGGGAGAGTCCTTTTACTTGTGTTTGTGTTCCTGTTCCTTCTTCCTGATGTCGGCATCCATTGGTCATCACCATAACTATCACAACTACGGTCTTCTCCTGGTCAGCCACCACTATGTGTGGTTGGTTGGCCAGTAGCAGATTCTCTGTCTGGAACTTGAAGTCTCACAGGACCAGTCCTGTTGTTCCCAACCACCTTAAAGGTTAAAGGTTGTCGTCGTGGTTATTCTGCCAATGCTTTACAGCAGAAGGTGAAAAAACATTTCAAGTCACAAAATATGCAGAATTATGTCGAATATGGCAAATACTACCACAAAAAAAGCAAACGCAACAAAAAAACAAAACAAAAACAATTTTGGATTAAAAACAAAAAAAAGAAATAAAATGATGGATGTTTCCCCTCAGACGCCAAAGGTTTTGTAGATGAAACAGCAGCAGAAACATGTACAAAGGAGACTACATGAGTAAAGGGAGACCTACATAAGGAATAATGCTGGCTGTAATGTATGCTCTTTAAGTTTACGCAGTGAGGGCGTCAGGAATGTTGCTTTCAAATGGAATTTATCCTTCACATTATAAATGGCTCAGAATTAGTGTCCCAATTTTAATTGGCTGGAATTTGGTCACCTGACTCGCAGCCATGTGGAAATCCTACAGTGTCACTAAAAGTCTGGACCATTTCCTTCTCATGCTTAAATTACTGCTACTTAATTTCCTCAATATGTTTTTAAAAGTAGAAAATACTTTTTTTTGTAGTCTAGTTTTTATTACCCCCACTTTCAACTATAATAACCACAAGTAAATGATACTGAGTGACTACAAAAATCATAAACATCTCCTTGTTCCCATTTAAAAATAAATAAATAGAATCTGAAAAAAGAAAACACGGGCACTGAGAAATAATTTTCTTTTTTATTAAAAACATTATTGCTAGTTACATAATTCATTCATAAATGAGAATGTGCAACTTTAAGAGCCAAGGCAAAGAGATTACATTAGTCAACAATCTGGTTTTTTCCTTCCCATTAGTGTATCTGATGATGGCGTTGGAGGATTTCTGTTCAGCTAACTTGGTTTTGCTTTCAATTAAGACAAACTGTTTTCAATCAAACAAAAAAAGAAAAAAAAAAAAAAAAAAGACTGCATATGCATTCACCCAGAGCACCCAAAACAATTGAACCCAAATCAATATATATATAAAAAAATAATAATACATAAAACCATTAAAATTAACAAATATTCTCTTGTATATATAGTTTAAATGTGCTTTTACTTTTTTCTTGATTTTATCTAATAGATTCTGGTCTATGCCTCTCTTTCTAACACTAGCCCTCGCTCGCTATCATTTTCATCTTTCAGTCAGTCCAATCTTGAAGACAGCTCGTTAATTTGAGAAAAGGAGGCTGTCATATTTCAACTGGCATGAAAAAAGGAGGTTAAAAAAAGAAAAGAAAAAATCACACTTTACAACCCCGTAGTGCTTCTTTTAATCATCCACGCAGTAAGTATCTACATCTCACTCGGCACTAAGAATAAGCATTCCTCTTCAGAACAAACATCGTACTAAAGAAATGTGGGCAAAAAAAAAAAAAAAAAAAACCAGACAGCACTGTGTCGATCTGTAGTCTTAAAGCCAGGCAGGTTATGGATTTGTGAAGCAGTGAGTTATACAGAACTCAAGAGTTTAATTTAAAAAAAGAAAAAAAAAAAAGAAATATCCAATAACATACAAGATCGCATATTCTTGCAGAATAAAAACTTCTGAGTTCTATATACAGTACTCCCAAATTGTACGCTGCTGTGAAAAAACAAAACAAAAAAAAAAAACAACAACTTGACCAGTTACCCAGGTCACGCTGGACACACCCATGAGACCCATCCTGAATAAGCGAGGCACTCCAGTTAGCCCACGATTAAAGACAATCTTGCATATGTACACATTCATAAGATTATGGACCTGCAGATAAGGAAATGCGCCCACCGGATCCTTGAGATATCCACTAAGAATTACCAAGAAAAAGGGGGGTGCATTTAACAGAAAGATCACTTTAGAAATTGCCGTCTGTTCCAACAAGGAGGAGGAGGAGAATCATTCGTCTGCTTTATTTCTGGCTGTATAACTAACCTTGTACAGTTGTGGATCATCACAATCAAATGCAGAAAAAAAGCAGCACGCCCGTGCATCTTTGGGCTGTCACCAACACAAGATGCCAACAGAACAAAGCGGATGACAAGTTTTCAGTGTGGCTGCTGGAGAAAAGTCTGAGTGTGCCATGTTGCGCGTTAGCAGTGGCAGTCACAGCAGTAGCAGTGTCATTTGGCACGCGTACGTAACTAAAAGTACACAGCAAAGCGAGTAGAGGAACAACCGCTACCAAAACAGAAGCAGAAGCTGTACACATATCTAATTAGACAGATAAATACAAGATCCCAGCGGTAGGAAATTACTCATATTTTGTAGTGTGTGACCATTAAGGAAAGAGAGAGAGAGAGAAAACCTTGATTTCTTCAAAACAGAGTGTGTTAGCCATTTATGGAAAATCTCACCATAAAGTGTCCTGATATGATTCCAACAGTTCCTTTTTAATTTGTTTAATTAGTCTTTGCTCTGACCTCCGAGAAAATACCAAAGAAGCCACAGTCTCAAAGAAAGAGAGCATTAGTGTTGTCCAAGCAAGCTGTAGTGCTGATGGAGTGGTTTTGGAGTCAAGTGGTCGTAGTGTCACATCCGGCTGTCAACAGGGAATGCAGAGCATCGTCAGTTTTCCATATGGTTTCATTCGAGTGTTTGAACTGCAATGGAGGAATGTAACAGAGAGAGAGGGAAGAAGAGAAGCTGCAAGAGAGTGAGTGTAAGGGATGAAGTTTAGTCATGTCGGTAGTGTAGCGGTAGTCCCCCATTGTCAGTTCAGCAAGGGCAGTAAGTGGGAGGAGGCTGTCGTCTTGTGATGCACACAATCAGTTTTTCTGCAAGAGAAGAAGAGGTACAAGTGTGTGAACGGATCACATGGAGCGGCTAAGGGCGAGGCAGCCATGCCTGGGTGGAAAGAATCACACTTTTAAAGAAAAATTAATTATTTAAAAAATACAATACAGTGAGTAAAAACGTTACTTAACATTGGACAAAACGAAAAATTACAAACTGTGCAAAGCAGAGGTAACAAAAAATATGTGTATATAAGATCCAAGGAACCACAAAAAATAAAGATTTGACACTTTTCACCAGCAGGGGGAGCAAAACAGTCTAAAAATAGTAAAATGGAAGCTCATTAAAAATCCAAATCACAATTAGAAACACACAAATATTCACAAATCTTACTACAAAACTAATATTAGGCCATGCGGTGAGTTGTGAGAGCAGCCAGTGGGACACACATACCATGCGGTGACATGCAGTGTGACACAGTGGGTGTAGCCTAACCATCGTAAGAATCCATTAGAGGCAAGGAGGCCTGCCTCTCCCCATACATCCCTCCCTGGGAGAGAGAGAGAAAAAGAAAGAGGAGAGAAGGACAGATAAAGATGAGGAGAGATAAGAGTCCAAAGGAGTGGGTGAATAAAGAGGGTTTAGTGTGAAAATCCAAAGAGGAGGTGAGTAGACACAGAAGGGGGAAAAGTGGAGGGAGTTCAGGATGACGAAAGACAGAAGAGTTGCGACATGTTAGTGCAATGTTAGGTCCTGTTTTAAGGTTGGAAAAAAGGGACAAGGGTGAGAAATAACGCACAAGATAAAGATCAACTCCTGTGCTGTACCGAGACATGCATCAACATGCTGCCTGTGGGTGTGTGTGAGAACATGTCCATTCACACGGTAACTTTCTGGGAAACCAGTGTGTGAAATTAACACCATTAATAGTTTTTGCCCTTTACATTCATTGAACAACAACTTTAGCAGCTTGTGAGAGCGCAGACTGAACTCAGATGGCGCCTAAAGTCAGGTGAAGCACTGCAGCTATAGCACAGCTCGGTGATTTTGGCTTCTCGGATCAGCAATCCTCAACCCCAAAATATTCCATTTATAATCAAAAACAACAACAACAAGGTGTGAACTGGCTAGATAACTTTAAAAATTAAGTGAGCATTACGTTACATTGGGGTCAGGAGAGAGATGTAGCAAAGAGCAAAGTGCATGTTAGGAGTGAGGCAGTAAATTCTCAGTAAAGGTGCAGACATGCGGGCTTATGTCTCTAGGCAAAGGTGTGAGGAGTGTCAGTGTGTGTCATGAGGTTGGCCGATACCTGATCTAAATCTTTGTCAGTAGGTCCGAGTGTGTTATCCAGAGTGTTCCTTCTCCCCGTCTGGTCCAGTGTGGAGTAGGCATCTGAAGAGGAGAAGCACGTGTTTAATTGGTACTTCCGATAAATACACAAAGGGCGTAGAATATGGAGCTGGCAGGAAAGAGAAAAAGAAGAAGACCGCAGAGGAGATTTATGATGTAGTGAAGGAAGACATGCAGTGGGTTAGTGTGACAGAGGAGGATCCTAGGGACAGAGGCAGATGGTCCGCTGTGCTGACTCAAAGGCAGCAGCTGGAAGTCAGTGATGACTTGATGCCAATGAAAGCAAAGGCATGTCGGACAGCTCTTCTGTCAGTTGTATCTGTTTGTGTGTTTTGTGTTTGCACACTTGCCTGGTCCCATGTCATTCATTGGAATCATTTCCCGGTCACTTTTGCCACCTGTGTGTCAGAGAAATATTAAAACAGTCAGAAATACATGTATTGCTCTGTAATTCTAAAGAATTAAGTCGAGACAAATACATTTTTTAATGCAACCAAAGTGCTCAACAGGTAAAAAATAAATAAATAAACAACTAAATAAATCACCACAACTAAAACAAAAGTAAAAGCAAATGTCCACATTCAGTCTACTTTGAAATTCAAAGAATGAAACGGTTTTTAAATCAGTACTAAAAATGTCCTGTGTTGACATTTCAACAAAAATTGCCACACACTTCCGGAGGCCCGGTCCCTTCTATACCTTAAACCTGACCTCAGTACTCAGGGAGGAGTCAGGCAGGTCCCACACACACAGTAAAAAACAAAAACATGCAAAAATCACTTAGAAAACTGACTGGGAGGCAGTGCAGATCAAATATGCTTTCACTATTCTTGAAAATTCCCCATGTGGCAAAGCTGTAAATGCAATGAATCGAAAGTTGGCTGAGATGAGTAACTCCATATCTGCAAACAGCCCGTTATCATTCTGCACAATCAACGTCCGAGTTGCATTCATGCAGAGGAATCATTCAGACTCAAGTTTAGAGAGATCTAAGACGGAAATTATGTGAAACTCTGAATAGATACTTAAAAGGCCAATTTGAATAACAACTGACACCACTACATCATTTATTTTATAAAAACAAGAAGACTGGTAACAATCATTACACTGAAACCTTTTAAGCAAAGTGGCGGCTATTTTGACTCCTACCACTGACCTTTGTCTATAAGCGGCAGAGTGCTTTCCTCATATCCGTTGGGTTTGTTGGTGGGAGGGTTTAAGTTGACCATGAAATCTGTCTTCTTCCAGCCATCCTTTTCCAAAGTGCGCCGCAGGTCCTTGTAGCCCCAAACTGTCTGCAGCACTAGGCCGGCTCCACGCACCTCCCGATCTGAACGATTACTAAAGACGAGAGGGACAGAGAGGGAGAAAGGTGCAATTTATGAAAATAACCCGTTATAGCAATTTCAAGATGCTCTAAAACGTGGACAGAAAAAAATTATCCAAATGATCTGTATCCATCTGTCACTGCGTACCCATCCTTGTTGATGAGCACCAGTCTCTCGATGCCATTAGCAGCCCTGAGAGTCTTGGCTGCTTCCACACTGGAGCCCAGCACCTCATGGAGCGTGCTCAGTATAGACACCACTGTCTCTTCTGACACTGCTCGCACTGGCTGACTCTGACCAGCACCAGGCAGGTTATTTACCAGGTTAGGCACCGCATGTTTACCTGACAACACAGGGAAGATTAAGATTGCTGCATACTTACAACTGCTAACACTGGTATGTAATAAAGCTGGGGATTTTTTTTTAAACTCTGGTTAAAACCTTTTTACTGAAGCTCAGTTAGACAAAGAGTTAAATGTGTCACCTAGTAGCTCTTTGTTTCGTCCATCAATGGCCAGGTTGCGAAGGGCTCCGGACATGGCTCGGACTACGCGGTCGTTGTTATGAGCCAGCTGCTCCGTCATCATGGATAAACCTTTCTCCCTGCGCACCAAGGCACGGATGCATCTGCCATACTACAGACACACAAAGTGCTTTTATTGATTTAGAAGACCATCTTAACGACCATTGCTGCTAAATCTCGTGCTTGGTTTTTAACAGACTTTTCACTCAGTGGGTTACCGTTACCTGTCAAACGCTACTTACACAGGGTAAAATAAGTATTGGATACATCACCAATTTTCTAAGTAAATATATTTCTAAAGCTGTCACTGATATGAAATTATCACCAGATGTTGATAACAACACATCCACTCCACACATGCAAAGAAGTCAAAGATAGATGTTCGTGAACACACCGACTGAAATTCATTTAATACTTGCTACAAAAGTGGTTGGGGATGACCGCTTCGAGATGTCTCCTGTGGGGAGAAACTAGTTGCAGGTGTGATTTTGCGCCAGTCTTCCACACAAGCGGTCTTTCGAAATCTAAGCTTTAGTTCTTTCTAAAGGTTTTTAGTTAGATTCAGGTCAGGCGATTGGCTGGGCCATTCTAGCAGCGTTATTTTTCCTTCTCTGAAACCAACCATGAGTTTCCTTGGCTGTGTTTGGGAATATTGTGTTGCTGAAACGCCCCCCCCCCCCTCGTTTCATCTTCATCATCCTGGTAGATGGCAGCAGATTTTCATAAAGAATATCTCAGTTTCCATCGATCCTTTCTTCAATCATATGAAGCGTGCCAGTACCATTTGCTGAAAAACAGCCCCATACCATGTTGTTCCCACCTCCAAACTTCACTGCTGTTGTGGTGTTTTTGGGATGAGTTGCGGTGCCTTTTGACCTCTAAACATGGTGTTTATTATGGTACCAAAAGAGTTCCATTTTAGTCGCATCTGACCAGACTATATTTTCCAAGTATTTCACAGGCTTCTCTAAATGCTGTCCACTTCTGTATTATGGCTCCATTACTGATAGATTTCAGGCGTGTCATGATGTTCCACACCTCCCTTTCTTCAGGAGTTCAATACCTTTTCCCTCTGTCATTTCTAATTATTGCACATAATAATTTAGGGACACCTACAGTTCGATTTTTTGCATGTGTGGACTGGATGAGTTGTTACCATCCAGTGAGTTGTTGCTTTTGATGTAAGAGAACTAGCAGCTCGGAGACCCTCTCAAATAACTGAGTTTATCACCCTCTCTCTAAAGCTGAACCCAACCTTCAGAGGAAGCTTGTTTCTGCTGCTTTGACCTGTAGCTCTAGGCCATATGTAAGCATAGGAATGTAGATCAACCAGTAAACCAATACTTCAGCTCTTTAGGTGGAGTGTTGACTAAACAAATACCACTGTGATTTTTCTCATGTGCACAAAGTCAAAATAATTGTGTGTTACATTACAGATAACCTCTAAGAACAGACAAATCTAATACAAATCCTCACATAGAGTGTTTACTAATGTTCCTGAAATAACCTTTGATTGCAATGACTAATGTTAAAACAGCACCATTTATTCAGACTTCCCAATCTGGTTTATTTACTTAGCACATAAAGTTCTGGTACTGTAAAATCGAAAAAGATCAGTATAGATGGCAGTTCTTACAGTCCAGTGTCCAGCGCACAGGTTCTGAATAGCTCCAGCTGAAGCTTCCAACACTGTGGCGTTTTGGGACTCCTTCACCAGAGACATGTAGATGCGAACCACCTCCGGCTGATACAAGAGCTCATAGCCTACAGGAAACAGGCAGAGAGTGGACACGTGTGTGATGGGAACATTGATAATGTAACAGGTCCTTCATAAAGAAATAATCTTTCAGGAGTATAAAATACAGACATATTAATTATTGAACAATATGTGCAGGGATATGTTAAGTAGTAATTCTTGAAAATCAAACAGGATAAGTGTTCCTGAATGCGGTATCAAGATGGAGTGATATCTATTCTTTATCCAAGTACACAGACGGTTTTCTTTATGCCACCCTCCAGATAAGAACACAGCAAACGTCTATACTATCATCAAGCCGATAGGCACTCTGTAAGGGCTTCAGTAGAGACAAAACAAATGGTGCCCAACTGTCTGCTCATTAAGCTCCAAAAGCCTTGGACAGAAGATCTTCCTCCAAATATTAACTCTTAAAACAGCAGAGACGATTGATGGAGAAGCAGAAGACTCACCAGCGCAGGAGGAGCCTGACCACTATCACACCTACATTTGTCATAGTATAATAAATCTTCCTTTACATCAAACCCTGCGATAGAGAGAACGTCTCTGTTGTGGTGTCCTGAAAGCCTCTTAAAGCACAGCGAGTCCAATCAGAGAAAAGGGCAGAGATCCCGTGTGTGTCTGTCTGTGAGATTGTTTCCACATGAATGCAAACAACATCCACTACTCCTAATCTCCCATGAAGAAGTGCACAACAACAACAGCTCATTCCAGAAGCACGTTGTGATGACGTATGAAGTCGAAAACGACAAGAGAGGCAGAAATCTGCAAAACTTTCAAAAAGCAAAGGCTGTAACTCATTTCCTTTACTGTCCACATCCACTTCCTGTCTTTCTTTTAGCGCTCACATTGGTTGCCCTTACATGACCCCTCTGCTCAACAGGACATCATCTCATGAGTATTCATGGTCCAGATTTAGATTTTTGTCCTGTAGATTATTCTAAGCTGTATTGCAATAACGGTCGCATGTCACAAAATTTTGTTTCCAAATTCTAATTACAGAAAGTATACTATAATCAATGCATCACCAATTGCTGATGCATTATTGCCATTTGCAATCAAAAAGAGTGGTCTTCTGAGTCCATGTGGATGGAGCGAGGTACAGCTTACATCAAACTGCGCGTGCAGTAGCAAAGCCAGAGCAAACTACCTTTTCAGAAGTCCGAGCGCTTTATCAGTTGACAACATATTTGGTGTCAAAAAAACCACCAAGTTTACCTGGCATTTGTAACAAATAAGAGATATCTCAGGTGTACTATGACATCCTCTTTACATGTCTGCCTGTGAATGGAGCTGTGGCAAACAGTCATCTAAAGGTGGATTACGTCTGAATGAGAGACCGCTGTCACCACAACACGTTCAGTGTTTTGAACCCCATTTCTATAAAGGCTTAATTCAATAAAAGGTGTTCATAGAGCCTTTGCTTACCTTGAGCAGGTGAGGTCCTTTTTGGAATGTCTATTGTATCATCAGCTGTATCCTCATCTTTCCTTCCTGGAAGCAACATTAAACATTAACATCAACAAAAATGCCAAAACAATCTGCTGTTGACACCGAGTGTGATGGCTGTTTCAGACTGACACATGCGCTGTTAGTACATGTGTTCTGATTTGGTTAGACACGTGCTCGTCAGGGCAAACATGAAGATTTAAAAACTACAGTGCACTTTCTACAAGTGTTCCGCTATTAAGAAATAGGCCATGTTAGTGCTAGTAAAACATTTCTGTTATCTAAGCCATGATCCTACTGCACCCACTCCAAGACAAAAGTACAAAGCAGAAGTAAAGTGCATAGCCAGGTAAAGAAAGCTTACCTTTGGAAAACCACTCATCTGCAGCCAGGCCGAAGGAGGATGTAGGGCAGGGAGGGGAAAGAGAAGAGCAGCAGAACAGGAGGAAGAGAGAGCATTTAAGTAAAAAGGAAAGCAGCCGTAATTGAGTCACTCAGTAAACACCTGTTTACACCCCAAAAGCAGCACTGCCACCACACAGAATCAGCATGTGACATGCCATGTATGAAGGCCAGATAAAGCAAATGCAGGGAAACGCCCAAACCAAACAATTTCATATTCACATAAAATTGTACATCAAATGTATTAATAACGTACAAGTGTAGAGTAGCTACAAACACATAATAACTACCTGCAGCAGTCTGAGTTTAGTTGTGCCCTACCACCTCACCACTCACTCTTATATCATCAGTCACTATCTTCTAAAAATAAAGAGTCAAATTAGAAATAAAGGGAAAAAAATAAAACTAAAAAACTAAACATTTGACATATTTATACCAGCATTAACACATGGTTGTCGCAATTGACTTTGTAATACAAAGCCAGCAAATTGTAGTGGGGGCTGTAGTCTGACAAAAACAAATCAATACTCTCGGTGAAACACAAACAGAGCAGCTGAAGAGAGGATAAGATTTCTCTAAGGGGGGGAGGGGTTAACATTCCTGTGCTGATGACTGGCTTTGTTTGTGTAATGTGTTTGTCTAAGATTGTGTGTATGTGCAAGTATCAGCTCAGTGAGATGATGTGACCTCACCAAATGCTCTCGATACTGAATGAAAACTACGCTATCTCTGTCTGTCTAAGGCACACACCTTTGCTCTTGCGGGAACCGAAGCAACTGCCCTTATTGCTGGAGTAGGCGGGGCCTTGGTGGTTTGGTGTGGCCTCCAGGTAGCGCTCAGGGTTGGGGATTTCACGGTGCACTTGGTAGGACAGGTTCCTCAGCAGACACACACAGTTCTCTGTCAACTGCAGAGATGGAGAGAAAGTTAAGAATCAAAACGCCGCCTTTCTCATTGTAAATTCACAGGTAAATGTTACTGAACACACAAAAGCAACAAGGATCAAACAAAGGTGTCAAAGGATTTAATCAATCAGAAATCCACATACCTTGTTGTCCACATCTTTACAGTCAATCTGGGACTTGACAATGTACATGAGCGAGTCGACCAATCCCGTGCACTCCCTGAGCTTCCTCCTCGCCTCACTTCGCTCTGAACTCACATTTCTTTAATCGAGAGGAAAGTTAAAAAGAGGAGAAAGAAGAACGCAGATTAGAAGAGGTTAAAGGGGAGCGGAAGGAGTCTGCTATAGTGACTACAAAAGGATTCCAGCACATAATGCCCGAGCACACCCCCATTAAGTTTGAATGAAACTCCTGTTAAATGTACTAGTTTACAAAGAGAGTACAGTTTGACAAGATCGAGTTACATCTCTGGGCCAATTTTCTCAACTGCTCTCTGACTCAGCCGCACTTAAAAGATTCAAGAGAGCTGGAAAACTGAGTGTCGTGGCCTTTTGTCTTTTATGTTTCCCGTCGGCAGACACACCCTTTCACATAATACCAGGACACATTCTCTTTCACTGCACAGGGCACTCATCTGACTTCACTACATAGTTTGAGAAGTTTATTTACATGCTGCGGTAGGCACACATTTAAAATAAAAAATGCTGACCGAATCAAATCAGGACAGCGGCAGGAAAAAGAAAAAGAGTGTCCCGGTTTTCAAAAAACAACGCTTGAAATTTGCTAAACTTATTTCAAACAAACGGAAAAAAGCAAGACAATATCTATTTACATATGTAAATAAAATAGTGTTTGACCCTAATCCTCTTCACTAACCTTAGCTATAAAAGAAGCCACATAAGCAGACATTAAACATGTGTGCCACTGTTCACGATATGCCTGCATGACTTCTGGAGCCATAAAAGTTTAACTCTGCCTTCCATCTGTCGTTTACAGTTCGATAGTGAAGTGACACGAAATCATAAAGTGAAACTAAAGGTTAGGTTTACAGTCACAGAGATGAATATTTTCAGGAAAATCCACTAAGTATTAAAACTTAAAGAGGAATTTCCTGAGTAAATATAGTCATTAATTACTCTGCAGAAAACAAGTTCTCTGTCAAAGATCTCCTACAAGTCTTGAATTGGATAAAAAAAATAGCTTTAAACAGAAATGACACACTCATCGTTTCAATGACCCATATGTAGATAGTGGCTACCACATGCCCAAAACTGGCTATAATTTATACTATAATTAAGGCACTCATATTGCTGCGTGTATACATATCCATTAAGGCAAAACAAACTGCACTCATAATGACCTTAAATTAACCACTAAACCCAGCAGTGCAACTGAAGCTTCACTGACACAAAATCTCTGCACAACACTCCCCGTCTATTTGGCAACAATGAAGAGAGCGTTCTTGTTTGTCTGAATATTGTTAAGTGGAATTAGAAATGGACAAAAGCTTGGCATTCCCACTCCGTGTGAGCTCTACTCTTCAACTGGTCTGAACAACGTGAGCTGAGAAATTGCAGAGTTTGGCTGCAGGAAGGCCAATTACAACGTGCTACAATTGTCTGGGTCAAAAGGCGTAGTGACCCAGCACTAACTATGTCACAAACATGCTAGTACAACCGCCCAATTTTTAAGAGATTGTTTAGCTCTGGCATCTCCTGCGTAATGTCAGGCTGAAATTTTGAATTTATTCATTTAAAAGGGACAGTGCGGTTTAACATAGTTCAAGTGCAAGACATGAAACTGATGTACCGCACATAGGTTTATAGCTGCTGCTAATTTTCAACAATTGTCTCTTGTTGGGCTTACAATCTAAATAGATACATTTTACAATAAAACATACATTTTCATAAAACCATATTACATCATGAATACAATTACAATTAATAGACAATAATTTAAAATAAAATTAAAATCATTAGTTAAAATGACTACAACTTTGATTTCCCTTTAACCACACTTTAACCTTCAGTGTAAAGGATCTAATGTCTGTAATCAATTTGATATCGGTTGGAAGTGTGTTCCACAGGTGGCAAGCCTTTATAGAAAAAGCTGACTGACCGAATGTAGACCTGCGATATAATATCTTGCAGTTGCCGTTCACCTTACTCCTAGTAATACGATTACTATCTTGTCTCTGGATGTATCTATTGAGACACTCTGGGGCCACCCTATTTATACATTTAAAAACTAATTTAAGAAAACACAGATGATTAAAACTCTTAAAACTAAGTAGATTATATTTCTTTAAAATGTGACAGCGATGCCACCGAACAGATTTTTTTTATCCATTATTTTTAAAGATTGGTTATATAAGGATACCACAGGCTGAATTGTAGATGGTGCTGCTTGGGTCCAAACTGTCATACAATATGAAAAATGAGAAAATATCATAGAATGCATAAATAACTGAGCTGCTGAAGTGGGTATATAGTGCCAAGTTAACTTAAAACAATTCAGATGCTGTCCAGACCATTTCTGTAAATACTGAACTTTCTAAATCCTCAAGATAAGATGCGTTTCCACACCTGCAAGTAACCCTTTTATAATTAGACTTATGGCTGAGGGAAATCACAGATAACAGAGACAGGCCTGAACATACTGTTTATACTAGAAAAGTCAATGCCCCACTGTCCTCTGCTTGCCCCCCTCCCAGTAATCTCTGAAATTCCCTTCCTGTCACCCCACCCTCCCCTCCTGATAGCTCAGTTACTGGGCAATTTTTCTTTTCTTTGATATATAACTGACATTTAACCCAGAAGTGTTTATATGTACTAGTAATTAGAGTAAGAGTCTTTAACATGAAAAATATCTTTGATGCATCACTCCAATATACTCACTTTTTTAAGTCTGAATTTTTGAATCTGCTTGGAGTTTTTGTTCCTTCTACAGAAAAGATTGTTTTAATTAAAACATGCTTCTCCTACACATGTATGTATTTACACATAGCATCTTATAAAGACCAAGTAAATAGAGCTCTGATTTTTTTTTTTTAAAGAAAAAAAGTTTTGAGTTTAATCTGACTGAAGACATTTGTCTTTTTTTTTTATTATGACTCTACCATCATTCTCCATCTTCACTATGCCTACTCCATGATGCATTTCCTGCTCTTCTGCTCTGTTAGCGCATCATTGCTTCCATCCTCCCTCACACATCCCACTGCTCTGTCAGTCTGTTGACCTGGCAACTTTCCACTTTCTTTTCCCAGCTACATATCTTGCTTCTCTAATGTTGCTTCCATCCTTCCTTTGCTCCATACCTCAGGCAGCCTGCTGTGTTGGTGAGGGCAGTCTCCCATTCAAGATGTCTGGGCTTGCAGTTTTCCTCCCCACCACCTGCTCCGTTGCTCCCTCGCTCCCAGCCTGAATGGGGAACCATCACCTCGTCGGAGAGGGCGTGCAATGCATGGTCCACAATCTCCATTTTCACAGAATCATGAGACGACAAGTTCCACAGCGTTCCTTCAGGGGAGAAGAAGAAAAAAAAAAATGTTTGTTTTTTTTAAAACATACAAAAAAAACCCAAAAAACCCAAACCAGACGAGAAGATTCAGTGAGAATTTTGCACTTTTCCTGCAACTGATATCACTGAGAAATTCTTAAAACTTTGTAAATATTGTTTTCTAATAAAGCACAAATATATTATTACTATAATGGACTGAGCCTTTGTGTGGTGGCTACACATGCAAGTGTGACTGGTCCCAAAGGAACGAGGAAGAGTCTGTGCTGCCTGACTCAACTGAAATGATTGGAATCACCCAATGACTGATTTTTGCACATTAGTATAACAGTTGTCATCAATATTGGAGTACTGTAACACCTCGGTGTGTGACAGAAAATAAGAAAATATGCAATACACCCACTTTATTTCCACACAAGTTTACATACATCCTACAGTCAGTTCAGGGTTTTTCTTGGCTCAAGCAGGCCTTTGTGGGGTGACTACGCTGGCTTACTCAAAAGAAATGTAAGTGTTTTTCTTTTACATCATAAAAAGTTGAGTTTAAGCCTGAGTAAATGAAACATTAAAAACACTGGTTAAAGATTTATCACAGCCTTCGTAACATTTTCTTTGGGGGAGGGCCAATGTTATCCATGAGTGCCAACATTTTTTATATGCAGGATATACCCTGTGGACTATATTTTGATCATCATTAAGTCTTCTTGTGTTTTAAACTTAAAAGTACTGAAGGTTTCTGCAAACTCAGGAATCCTATAGCAAATGAATAAACCGAGCCCTTCCAAAAAATATTTTAAAAACGCTGGGCTGGCTAATAAGTAAGCAGGAGCTACATTATTTCTTTTTGGCACAATGCCAACTTGATGTGGCTTTTGATCCCTCTTAGGTTCAAGACATTGGCTGTCCAAGGTTCATTTGCTTTACTTTTGGTTGCATCACTCCCTCCCTTTTTCTGCCTCCTGCAACAGAAGACTTTTTCCCCCCCCCCCGATAGTTTTTCCATATTTAGCTACCAGGAGTTTCCATGGAAAACAAAAGCCCTACCGACTTACTATTTTGGTTGTGCAATGTGGAGATTTGGTCCCAGAGGCAGACAGAGCTGCACTGTGAAAGCGAAGCTAACATCATTGTCACATTAAACCTTGGCAGTGTCATCAATTCTACAGCCATAACATTATGAAATAAATGTTGATTGCACAATGAAAAGCAACAATGTAGCCTATTGCCCATTTAAAATGCACAGTTTAAATAAGGTTGTATGACAGTTCTATGTATTAGTACAAACGTTAAATAGACAATCTGTTTTAAATCCTGACCTGACAAAATTTCTCTTTCCTTTGTGTACATTTTATATTAAAGTTTATCTTGGTGTAGGATTGTGGAGCTTTTGCAGGGAGCTGCATGGTTCTTGGTGGGATTGCTGCCAGTTGGCTAAATTACTTCTGTTGGGTTGCAAAGTCATGTCCAATAGCTGTCCAACTGGTGGCAATTGTCAGCTTTATCTAGTATGAAAAAGCTAAATTGGCACACATTAACTAAATTAATAATAGCCACCTTAACAAAAGTAAACAACCACACTGAACAAGACTGAAAACAGAGCCCAGGATCTCTATGCACCGTGTACCTGTGATAACGTCTGTCAGATCCTGGTCATGAGTCTTCCTCAGCAGCCTGATCAGAGCCGGGACGCCATCGCAGTTCTTGATGGCAATCTTATTGTCTTGATCTTTGCCATATGAGATGTTCTTTAGTGCGCCACAGGCTGCGTAGTGAACCTGTAACATACACAAGCACAGCTTAATGGGCCATCAGCCACGATGGAGTGGTACTTGAAGGCATCGATTTCAAATGCATGGAGTGTGCTAGCAAGAAACAGTCATGACCTCGAAACTGTACTACACGCATTAAATAGGTCTTGGCAGAGCTCCTCATACGAGTAATTACTACAATTAGTGGTAAATTAGCAGGCTGCATTTTGTACACATTTACACATTAAAGAAATGTTAAAGGGGAGCTATTATGCTCATTTCAAGACTCATAGTTTTGTTCTTGGTCTCCACTGGCGTAGCTTTTCATAATGCACAGTTTAATTAATTATATATAAGGAAACTTTTTTTTTTTTTTTTTTTTCATCCAGTTGCTCAATTTTACTGGATCCTTATATATTAATATTTTTCAGAGTTAGGGAAAAACAAACAAACAACCAAAAACCTATACATGCTGCCGGTGTTCTGGGAATCCATCCTACCTCACAAAGTAGGGTAGGATCGGGTAGGAAACAACTACCCATTGTTTCTGCATACGCTGCGCATGCAGACAACACAAAACCCAAATTTACTACATTTTTAAAGCCATTGTGAATATTTGTTATGGTTAGGGTTAGTCAGAAGTCACCATCACATTATCATACGGGTAGGACGATTTGCCAAAGTAGGACAGTTTCTCAGAACACCGGTATTACAACAACAGAAGGTGTGGCTGATGTATTTAGCCTTAAGTAAAAAATATAAGGTATGTCTAAAGCTGCTAAAGTAATAGATGGTAGCAAACTAAGCTAACAGTTTATCTGCATAAAGACTATTTGTAACTGCGTTATATTTCCATTTCTAAATGTGTTTCTATTGTGGTTGAAATGCAAACAGCCTCTTAATTTCACTTTAATGTGGCTACAATTCTTTCTGACAACAAGAAAGCATCATCATTGGGGATGACCACAAGCTAGCTTGTGGGATGCTAGCTTGTCCAAGAGAAGTAGCCTAAATTTCAAACTTGGCATCTTTAATTTGAGCAACCACCTTTATCACAGTACATATTTGGTTAGAATATCAGATATTTACAACATGGTAATTATGGCCCACGAATATACAATACTTCAATAATAGTATTTATTAGTGCCATTATACCTCAACTATTACTTTGTTTTGTGCATTTTGTCTGTATTAAAACTTGTATGTATTATATAATAATAAATGTATGGCTAATAATGTGAAAACCTACAGAAAAAGAAGAATTGCACAATGGTTTGCAACATTAGAACATTTGTATCTGATTTATAATCAATGGTGGTGAACTCTGGTGTTTATGACAGAAAAAAATAAAAATGAAAAATGCAGTACTTCCACTTTATTTCCACTAAGTTAACAAACGTCCTAGAATTTTTTCTCCGCTGTTGCTTTGAAAGTTGTAATAGTCTGCATTCCTGGACCATTTTTTCATTATATTATACTTAATGTGGACTCGTTTTTCCATGCACACAAACTTATTGGATGGACTCTTTAAAACCACTTTCAAATGTTTAGAAGATGCATTTGCAGTGTGACCCATTTCCTCAGTCAGCAAGTTATCGCGCACACACACACCAGACTTCAAACCTGTCACTGGCCACGGAGCACGAAATGTGAAATTAAGATGCTTCTTTGCCTCGGGACTGGAATGCATGATGTGGTTTCCTTGGTAGTGCCCTTACAAACATCAGCAAAATTTTGCCACAACTAGACCGAAATGAAAGGGAACTGGAGAAAAACCACTGAATGTTTCGGCCAAAACCGGATTTAGAACAAATGTCGCCCTCCAGGATTTGAAGTCCAATACATGCAGCTTGTTTATAGCTCACATTCATTCGGTATTACAGGTAAATCTACAGTTCACCTTGTCCTCACAGTTTAAAATACACTTCATCCCTTAAGCTTCGCTTTTAGCCCAATCATAACAACCTTCCAGAACAGCAAAGAGCGAACAGAAAGCCTTGGAGAAAAACAACAAACTGACCTCTCTGTGTGGGTTGTCGAGCATAGAAACCAGTGCTGGAATGCCTTTCAGACGACGCACATCGGACTTCACCTGCAAATCAAAAGGAGGGATACAGTGTGAATGGGCATTTGTTATATTATTAAATAGAAACCATGCAAAACAATTATTAAATCAAGAATGAATAGACAAGCAAGGGCCCAAAACAAGGATACAGAGTAACAAGTGAGAAACACTGAAAATCATTGAAAAGACAATAAAAACCTCAAGTATTTTAATCTGTGAGGGAATTTCCCATCAACATTGAGGGGAAAAAGCATGCACACAAAATACAAAACAAAATACTTCTTAAGCCCTTGAAACAATCAAAAATGGCTCTGTCAGCTCGTGCTATTTTACAAGTTATTATCTCTGATTTTGCCGTTGCTTATATTTATAAAGCTTAGTGACATGCTCAAAGTTTAGCTCTGGTCTGTTCTATTTGTTTTAATTCACGTCTCAATCATTCCTGCACTGTGCAAACTACCACGAATTAAAATTAAGTGAGGGAAAAAACATTTTAGTTAGAAATAGAAATAAAAACGACACTTTTATAAAAGATGAAAACCAGCTGAAAAGATATCATGTGCTTACAAGATGTGCTTTCAACATGACTTAAAGTCCACTACTTAAAAATCAGCCCTGTACATATCCAGCTGACATTATAATGAGAAAAATTAAACATTAAATCTAGTGAAAAAAATAATATATAAACATATAAAACCTTACAAACTTTATAACGGTGAAAAAAAAAAAAGAAAAAAAAAAAAAAAAAAAGAGAGAGCTTGCATTGTTTTCGGATCCTTTACCTTATCATTCTTAAAGGTGAGATGCTGCAGATAAGCAGCTGCGTTGCTCCTGACGGGATCCAGCCTATAGTTGAGCATGGCGATGACCTCAGGCAACTCTGGCTGACGCCAGCCACCGGGGCCAGAGCCTTTCCTTAGAGTGCTGTCCAATGAAGCCATGCTCCCTCTTTCACCCTGAGCCAGTGGCGCACCACCACCCCAGTAGTAATCTCCTGCACCGCTCATGTCACCATCCAAGAGGCCCTCATAGCTCCTGAGAGGAAAAAGGAAGAGATCTGTAAAGGCTGACACTAAAATATATTATGGAAAATCAAAGATCACACAACTTACCCAGTCCTGCGAGGCGGAGCACGAGGGTAAGCATGGGGGTTGCGGGGCACAGTGCTGTAATGCATTGGAGGTGCCATGCCATAGTCGGGCTCATCAAAGCCCATACTGCGTTGGTCATCCTCCAGACCGTATGGCTCTGGAACAAACCTTGGAATGGAGGAAAGCTCCATACCACTTCCCATAGGCCCAACCTACACAGAGACAAAGACTGTGATCCAAAAACAACTGAAACTATGGCTGCACTCTAAAATACATTTTCAGTGGCTTGTGTCTGAGCTTGGAAACTCAGACATACACATTATGATAACAGTACAATTAATTGGTGGGAAGGGAGTGTTGGAGACAGTTTGAATTCCTTCTTATGTTCTCGCTGTCTCGCCAGAAAAATGTGTCGTGTGTAAAATTCCCGCAAAGTAAAATTCTGCCAAGAGAAAAGTGCCAGAATAAATTGGGCAATGATTGCTTAACACACCTGTGGCTGAGCAGCATAGGGGTCCAACTGGTTCCTGCTGGGGGCTCTGTAGTTGGGATCTAGAGTCCTATACCCATCTGGATGAACCGGTCTGGAAAGGAGGAGGAGGTTGACAATGAGACAAAACATTATCATGGAAAAGTTTAAAAACAATCTGCATGCCTTGAAGCCTAGATAAACAGGAATTTCATTGAACATGTTACCTGTAGCGATCATCCATGTGAGCTCCCCTGTTGAGGCTTGTATAGACCTCAGATGGAGGTCCAGCGCGGTAGTCGTCATAAGGTCCCACTGGAGGTCCGTAGTGGTAGTTTCGGGGCACAGTTTGAGTGGGGTAGTCCATTGGCACAGCAACTCCAGGGCCCTGCCTGTAGACTCGGTCCGCAGGTGTAGTGTATCCACCTGTCACGGAGCCTCCACCATCCATTGACAGTGTGTCTGACACAGAAGGGATGACTGTGCGTGTGGTGGTAGTCTTTACTACTTTCTTTACCTTAAAAGGGGATGACAAGACAGTAAAGAGATGAGATATCAACGCTGACTAATTACAAGTATGAACTTTTCTGCTTTACAGAGATAGCATCCAAAGCAAACCTTGCAATAAACCAGAACAAAAACAAGAATGAACCAGTTTGGCCAGAATGCCACTCTTCCCCTTGTGTTACAGCTGGAAACTCCTTCGCAAGAAGTGACTACTATTAGCATCTAGCTCTTACTGTGGTTTCTGTACGCTTCGTTGTCCCATCTTCACTGGTCTCCACAGACACAATAGGTGGCATCTGCTGGGGTTGTTCCTCCACCGTGAATGTCTCCTGCACCACCTGACCAGGCTCCATCCTGAACTGCATACATTTGGATACATTTCAGAGTAAGATACAAATGTAGGTTACACACTCAGTAACCTTGGATCAACACTATCTGAAAGGTGCTTACGTGATGTGTCCCGTTGATGTAACCCTCGTTCAATGTCAGCCTTTCTATGTCTGCATCACAAGGAATGCGGCCGTTCTGTAGAAATAGAGGAAGAAGAAAAAAGTACACATGACATGGCCCAACACACAAACTAAATGAAAGAGTATGTAGCCATGAGCAAATATGGACAACAGTACTGACAGAGCAGGTTTTCCACATATATTGAGCAATGTGCAATACATATATACATGCTTCCAAGTTTTAAAAAAGGAATAAACAAACAAAAGCGAAAGAGTCGCAACCATCGCCACCTTTCATTTTAACTTATACCATCAATCGAGATCAAATAAAGTCATAGAAGGCTTAACTCTAATACCTATTTTCACTTAAAAAAAAAAAAAAAAAAAAAAAGTGTGTAATTTTTTTATTTATTTACACACATATATATATATATATATATATATATATATATATATATATATATATATATATATATATATATATATATATATATATATATATATATATATATATATATATATATGTATATATATATGTGTGTGTGTGTGTGTGTGTGTGTGTGTGTGTGTAGGTGATGGTAGAGAGAATAGGTGAAGAAAGCTAGACTTGTAGAAATCAGACTTCCTCATGCAAGTCACCACCATCTACATTGCCTGTCCAGGAGTGGCAATGGGTGTGGTGTACTTTCTATTCCAGCCACAGATGGAGCCCTGTCTCTGTTACTACAGCAGGTAGTCACTACAAGGACACAACCAGGAGGGTAATTGCTCAACTCTGATTTAGAAATATGCGTCATACTGATAGAAAAGCCGTAGTCTCAAATTTACACAAGAAAAGATGTGAACACCATGCTGAAAAATGTGCTGGTTAGAGGTGCAATAAAACTGCAGCCAAGCTCTTACAGGCAACACGTAGATAAGCAAAACAGCCTTGTGATGAAGGCTCAGACAGAGAGAAGATCAGAAAGTACCGAGCAGAGGCGAGCGTGTGGGAACTTGTCAGTAAAGACTGAGGTTGTAGTGCGCTGCCTTGAGAAAGTGGCAGAGGCATGTTGAAAGCCTCTGGGCTATAGAAACACAGAGCAGCGATAAGAACTAGAACAGACTACAGTTCTCTTCTGCTGTCACTGCTCTTTATTAGCCTGGGACTGAGAAGCGTCCCACTGAAGGCATGCCACACATGCTACAGTGACAAAAGACAGAAGGAAAATAAGGAAGAGACCAAGTTTAATTGGTATGTTGCAAAGGCCTCCTCAGGGCCAAAAAGTGTGAGCAAGGACACACCTGCTCTTTCAGGCATGCTAAAGGCTGTACAATCAGAAAGTGAAAGAATGGGTGAGCGTAGGCATCTGTGAGGTAAACTCAGAGCATGAAGTCACTCTGAAACAGGTAACTGACTCAAGGTGTGTGAGTGCATCATTCTCGGAAATCAACAGTTTTACAGAGAATTTCTGACTCAAAGTCTGACTGCGGCCCAGGCAGGGCATTGGTCTCATATGAAATCTGCTGGTTGTTACTGCAAAGGTGAAGTCTTGTTTCTGGCATAACAAAATGAAATATTCATTTAAACAGAAAACACATCTGCATACTAAGTAAGACATATTTTTTGGTACAGGAAGCGTTCTGCTCTCTTTATTTTTGAGCAGAGTCTGGGTGCATGCAGGTAAACAGGGGTTTTCCTGGATCACAATAAGCTTCTGTATAAGCATGATTAGCCCGTCTACTTTTAAGGAAAAAGGTCAAAGTTACCTGAAGTGAGAAAATAAATAATTTTCCTGTTATTTTGGACCATTTATTTTTAGTTTGAGTAAAGTAGACCTCAGATAGTTTAAAGAAAAATCTCATCCTGGTAATTTTCCTTTGGTGGAACCCAAAACTTCTTTGGAGGGACAGCAGAGTATTTTAATATTCAGAAAAAATGCTCTAAACTGCAGGTTTTAGATATCACCCAGAATCAAATGACTAGTTCATTACCAGGCCTCTGAATAACTTCAAGACACGTTGAGGTCATTTTGCCATTTAAATCAGCTGTGTTGAATCAAGGACACCTCTAAAACCTGCGGGACACCGGCCCTTCAGGCCTGGAGTTGGACACGTAAAGGCTAATGGACTAGCTAAAACACAATCTTGAAAGCAAAGGCTGTTGTCAGTTTAGCTTGCATTTGCAAACATTAACTGATAACTGATATCCACAGGCTACTCTGGAAATCCCCTCTCTTACAAATTTCCACTGTTCTCTAAAGGCTAAATAAGCACACTATCCAATTTTTATATTTATATGTCTTTCTATTAGAAGCCCAGAATGGGCTTCTAATAGAAAAATCTGGTCCGGGCTTTGCTGCTTAGGCTGCTGCCCCCATGACCTGCCCCCGGATAAGCAGAAGATGGATGGATGTTTTTCTATTTTTTTTTTTTTTTTAAATATAAATCAGAACAACAGAGAGATGCCTTTATATTGTAAGGTAAAGGCCCTAGAGTAATACAGAGAAAACCCCTACAATCACTTGGCCCCCTATGAGCAAATGCTTTGGCGACAGTTTGAAGGAAAAACTCCCTTTTAACAGGAAGAAGCCTCTGGCAACTCTGGAAACAAGTTGCAGTTATTTTGTAAAACATTGCAACAACTTATAATTTGTATTTATTTTTTTCTTTTATCTTCCCCCTGAGATGTCTGATAGATGTAATAATGCATTAGTCTCACTGGCATAGTTACTTTGGCCAATACTGGGATGAACAATATTTAAAATGATTACGCAAGTTGTTAAAAAAAATAGTGGATTTATAAAGATGTTTTTGTTTGTTTGTCTTCTCAGACTTTAATTGTAATTCAACCCAAAATAAATCAAGAAAAAAAACAAAGACAAAATATCAAATAAGACTGTTCTGCATGCAAACACATTGGGTTTGTAAGGTGGATGGAAGGATATGATGATGAGGATGATTAGACTTATGCTGAATGAGGAATGGGTGGTTTACTGAGGAAATGGAGAACAGGACAGATGGATGATAGGAGGAAATGTGTGAGTAAAAACTGCGAGGAGAAACAGCAGGTGTAAAATACCCCCTCGGAAGACTTTACTGAAAGGTGTCTTCGCTTGACTTAGCTTAAGTTCGAAAACTCAAGCAGAATTCAAGCAGTTATCAAGAGTCCAGTTAGATTAAACCCAGAGAGGAGGTATGTTTAACCCCAGTCCACACAGAGAGGATGGGGGTGACCGTGAGGATGAAACTCGCTCGGATTACAGATGAATCCAAGGGGTGTTTCGATGGAAAACAATGCGTGAGGGATGGTGGTGGTAGGGCGGGGTTTGTTTGGTGTTACCTGCATGTTGGGGAGGGGGCGGGGCAAGGTGCCAGCACACGACCTCCGCTCCTCCTCCAGAGCTCGGCTCAGCATCTCAAACTGCCTCTCCTGCTCCCGCACCGAGGCCAGCAGGGAGGCCGTACTCGCACACTGCTCCATTCACACGCTGAGAGCAGAGCACAGGACAGGAAAGGATAGGACAGAGTCAACACCAGAGAGCAAGATGAGATACAACCAACACCAGGATTTAACAAAGAACAGACAGAATCACCCAAGTACAAAACATATAAAAAGAAGAGCTGGCACAGTGTGCCTGGAAAGTGCTAATGAAGTTGATATTTAGAGGCTAAAAAGCAGCTGGAGCTGACGCAGGGAGGCAAAGCGAGGCGAGATCAACGAGGGAACAGGAGCGAGAAAACGTGATTAGGTTAGAGCATGTGTGAGAAATGCTGCAAGGATGAGCAGTAAAAAGAAAGCATATTTATTTCATTAAAAAAAGATTATTCAATTCAAACTCAAGGTGGAACCAGCAAAGCAGCCATGGATGAAAGCTCCCATCACCTTTTTTTTTTTTTTTTTCCTTTTTCCCCTCCACCTACTCCTGTGCTGGGTTAAAAATAATAAGCGCGATGCATGATGAGAGAGAGAATTACAGCGTGTTTTCAGCTGCAGCGTGTGGAGCTTGTTAGCACTTCCTCACTCCAAAAATGCAGATGAAGTGAGAAAGGAAGAGGGAGATGAGTGCGAGAGCAGAGAGGAGATATCATGAGACAAGAGTCATGCCAGCAAGTTAAACTAAATTTAAAAAGCCTGAGGTGTTTAAAACTCTCAGGGTGTGACCTCCACAGCAAGGAGATGACAGAAAGTCCTGCATCCCTGACGAGGGAAAAAGTCAACATGTGTGAAAGCACTGTTCAATACTGCCATGACAATGATGAATACATGCAAATTACCTAGACAAGTCCTCTGCATTTAACCTCATTAATTTACCTGTTAAATTATTGTATGGATTGTGGGACAAGACCCTGCCACTTTTCCAATTCTGACTGACCACCTTTGTGTCTATTACACAGTTACTCTAAAGGGAGTCTGGGCTAATATTGCTATAGGAAAGCAAACTATGCTTTGCCAGTTTGCTGATGTGTTAAACAAGGGGGGCTCCAAATCGTTTTAGTTAATGCCCCACATGCAGCTTTACCAGTAAAACAATGATTTCATAACAAACAATTTAAAATAGCAACCCTCAAAGGGCATGTATACTCTAAAAGGTTATTAAAAAGCTGAAACTGTAAGCCCAAGTGTAACACACCCGCCTCTCCACTTACTTGTAACTAAAATAAAGCATCATCTTTGCTAAAATATGTCTCATTTAAAGCGTGAGTCGTAAAAAAGAAAGAAAGAGAGATGACATGACAATATATTGAGACATGAAAAACACTTTTTACAACAGTAAGTGTGATTTTAAAATCATCTAATTTTTTCCACATTCATTGCATCTGCCCTCATTACATGTGCATTTACAGTGGAAAGGCATAAAAACCCTCACTCCGAAGTAACCACTCCAATGCAGGTATTTGCTACTCTTACCAAAGACATCCTGAAGGAAGTCCTAAAGGGATGCTTCCCATACACAAATTACCTAATAAAAAACTGCCTTTAGTTCTTGCTCGAGTCTCTAGCTCAGTTTAAGATGTTTGCTTCTTTAGTGCTATTGATTCACTATCCTGCTTCATTAAAAAAAAAAAAAAAAAAGTTCCAATGTTAAAGTCTATTTCTGCCACAATCTGATTAATAGTCACACTATAAGAATCTCAGAGAAACACAAGCTTGAATGGCTTTCAGACTTTAAATGTAAATAATCTTTTTAACTAGAACTTCCTGCTGCTCCTACTGTGCTTTTAACTTTGCAACCATGGTGGGTTTACCAGTTACTTGAATATAAATAATATTGTCTGACAAAGTAAAGATGAAACCTGCAACATGCTCATACAATTCAAAATAACCAACAGATTTATATAAAACTTTTACTTATGTAAGCAATAAATCCTGAGCAACAGAGAAAAGTGCTAGCAAAGAAAAAAGCTGTAGCTGCAAAGGAAAGTAAGTACAAAACTTGTTGGGGGGGGTTTTAAACATAAACTTGGATTTTATGAAGGAAATGCATCATGAAAAACCACAGATGACCTAAGCCTAAATTACAGAGGCAAGATAAAAAGGAAAGGTCCTTCTAGCCCAAATTAGGACAATGACAAAGTCCTTTTTCTGAGACGCTGACCCTCAGCAGGGACACTGGTGAGGAAGGAATGAGGAATTTAGGAGATGATTGCTTCAGCAGTGTCTGTCTAATAACGAGATGACAGGAGTGTGGCTCTTCTCCAACCCAGAGCAAAAACTGTTTTGTACCTCAAAGTTCACTGAGTCATGTAGATCAAATCTGCTCTCCATCCAAATATACAAGACGCTTGGAGCAAACAAAGACTCCAGTCAAAAGCCCGAGCGCACACTTACACCAGCACAAGTGTGTGTTCACATCTGTGTGAGGGCGAGTGTGTGAGTGTATGTGGGTCAGAGACTAAATAAAGGTGGCAAGTGAGTCCGGCTGACACCGCTTTTATCCTTGAATACTCAAACAGATACGCAGCTGCTTTAGGCAAATTTAATGCTGTTTAATTTTGTTCCCTGGAAAAGTAAATAGACACATTTCTGAACAAACGCATATGAGCCGCACAAAAAAAACACATGCACACACACACGTCCTGCCATTGTCATACATTCCACAGTAAGATTTAGCGTGTCATATCCTGTCTCAGCTGTTGGAAGCTGTCCTAAAAAGGGAGCCCTTCATTCTTTCTTTTGTGCGCTCTCATCTGTCTTCGACAACAATGTTTTCCCCCCCAGACAAACATTTAAATCTTGGAAACGGAGCATAGGCACTGTTTTTTTTCTACAACCCAATCAGGGCGTCCGGGGCTCACAAACTAACAGATGTTTTAGTGTCAGAGTTTCTGCCAGAGGTACCTGATACATTTACCTGGTACATTAGTTTACTTCACAGTTTTTTATCCCAACTGTTCAATGTTCCTCAAAATAAATTTAGATGTTTAAACCTTAGAAATACAAAGGAAATCAAGTCGACTTGTTTGAAAGTAAGAGAACAGTCAACACTAAGCGACATTAAACATCTGCCATACATGCATTGTGCATATAGTCAAGACCCATTCCAAACGTTCTGATTATCATACTTTAACCTGTGCGTAAGACTGTAAACTAATGTGATATTGTGTGTGCAGTGTGTGACACAAAGTGCTAGCACCAGAACCCTTCCTTGCAGGTTAACATAACGTGCATCAACGATGCTCCAGTCGAGTTGTTTTCTTCTCAGTCTACTCTCATTCAGCCTAAATACAAGTGTCCATTTTCTAAATTTCTAGAAACCCACAACCAAGCTTCTGTCCTCAGTTCTACTTTCCACCTTGCTTCTTTACAACTTTGTATCACAGAGAGACAGGTGTGCAACGTCTTAGAACTTCGTACATTGATAAAATAAGCAAATAATTAATTTAACAAACTGGTATTTCTAGTGCTAACCAAGCAGCAACATTCAACCACTAATGGTAACAGGAGACTAGGCGAGCCAACGGGCATGGAAAATATTGATGGTAATGCTGTATGGTCTCGAGGGTAACAACATCCTTGTCAGAAAGCCATTTCTGTTTCTCTAAGCCTCAACAGTTTTAGTGTAGGGATCTTTTTGCACCACTCCGCTGAACTTTATAGATGAGCTGTGGTTCACCTCATATATCAGCTTTTAGAATCTGAATTTGCCTCATATCTTACTTTTCCCTAGAGGCAATAATAACAAGAGCTGTGTTAGCCCTGTGACAGCCTGGCAACCTGGTCAGGGTGTGTCCTGCTGTTCACCCTATGACAGCAGCAATAGGCTCCAGCACTCCTGAACCAGGAAAGTGAAAGAAAATGGATAAATGAATGGATGGTTAAAGGCCTCATCATGTGATCATAATTTGATCTGAACCATAACGAACGGAAAGTTGCTGTTGTCCCTCGGTGGGACTGTAAAATGGTACAACACACCACTGTGGTTGCTACATCCTCCTTCCTGATGTTTATTTTCAGGGAGCAGTCTGTCATGTCTTACAGACACAAAAAAGCGTCATATTATATATTATTACTATGTACTTGCCTAAACTCTGACAATTATCTGAACCCGGCATTACAGAAAATGGAAATCAACTAACATCACAAAAACCAGATAACGCCATGGTTTAGGATGTTCTTTGAGGCTTTGTCAAAAACATCTACACTTTTTGTTAGCACTGATGAAGATTGAGCTTCAGTGTAATGAACTTTCAGATGCACACGGCCTCTACAGCCATGAGAGCCACACCACTAACATTCTTGTGGCAGGAAGTAGTTCCTTCTTAAAGTTTAATGGCTTTTGCCACTTAAAGTCTGGCCATTATGCTTTTGTAATCTACTGTAAGGCCATTAGCAGCAACGCTAAATTGTATCTGCTAATGGGATAGACTTGGAATTACACTGCTAAACCACTTACTACTCAGCCAGAGCTACCACACAACACTCACACACGCGCGCACACAGTTTGTGTCCACTACTCACTGCAAACTTGCTAACAGTTTGTTAGTCTGGAGAATTGCCTTATTATCATATGCTATCACGGCTATTTGAGGGAGTTAGTCACTGGTGGTTGTGGCAGGCTGAAATACACCCTGTCCCTGTCTATGCGCGCACACACAGCTGAGGTGAAGCTTTGGTAAAATGCTGTTGTGGCTTGGCCAAATGCTCTGCTGACTCAGCCTCATTTGAATGGTCACTCAGAGATTTGGCCCGTGTGTGTTAGTTTAGTTTTTCCTTTTTTTGTGTAGCCTTGGCTCACATCCAGCTACTACCACCTTTCCCATCAAAGTAAAACCATGTACCACCCCCTCTCCACACACACACACACACGCGTATACACAGCCCACCATGTGGTGTACAGCGTGGGCACGCTGTGGAGAGCACACATTCACACACACCCCCACAGACTTTGCAGGGACCACCACAAGGCCAGCTGCCCAATCTGCACAATACCAGTGTACTATTCTTGGTGAGAAGGAAACATGCAGCCCCATTTGAGCGGAGGGCCATTTAACTGCAGCTCGAGTCTAAAAATGAGCAAATAAGTTCAAATATGTGGACGTGAAGCTGGAGCTAGGACTACAGATATGATACCACCAGTTCTTGGGAGTTATTGGCCTTGCCCCAAAAGAAAAAAACAAAAACTCAGTACTGAATTTTTTGGCAGGTGGGGTTTCATTTAATCACGCATAAAATAATATTTTGTTTACCAAATGGCTAAAAATGACAGGAAAAAGCACAGACGTCTGTTAAATCGGGTAACAGACTCTTTGTGTTAACTACATGCAGACCAACTGCGGTTGCATGTGTAGCTGCCCTTCAAAGACTCATTTTGAACCAGGAAAAACCCTGATACTGATAGGATGCCATTAGTCACTGTAATACATTTATGTTGTACTGCTTAGTCTCAAAAGCAGCATTACTTTAATAACTACATATCACTTACCTCTACTTATAATATAAGGTGGTATCAACAAATACAATATTTATTTTTGTCATATTTGTTATTCATTAAGTCAAAGTCAAGAAATTTTCTAACAACTCCAAGAACGCACTTTGAGTCCAACACATTAACTTTATATCATATAAAACAGATGGAGGAGTGACCTCTACCTGCTTGGTTTAATACAAAGCCAGTAGAGGTCAGTTAATTAATTAGTAATTAACTGAACAACAACATACTCTACAACTAGTGCAGCCTGCATGCCAATTCCAGAAAAGACAAGAAACCCGTGGAAAAAAATACTTTAAACTTCTTTTAGCTCTAGTTTATGTCACAGAACAGAATCATTTCCATCTGCGTTAGCTCGTCTTTCCATCTCACCAAAGCTGACTAAACCTTCCTGAAATTAATAAATAGAGCTGGTAACTAGAAAAGAAACCAAATCAATCAATCAAAAGGCCACTCTCTGAACAAACTGAGGCTGCTCGATTATGGCAAAAGTCCTAAGTACAGCAATTTTCATTGATACTGGCATTTAACACAATTACTCAGAGACCTTAGAGTGATTTATTAAACTTAAAAAAGAACGCACTTTCCTTTTTAATTAAGTGACTATCCCTGAACTTTAATTAGAACTGGAATAAAAAAAAAAAAACGACATAAATAAATAACTGAACTGAAATAAACCTGCCACAGAGGAGTGGCAAAAGTGCAGAAGAGAGAGATGTGCTGAAGGGCAAAACAGAACTTCTTTTGTCTTGTTTAATTAATCTGTGGAATCCAAAATGGGATGGAAATTAAATTCAACAACAAACATTTATAAATTAAATTAGATTTTATCGTGAGTCAACTAAATGTCATCAACTCATATTCTGCTGTGTGCTCTGTGATAGTGCTAGATTTAATTAAGCCTCTGGATACCCCGACATATCGAGCTTTTTGAATCCAGAAAAGACATTTGCCCATCTCAAGTGGCCGATATTTATCTGTTGTGTCGCATTACTTCACATTGGCTAAAGGTTCAAATGTTAACAATTGAGAATTTTTGTTTCTCTCACAAAAAACAGGGGTGGGAAAGATTACAAAGATACAAAACTGTCAGCCAAATGCTGTTAAAGAGTTGTACCGTTAGGACCACAATTTTCCAATCAGTGCATCCCTGAACCTACCTGTAAAGGTTGCTCAAGATTCACCCACATAATTTTAGCTTTAATCAATATCACTACCAGAAAACACAGAAATCATGCATGGGGCAAAATATTCCCTCTTAACTGCTTCACTAAAAAATGGTCACACAAACTAAAATCCAATATTCAGCCATTGGTAAAGATTTGCCACAAGTGAACCGCAAACAAGCACGCAATCACTTCTAAATTGCTGTCATGAGGTTCATAAACGTGCAAACCAAACTCAACCTTTCCAAGAAAATAACCACCAGCACAGAGGGAGGGTGCTGTACGGCTGTTTTGCTTCACAGCTTCATACCCTGTACACTCTGATTTAACCCATTATCACACATCTCCCATGCACACCCAGCTGAAGTTTAAATAAAAACAGACTGCAGGTGTGACTGCTGGAAATAGACTGAGGAAGAGAGACATGTGGGGAGACATGGAGGAGGAGCAAATATAAGAAAACCCCAGCTTGTGTGTGTGTGTGTGTGTGTGTGTGTCAGTCAAAGGGACACACCCATGGTATTTCTCTGAAAGCCCGTCATTACAGAGACTCACAAATGATAGCCCTGGCTAAAACAACTGGCTGAGCAGCAAGACTTCAGCCTCCACAGACAACATGGTTAGGAGCAAGAGAAGTGCCCAACTTCAGATTTTACTTTTTTCCTGTCCCTCATTTCTAAATCTTTCAGAGAAGGCAAATCACAGCAAACAACTTGTTCAAACTTGTCCACAATCTCCTCCATCTCTGCCCCAACAAACTCAAACAGATATGCCGCAGGGTATGAACAGGAATATGTCAGGCATGTCCAATCAGCTGACTGTATCAAACTAAATCAACAATCCAGTTACTTTAGATCAACTCTGAAAACACTAACTTATGCTGGTCTGTGTGATATTAATGTTTTTCTTAACATCACAACGAAGCCACATGAAGCAAACTGAAAGCTCAAAGCTCACTCTAAACAGGGACACACACACCTGCTCCCTCTGGCAATTTACTGTTTTACCTCTGTAAATAAGTTGTAAAACAGTAAATTGAGAAGACGTCTATGTTGTAAGCGTCTGCACAAGGGGCAGAATAACTAAGGAACCAGCACACCTTCCCGCCTGCCTTTCCAGCCAGCCACCTTACCACACCCCGTCCAGACCTACACAACAGGTTCTTGCTTTTGTCCTTGGCTGCCGTTGATCCGCCACCACAACAACCAGCACCACAAATCCCGTCTCTCTCCTCCTCTACCTGGCAAACCACATCAAAAGACAGCTGCAGAAACAATAAACAGTGACTAAAATGAACGAAATTAAAAGCACAAGCACACACCGTAGGCGCTGGAACACCTGGAAGCGCCAAGAGTCCACCGAGAATGGGCGTTTCAGGTGTAACATAATAGGAAATTGATAAGCCGAGATTGGACTTTGACTCCACTAAAAGCTACGATGCGGTCAGCCAGGTGCCTGGCCACTTCCTTGTTCTCTCTCACCTGCTCTGGATAGCCCCCTAGCTAGCTCGGGGAAAAACGGCAATACGAAGCTGTTCATTAAAACCTCGCCGTTTTCGTAAACAGAAGATTCGACGTGTAATGTAATAGCACTGCACACCTTCCAGCTCACCAAAACCACAAACCATTCAAACCACAAAGTCCCGTGTTTACGGAGTGCATAGTACGTTTATACCCTTGCCTCTCCAGTTCAAACCTTCATGTTATGAGTTTTCTTAAACTTTCCCCGAGCCTCACTCTACAAGAGTTATTCATCAAGCCAGTGCTAACGTAATTAGCTTCTACTGCGCCTCACTAGCCTGCTAGCGCGGTGTCTACAACAATCAAGTTCACTAAGAAAAACAAAACCTGCCTTCAACAAATCCTAAACACTTGCATCGAGCAAAAGGTAAAACAAAATAAAATAAAATAAACACCATAAGGCAAACCATTACCGATCCTGGAGACTGTTAGGTTTGTTTTGCAAAGTCCATAAGTATTTGAGATGGGAGATTCAGGCCTAGCCTAGCTTAGCCGCTGTCGCCGCTGCTGCGCTGACACGATCCAAATATCAGAAAGAGTTGGGATGAAACAACAAAAAACACCTCTACGTTATCGAAGGTACGCCCTAAAAGAGAGCACACGAACTGAGCGCCGCGGAGCGAGAGCACTCAACATAAAAAAGGGGAAAACACCCACCTATACAGTCTCCTGTCTGCCTGGCTTTGGCTTGTTGTTCACTTGTCTCAGCTCTTCCTCCTCTGCTGGGGGGAGAGGTGGGGGCGAGCTCCCGAGAAAAAGAGAGCAGCATCGAGGAGAACAGACAACAGCAGGATAGCTTCATGTAATAGACACAAAAAAACGGTGTAGTAATATTTGTTGACAGTATGTCTGACTCCAAATCAATACTAATGATTTATTTTATTCATGTAATAATATAAAAAAGCTTCTGTTTGTCTCCATTTAATTTGCTCTCTTCCATTATAAAGGAACAAAAAAATGAATTTCCATGGGAACTCGCTCCAGCAGGTGAACTTTCAATCAATCTGTCAACTTTCAATCTGTGGAAATTTTTGGAAGATAAAATTCTATGATATTTTATCCTCCAAAACTGCAGGTGACATTTTTGGAGATCTCCTGTTGCCCTCATGTGGTCATAATGTTATAGTGCTGAACTTTATTTACTCTTAGGTCCCTAAATATTTGGAAGATTTTTGTAATTTTTCCCCTTTAATTACATTTCCCTTATACTTGAAGGGGTTTAACAAAACGATTGCGTTAACTTCTTAGGAATTAGCGATTTTTTTACGCATTCACAAGATTTTCAGAAACCTTCACCTCCAGCCTTGACGTTTCCACTTTTATGAGGCTTTTATGAAATACTTATGGTGTTAATTTGGAAATCCTAGATCAGATCTTTCTTGAGTAGTTGTGCTCACAAAATATTCAGAAAGCTTTACCTCTGAACTTGACAGATTCAACCTCATCTGAGATTCTTAGTTGACGCACCTCTGGTATCAGCGTAAAACTCTACATTGCCTTGTTGTGTTCACAAAGCTGGGTGACCACGGTACCCATCTGGCTGGCAGGGTGATGGCAGTATCCCATCAACTTTTCAGGCCTGAAAAAAAACAAAATAAACCTTTAGAAAAGGTAAAGCTGCTACATCATCATACTCATCCTACTTTGCAAGAAAACAGTGCCTGTAAAGTGATGGGGGGAAAAGGACGTAGGTATTTTAAATTCACTAAATTTATTTATTTATTTCTAAGTTATGTTTGCATTTGACCTCATTACATAAGTATTTGTGGGTCTTTCTGGTTCAGAGCACCACAGGGGACCCACAGTGCAAAACACATGCCGGCAATCAAGCTCCTTTTTTTTTTTAAGTGAGCCAATTCATTTACAGCTTTTAAGATTTTAGTCAAATGATAGATATTAGTTCATAATGAAAACATGTGCAGTCATACATTTCTGCAACACCACAAATCATTTTCAGCTTGTTTTTTTCCTTCTCTCAGATCTGTAATGTACAATATTGAAATGTCCTTCTAAATGCAACAATTAATGCAACAAAAGATCAAATCTGTCTTAATGTTTGAATCTTACAGTATGTAATACTGATTTTGATAAATATTAAGCATAAATGGCAAACATTCAAAAATGTCCAGAGTTAGTGACAGTATGTAAATTCGATCCGCTGATTATTCGGGATCTAATGGTAAATGATATTCTGTGTTCTTCTGCCCACACAGGTCAGCTGTAAGACCGTTTTCAGATTTACGAAGTGGAATAGTTTAATACTTTTTGTTTAATACTTGTGTTTTTTCCTTTGCAGCATCCCAGCATCCCTTTATCAGTACTGAAAATATAGTGAAACAGTGAAACTGGCCATATGGAACAATGGTTATAGGTTTTCCAGTTTTTTGAGCGAATGAAGACCTCCCTACAGGGGCATTCACACTACACTACCGTAACTAAATAACTGAAAAGTTCCTGATTTTTCACTATTGATTATAGAAATTTGCTTATTTGTTTTTTATAAATTTTCTACAAAAAAGGACTTTTTCTGTGAGTTCAGTTTTATAATTACAGGACAGTCTATTGAATATTTACTGAATATTTACTGTAATTTTACACATTTATTTCTTACAGTTTAAGCCCAAACAGTCATGGTGACAAATTTCTTATTCTGTAGAAAGTCTGACTTACTGCTCTTCTGTTACTTATATTTAGATATCTCAGGAATTAAATGCGTAGTTAAGAAAGCAGAGTTGCGCTGGTCCGGCCCACTCAGGATCAAAGTGGGCTCCATGAGTCCCGTGATATAAAATGAGTTTGACTTTCTTGTTCTACAGGGTTCGGTGTTCCTTTGTGTCAGATATCATGTCGGAATTTAAATTTAATCTGCAATCACACAACCTGTCATGCACAATAAAAAAAACCTGGGCAAAAACAGGAATACAGGAGTAAAAGTTAGACTGAGTTGTTTGCAAGCAGAGCAGTGAAAACAGTCATTTCCAGACTGGGCTTCACTGCTTGGCTAAAGCAGTAAATATGATCTTATGAAACTTATGAAACTTTAGTAGCAGAATTTTCGTTTAATTTTTCAACTTTATACAATCATTTCTATATTTGTTCTTTCATTTCTTCCTTTCGTCCACTAGGTGGCAGTACCACATCAAAATAACTCAAAAATAAATCCTTGGAGCGCCACCTGCCCTGTTCCGGTTTCCTCCCACAGTCCAACGTCATCCTTCAGGGTTCACTGGCGATTTTTCACCCGCGGTGTGAATGTGAGAGTGGAATAAGAGGTTGTGTGTCTGTGCTGCTCCTGTGCTGAACTGGCATATGAGTGGGTCCCAGTGTCAGAGCAGGAGACCTGTCACCCGAGGAAAACTTTTTCAGAATTACATTCCAAAAACATGTGATGAAACATAGTCTGGAATCTGGAGCACATGTTCTCCTCACATCCCAAAGCTTAGTCTTTAAAAGAACGGGTTAAAGAAAACGACGGCAAACAAAGCATAGTTCACACGTATTTTTCTAAATTTCATTTCCTAAATGAATTTCCTAAATTTCCATGATAATAAACTTGTTGGATTAACATCTGGTTTGTTGTCCATGTTTCCATTAGATCAATAAATAATACAAGTTTATAGGCAGACACCAAATTCTCACATTTGAATGTATAAATGCTGTGTGTCTCTGCTTGAAAAGGCTTTCAGTTGATTAATGAATGTGACCAATGAACATTTAAATACACTGCTCACTAATAATAACAAAAATCATACTATAATTATTCTAGTGCGTCTATACATGTTTATATGTTCCCCTCCTCTTAGACAAGTGGACCAATCTGGATGAAAATTTCTGAGAGTTTCTGTGACAAACAGTGTGGCACCAGTGAGGGGCTTTAGGGACGGATACAAGGAATAAGACTTCTTTACATCTGCTCCACAGAAACGTATTACTGTGCAAAAGTTTCTTCTTGTGTTTTTCCTTCCTTTTTTCGATATTTGCAGGAGGATTTATTTTGCGCTGATATTCTCTGAAGATCCACACCCTGGAGAGATTTTTCTTCACTTCCTCTACAAGTCAGCAATGTCTTTTGATATTGTTTAGATTTACTGCTAACACAGGTAATACACTGCTCAAAAAATTAAAGGAACAGGCTGTTTGTGACAAGCTAAACCAATCACATGATGCTCTGCAGCTGTGCTTAATTTCAAAAAAACAAACAAAACACCTGTAATAGTGCCCGGCGTGCGCTGTCTCGACAAACAACATTCACTTATCTGTACTTACAGCACTTCATTTCACACTCGCACCAAAGAATGCACCATCTCCAATGAAATCTCACTTTGAAACTCCACGTGACACAACAGCTCAGATTATTATTATTTTATTCTAAATCAAGGGTGTGACTTACAAAACACAGCATGTAAGCAAGAAAACATAGAAAATGAAAAATTATCTACATTTTGTACAGATGCAGTAAATGCAAGCGTGTGTTTCATGACAAAACCTGTGTCTTTAGAGGACACTACACATGTTTGTTTTAAACAAATAAGTCAAAAAAAGGAGGCAGCGTAAAACACGTTTCTCAGTAAGTAATGCAGCTACATGCACACTAAACGGTCCTCCAGTTACTCATAAAGTATCACAGATACATACTCGTGTTTACAAAAAGTTTTCTTGTAAAGCTTATTTATCCATTTAATATTAATGTGTTTTTTCATGATCCAGTAAACAAAAAGCCCTTAAAGAAATTTCCATTATTTACATAAATGCTCTGAGTTTTTCTTCTGTTGCCTTTTCTTGCCCTACCACAGGTCAGGCTCCACCCACACAATCTTCTTTTGCTCCTCCCAGATGATGGTGCGCAGGCTGGTCAGCAGGGAGGTCTGGTCACACCAGGATTCTGGATCCACGCTGTGATACAGACACGGCAGCTTGTCCAGCAGCGGCTCCTCGCTCCTCGAACACGCCAGCAGCTGCTCCTCTGTCTGACTGTGACGGTGCAGCTTTGACCTAACGTAAAAGTTAGATAAATAAACTATAACCTCCTGCTTTTATGAACTTTTGTATTAACATGAAGTAATATCAACACATTTCTTTACACTTATTTATTTTTCTAAAAGTCGCTCACATAGAATAGGAAGGAAATGTTTTTGCTTTAGACTTGCTGATATTGTTTGTACATACAGTCGAAGTAACTGATCTGTAAGTATGACAAAATGTGTTTACTTAGTAGGCATAATTGCACAACTGGCCTGGGCTCTTTATTCAACAATAAAAAAAATCTGGAGCTCAGTGGTTGAGCAGCTGATCCCTGATTTCCTGTCTCTGCTATTGCTGCACTAATAAAGGTGAGATTAGTTAAAAAAGGAATTTTCCCATTAAACTCTATACATGAATACATCAGTCCCTTTTGTATTTTGTTTTACTTGTCTGAAAATATGAAGTTAAATTACAACTCTAAGATATTTGTGAATGAATCTGTGTGCCATGGAGTCTAACTGGAAAAACAAGGAAGGTTTTCTGGGAAAAATGTTGACTCATTATTTTTGCCCAGCATTCTCTCGCTGCTTACAATCGGAAGAAAAATGTAATATCAGAAGCATGAGGTGGCATTGCGTGAGATGAAGAAGACGAATCTACCTCAGTTTACGTGCGCTACGTGCAGACTGGCCAATGAAGATGATAATGGGGAAGATCTCAGAGCGCTGCAGCCGGCGCACGCAGTCGAGGCCTAAAGGCAGCACGCAGTGGATGCCCTGCAGGTTATGAAGAAATAAATAAAATTAGCTTAAGTGTGATTTAAGCGCAGTGCTGTTACATGAAATACATTTTAAAGAATCTCTGGCACTGTGATAAAGTAAAATACTGGTTTAAACCTGATGATGGTGCTAAAGTCATCAGATAACCAAAATGTAAGTTTTACAACATAAATCTCATTCATATTTGTACAAAAGTTGCGGCTCAACTGGCCATCATCTGTTTAGCATTGCACACAGTTTGTTGACCACAGCTTCCTTCTTTGCTCTGACCTTCTTCATGACCTTCTCGACACTCTGCAGGGTGTAGCAGCAGCTCCCACCCTGCTCAACCTCCTCCAGGATCTCAGACCTCTGGAGCTGGGCTGCATGCTCACTGGAGCTCAGCACCTCTGAAGCAGAGAGGAAAGAGATTATAACACACAAGATAATGCTGTGTATTATTGGAAACACACATTAAATGATTTCGTTTGGTGTAGCCTGTTATTTCCTCTAAATATTCTACGCCTATGTTGCTGTAATGATGGTAAAGATTTACACTTTATGGCTGCTGTCCTCCTTTTATTGATATTTATTTCCTTCCTGGTTTACAGTAACACACAAACTCCATTGTACAGTATGAGACCGGTTATTTACTATGCTTCCATTACAGCATGAAATCGTAAATAGAGTGGGAGGTGTATGAGCAATCTCGCCCATAAAACATGAGTCAGCTCAGGAAACCGTGTCCCTCCCGCTTATCTAACAATTTGTCTTCAGCTGTTTATTCTGTAGCCGAGATTCACATAAGATTTCATGTCAGCTTATATCGACAGAGCATTTCTTACCAGGCTCACAGAGCTGAAAGCCCTGCCAGCTGGCCAGCTTCTTGTCCAGGATGCGTCCCAGCACCGAGGGCAGCAGCAGGACAGGCCTGCAGACAGGCGGATAGCGTGGCGTCACCAGGGTGTAGGGCATGAGAGTTACACAACTTTTGGGTGCAGATGTTGCATCTGCAGTGGAAAGAATAGACAGTGCAAATGTTTATATCTCACTAATATTTCCATAGATCTCTTTTTTAAGTGCAGTTAAAGCTGAGATTCACTGGCTGTTTGTAGAATATGAGGCCCCGAGTAATTCTGCTGTTTTGTGACCACTGGGGTTACTGTACTTGATTCTGCACTCGCGCTCTTCTCCTCCTCCACGCTGACCCACAGTGGGTTCCTGCCCTGGCGCCCAGTGCTGACAATCCTCACAGTCTTCTGTGTATTCTGGGTCATCACACGCTCACCCTGACGAAGCAGAAGAATATTCCCAGGAGTTAATTAGGGGAAAGATGTAACTTGTGAAAAAAACTAAACAAAGCAACAAAAACCCAGTGCTTTAGTTTATTCTTACCTTTTCAGACTTCTTTGCTTCAAAGCTCATATCCTCAATAGCTCGAATCAGAAGCCGCTGTGCCCTGTGACATCAAGAAATCAGTGAGTAGTGATCTGACTCCATTCTCGAATAATCTGAAGAGCGCACAGTTGCCTTTTGTGAACCTGAACTTTTCATTCATCAGTGCACCAACCTGTAATAATTGGGAACAGTTCCGCTCTGGAGGTCCAGCTGCTGACACGGGTGAACGTGACTGGCGTGCCACGAGTCCTCGGTGCCGGCGGGCCGCGTGTTCGTCACATGCAGGATGTCGTTACAGGACACAGCCAGGGTTCCTCCGGGGCCGGCAGGGAGGGACATGTTGACACGTACGTAGAAGGAGTCTCCTGATGATGTCTCACTGCTCTGCAGCTGTTGCAGCAGCGCCTCGTAGTCTGAGCAGACAAAAGAGGACGTTAAACCACTGGACTGACACTCTGCAGTACACACCATGTGGATGATATTCAGAACTGATGTCAGTTGCTGTACATGCTCTACATTTCATCCCAGAACTAACATAATGTCAAGTTTAAAGAACAATATACTTTCATGGTAACTGTACTTTATTACCTCCTGTGCTTAATCCTCACACCCAACATAAGCACAAGCCTTACCTGTAAAGATGCGTTTATAAAATTCACAGATAAAAACTAAACCTATACTAGACCTTATTTTATCAGATCCCCTTCAAAGCTCGTCCCGTTTTGATCACTTACACCTGTGTGTCTGTGATGAGGGCTGGAGCTTCTCCAGAGTAGCAAAAACAGCACTCCTTCAAACTGAACTTCCTTGAACACTCTGCTCTCCTCGCGAGCAATGATCCACGCAATAAAAATTAAGATTTTACTCGATAGTTTGAGGGTCATGGTGAAAATGCAGAAGTGGTCAGAAGTGGACTGCCAGGGTGCAGTCACTAAGTAGCATCCAAGCCAGAGCGGGCCAGATGTGCACAAGAAGACGGGGAAATCAAATCAGGTGTGGTTTCTGAATACATGAGAACTTTGAGTTCATGTGCATAAAAAATCTGCTGAGAACATTTAAAAGACCAGTTTGTGATGCAACGCGTGAAGGAGAGGGAATAGCAAACAAACAATCATTTTATTATGTCAACCATGCAGGCCCTGCTTTTTTATTATGTTCTGTCTTCGGATACGTGCCAAAAAATGTGGTTTACTTTTTCAAAATGACAGGTTTCAGAGCTGAATTCTTTGCTTGATGCAAAACAAAAACACCCTCATGAATGCAGCATGTTCACCATATCCAGTTTCTACTTCCTCATGTCAGGCATCCTTTTAATGTCAACCAAAGCTGCCTCCTTCCTGAAGTCAGCTGTAACCATAAAGTCTTATTTCACGGCTACGCGTGTAAAACAAACACAAAGTATAATACAGTACTGCCAATACTCTTACATGTTTATGGGCATTTTTACAGCTTCAGTAAGTTTAGATAATAGTGTGGAAGAAAAAAATAACATAGAACAATTTGGCTTCAAGACTGCAGACAAGTCATAGAGCGAGATCTAACATCTCCACTAAAACGGCATATAAGTGATTCAAGATGAGACTAAAACTTCATTTAGGCTTTGCGGGAAATTTACTTCCTAACTTGCGTAGCAACTGGAAACTCTTTTTATCCCTATACCGCAGCCTTTAAGTGGTTGTGGTATGCGCTGACCCGACATGTAGTCACATTTCTCAGGAGGCACGCCAAGCTACATAGAAGGCTGCGATGCAGGGTTACAGTAAAATGGTGTTCCGGTTATGGTGCAAGTTATATGGAAATCTGACGCAATTCGTGTGTAAGTTCTCGATGAATCAGTACAAGAAATATGACGTACCATCTTGCCTGGGGCGGAGGGAGAGATGACAGATGCCTGCAACCTGGCCAAGAGCCCACATGGCTTCCTCTAAAGTGGAATCTTCCAGCACCATCCTCAGAGCCTTCTGATTCTTCTCGTACTTCACCTGCAGACCAACAGCGTTTTCACAACAGGTGATAAGGAGAAAAACTGCTTTTACGCACACATTTGCACCTACCTCCACTATCTGAGCCCCGGGGCTGATGCCAACAGTGTGAGCTGCGCTGCCTTCAGTCACCTGATGCACAAACACTCCCGTCTTATTGCCCCCCACTACTGCCAGCTGGCTGAGGAGCGCCTCACCCTGGAAGGAGATGCTGAGAACTCTGCCACTGACACGGATCGCTTTTGGACGAGAACGCATCAGGAAGGGAGGGACTGAGGATCTTGACAGGCTGACGATGAAAAATTAGGGAAGTTATTCAAGCTATTTAGCAAATATTGATCACTAATAATTACAAATAATTCCTGCACACTGGGATTAGTAGAAAGTGGACCTGCTCTCCTGGACTGATTTTGCTACAGCAGTGCACACTAACAATATCCGGTTATTTGTAGAGCACTTTTTTTTTTTTATACATGGACATATGATCCCAAGTTACTAAGTGTAAGAAGTAAGTGTGGAAGAATGTGATCTGAGACACTGAGGAGGTTTTTTATTGTGGTGTAAAATTCTCAACTGTTGAAGAGTTGTTTTCACTTCACCAGCTAGTGATCAACAATGTCCTGTATGCCCTGTGATTAATAGCCTGCATTAGATTTATGATTGGCCTTAAAAGTGTCCATACCCTTTGGGCAGAGTAGAATCTAATTCTATTTAAAAATTCGTGTCACTGTCTCACCTGTGAGAGCTGGACCTCCTACGAGAGGAAAGCCCGAATGTCTGCATGCTCTTGTTCACCACTGGACAAAAGAGAGAATGTTTAATGATTGGACATCACGGTTGTTTCCCAGGAAATAATGTGTTGGGGTTAATGTGTCACTCTACGTTGGCAAAGATACAACAGGGGACAAAAGCTAATGAAACTCCCCTCAAACAACAGCTATAAGGTAAAGAATGTACTACAATAATAGAGAGAAAACACCAGTGATCAGATGATCCCCTATGAGAAATATGGAGAATAGAGAAAGCACTTGGTGACAGTGGGAAAGAAAAACTCCTTTGTAACAGGAAGAAAAATCTGGCAGAACTAGGCTCAGGAACGGGCAGCTATCTGCCGTTCCAGTTGTGGGTGAGAGCAAGAAGGAAAGAAGGTCTCGTTCTGATATCTCTGCACACATATACAGTAATTTAAAGAAGAATAATGCTTTCAATACACACCGCTGGGGAGCAACACAAAGTCGTCCAATAGACTGTCAGTCTCTGCTGCCTCTGAGCTACAAGAAAAAAAAATACAGACAAGTGCCCTTATCAGATCCAACAAATATGGATGCACACAACAATGACGGTATGCATTTTACACTGAGTTTACTTCGCAAAGAAGCGTGTGATAAATGGAGATAATGTCTACAGACTGGTTTGGTGGGTTGCTATGACAACAGCAAGACACTGTGACAAGTATATAAAGTCTACTCAATTTGTGATTTCAATAGAACTTCTGTGGCTCCTCAACAAACTTGTGTTCTTTAATTAGCTCTCGATTGCACTTTCTTTCTTTTTGTGTTGTAAATCAATAATCAACCTGAAACTGTGCCATGATATGAACACAGAAAGGAATGCAGAGTTCAGCAACACTGCTCATTCATCCGTTCTGGTGAAATGTTTCCCAAAATCTCATAATGTCAGTAAGAAATTATGAGATTTTGATATGCACTTCTAGGAAACACAGGCATACCTGCTCTCTGCATACAGAATTTCCTTCCTTCGGCGGAGAGAGTCCGGACTGGGAGGCTCAGCGTTTCGGGACCGCATGCTACACGTAGCACCATCTTCACACTACACACACAAGCCAATATACACGGCCAACACAGACACAGAACATAAAATCATGACTGCAGGAAAAGCGACAGTATGTCACAAGTGTGTAGTTTGAATGAGAAAGCAGGAACATACCACTCTGTGCACTGCGGTTAACTGATATGTCAGGGTTTTTCATTATTAATCTCAAGAGCAGTGCTATCAGGCTTTGATCACACATGATGGTATTTGAACTCTGGTGGTTGTCACTAGTGACTGGTTTTGTCTCCATCTCACCTTTTTTCCCACTGATAATGTGCCAGCACCCAATTTAATATTGGTTGCATGCAGTTGAACGCCATAAATAAATAACTTTTTACTCATGGCGAAGAGTTGCCACTATAAAACTGTTGGGTGCATTGTTGGAAGCACTAACAGAGACTGGTAGGTTCATCCTACAGATTTTGTCCATTTTAGAAATGAATCTAACCACCCTCTGCTGGCAGTGAGTGGAAGAAAAGAGGGATTTGTGTTGATGTGCTCAGGTGTGGTTCTTTAGTCACTCTTACTGTTTGCCTGACCGGCCACACCTACTCTTTGTCTATTCAGCTTGGCAGCTGTAGATTTCATCCATTACTCACTGCATTACTGAGTCTACCAAAGTGGCCACAGTGTTCATCAGGCCGCTAGACAAGAAGCCCTAGTTTCTCTTGTTGCTTTTTGTCTGCACTGTTTTCTTTGTGCCTGAGATGACTCCTTAGAATCATTCCAGGCTACAAAGCAAAAACTCCTCAGCCACTCCACACGTCAGCCAGCCACAGCCTTGCCTCCACCTCATCTAACTTCTACGAGTTGACCCTAATCCTCGTGACTGTATTAACTCTATTCTTTGAAACTGGAGAGCTGTACAAAAACATCAGATTTAAAATACGTGATTATATTATTACATGTGGGGAAAAATTAACAGAGCATTTCACAGCTATTTCACACACTCACACACCTCTGAACTGCAGGAAACCATTGAAGGATTAATTGCATCCATGCGGCAGAGTCTGCGTCGAGATGATACGGGGCATTCATCACTGCTGGAACTCAGACTATCCCAGCCGCCCTCCGTCTCCTTAGGGTAGACATGAAATTAGTCAGTAATAGCATTTTCCTCTAAGTGTTGTGCATACGTGAGCATGTGTGTGTTTAAAAAATTTACTTCGGAGCTCTGGTGCAGTTCTGTAGAGCTGCACTTGGTCTGTAAGCTGAACACCTTCTCCTGTAGCTCCACCAGCTGGCACCGCAGGGTGTCCTTCTCAGCCAGGACATGTGCGATCATGGCCTGGGCCTCATCCCTGGACTGATAAGCCTAGAAGCACATGAATGATTAATAATAATAATAATGGATTGCATTTATATAGCGCTTTTCAAGGCACCCAAAGCGCTGATTGACAGTTATTTAAAACCGTTTAGCTGACTGTGCATGAAACTACTTTGATTCTTAGTCAGACACACAGACCCAGCTGAGCCAAGTTTAGGCCTCTGTTTGCTGAGATACAAAAGTGGCTTGGATACAAGCATGTGGTATGCAGTCGATTGTCAAAGCGGCGCCAACAGCAGACAACGATCTATTTTTCAGCACCTTTCAGCAAACACACCTCTGGAACAATACTCGATGGAAGCTTAAAAATAGAAGTACTGTGTTTCCAAGTCATTGTGAGTAATACATCACTCACTTGAAAAACCTCATATAGATATAAATACCAAAACACAACACTTAGAAATGTTCTTTATGACATCAAGTTGATCGGTTTTAAATGAATGATTAATATAATTATATTAAATTATTTATAGTTTTTAATGAAATATACGGTATAATTCAATTTAATTCAATTTTATTTATACAGCACCAAATCAGAACAACAGTTGCCTCAAGGCGCTTTATATTGTAAGATAGACCCTACAATAATACATACAGAGGAAAACCTAACAATCAAATGACCCCCTATGAGCAAGCACTTTGGCGACAGTGGGAAGGAAAAACTCCCTTTTAACAGGAAGAAACTTCCAGCAGAACCAGGCTCAGGGAGGGGCGGGGCCATCTGCTGCGACCGGTTAGGGTGAGAGAAGGAAGACAGGATAAAAGACATGCTGTGGAAAGCATCTCTGTGGTGTTCCAATGGCACACTGAGTTACTAATTGATTATTAGGAAAGCTATTGTCCAATTATGTTTTAAATCACCACCAGAAAACAGGAAGTGAAACAGGAAGTGGGAGACTTTAAGGCACAACCGGGCGAGACAAGAGTATCAGAAGCTCTAGTTTGGGAAACAGCTTTGTTAAATAGTTAATGCGTCAGTTATATTTTTCAGGTGTGTAAGATATACTTTGATCACGCTCTGATAATTTACATGAAAAAAAAGTTCTTATGTTTTGGCATTTTCAGACAGTATTCAAAAACTGGGGAAAAAAGGGAGAAAAATCAGTGATTTAAAGAGTTTCCATCTGGGCTAACCTGAACATAGAGACTTTTAATGTGATAAACCTGCATTTGGTGACAGAGTTTCTTACTGAAACACTGAAATGGACATCTGTATGCCTAACATGATTCTCCAAGGAAATACTCGTAGGAATAGGAGCATTTTTTTATCCTCTTTGCTTGAGAATACTTGAGATACTTGTTATTAAAACTCAGAGGAAATGTTGTGCGCAGCGTCAAATAAATACAAATATACATATACATGTAGAAAACAAAGCACAGTGAGGTAAAGTAAGTATTTTTTGTCATTAGTTGATTGTCTTTTAATTTTTTTAAACAATTTCAAATTACACTAGATTAAAGTTTTTCTTTAAACAACAAGCAAAGCCAAACTATAAGCAGTGTAAGTCTGAATATGTTATGCCTACAGAAGTAGTTATATAATTGAAGGTACTGTCTTGATCTTAATTATTCTGTGCTGTGGAACTCCAACACCTGCATTCCTCGAGCTTGTGTGTGCGTCACACCATCCGCTCGAGACTTGTCTAACAAATCAAATTCCTCTGCTTCAGTGAAGCAGTTAAATGCTGTTAAATGCAATCTGACAGTTTTTAGGGTGTGGTAGAATTTTTTAATTCATTGTTTTCAGAGGAAAGGGTTCAAGTTAATGACAGCTGATGTAAAATGACTTTAAAGTGGATCATTTCTTCATGATGTTTTCATGTGAAGGTAAGAACATGTTAGAAAAAAACAGAATACCGCTCCTTTAAAAGAAAGGTATTATTTAAAACAGAGAGGCGCGTACACTGTGTCCTTTATCAAAGACACATAAACACACACCTATGCACACAACAGACAAGTACAGAAGAACGGCGTATTATCTGACACTTAAAGCACTGAAACAACGCAACAATGAACCAGAGCAAAACCGATGCTCTCCGTAAAAGTAAAGTCTAAAACAGAAAAATGCAGCTTGAAAATGTTAATTAATTTGTTTATCAAATTCAGGAAAGATTGATTAGAGGCACCGTCGTCAATTCCTTACCTGGTCTCTCTCGGCCTGGAGAGCTTTCATCTGGTTCTGGATCACAGCGCTCTTCTGCTGGTGCATTTTGCAGTCCAGAGTCAGCTGTTGCACCTGGAGGCTCAGAGACTCGTTCTGATCCAAGAGCTGACAAGTACACGCATATTTTGCCAATTTAGCTTCAATTTTAAGTCTATGTTACATTAGAAAGTCAATTATTATATAAAGAAGTATGTGGTATTCATGGTTTCATGGTTTATTTATATTAGTGTTAGGTAACAATAACTCTCCAAGTAGCAGCTGAATACTTTTGCCCATCATGGTGCTGAGTGGGAGTCTGAAAAGCTCACTTTCCATCAGAGATAACTGGTTGAATTTGTGTGACATTTCCTGATCCGGTTACTGTAACCACTGAAGGAAAAAAAACAAAACAAACACACCTTTTTTTTGTCTCTGAGCAACTGTTCGTTCTCCTCCCTGTATGATCGGAGCTGCTCTGCTAGCTCCACCTGACTGTCTATGGCCTCTGCCAGGTCTTGAGCCAGGATGTCCTGACGAGCCTGATGCAACAGGAGCAGCAAATAAGATCTCACCTTCTAAAGAATATGAGTGAAAAAAATGGTCTATATTAAAAAACAAAAAAGAACAATTGCGCTCACGGGGTCTAGTTTTTCTGCCTTCGCCAGCTGGCAGCGCAGGCTCCTGACTTCATCTTGCAGCTGTGGTGACTCAGGACAAACAGACTTGAGTGACCGCTGCCTCTGGAATTCATTCTCTGCTTGGGCATTTTGTAGCTCAGTCTGCAGCTGATACACCTGCCACCACACAAGACAAACAAGACTTGAGACACTGTACATCTAATTAGGTGTTTTATGTTTTTTTATAGTCTGTGGTAAGAAACAAAGAGTGTAAATCAGTAAATCTGAGACACTGGAGACAATTCAATTAAATTCAGGAATTAGATGACCCCTATTCCCAGATGAGCAAGCACTTGGTGGCAGTGGGAAGCAACCAGGTTCAGAGTTTACTAGAAACAAAACAAGGAGAGAGAGAAGCAGTGAAGGGAAAAGAAAAGCTCAGGGCATTATAAGAAGCCCACAGCAGCCTGAGACTACAGCAGCAGAACTAAGGGAAGGTTCACAGTCGTCTGATCCAGTGCTAACTACAAGCTTTTTGAAAAATGAATGTGTTAGGCCTAATCTTAAAGGTAGAGAAATCCAAATTTGGAACTTGATTCGCAGGAGAGAGGCCAGGCTTTGCCTCCTATTCTACTTTTAAATACCCTCGGCTTGACTATGTGAGGACAAGGATTTTAGATTCAATGATAGAGATGCTAGTAAAGGAGAAATATATTCAATTCATCAAATGACTTTGACCAGCTGGAAAACAACAGAGGTGAAATGACTTTGACAAAACAGTTCTGATGATCTGAAGTCAGTTCTGATATGCTTGCATGATTGAAGTAAACAGGACTCTTTTCACCAAGTTCTCTGTTACCCATCAGCTCAATTCAGTTTAATTCAATGTTATTTATCCAAATCAAAACAACAGTCTCCTCAAGGTGCTTTATATTGTAAGGTAGACCCTACAATAATACATACAGAGAAAAACCCAACTATCAAATTATCCCCTACAAGCAAGCACTTTGGCGACAGTGGAAAGGAAAAACTCCCTTTTGACAGGAAGAAACCTGCGGTAGAACCAGGCTCAGGGAGGGGCGGGGCGTTGTTTTTTTAAACAAAAGTCTTTTCAAACATGAATATCTACTGTCATAAAAAAAGTTCTCTCACCCAACTAAACAATGTTTCTGGGAAATATAATAGAAATAACAATTTTGTTATTTAGAAAAAAAGACTTTTATGACCACATTCAAAATGACCTTTCATCATGCCTACGTACTGTCTCACACAAAAACAGCAGCAATTTAGCGCTATACTTCTCCAAGATTTGGAGACTTGTGGGAGGAATAACTGCAGATACTGAAGTAGCTTTACAACACCTCATATGTGCAGTTTAGAGCTTTTGCTGTGCCTTTAGAGGAAACCAGTGAAAAGTCTTTTGCAATATCCTTTTGTTTTGAATCTGTAGAGGTCAAATCTGAAGATTAAAAGTTTAAAGAAAAAAAAAGATAAATGCATTCATGACAGTGTAACCAAATGCAGCATATAAGAACTGTGGAGCCTGCTTGTTATCTTTGCTTGAGGATAAATATGGCAGCCCTTTCTGCAGGGAGGACAGAAGGACTTTGATTTTGAGTGGATGGGTCAATCATTAGAGTACAATTTAAAAAAGGAAAGTGTGACATGTTACAGAAGGAAAGATCCTGAACACTTCCCACTTTTGCCTTTCATTTGTTCTGCCTGGTAACTTAAACCCCATAGCTCCTGTATATAGCAAAGACTTTTTGCTAAATACCTATCTCAGATTACTTGTGAGGTGTCACTTGAGTCTGAGTCTCAAGCGGGAGAACATTTACCACAGCAAAATACACAACTTTTTTTCAGGCTGTGAACACAAAACAAAAAAAGCATCCCTTGGCACTGTCTAATCCTTTCAAGCTTTAATTTCACTTCTTTAACATCAGCCTTTTGAGGATTTTCCCCAGGGATGACAGCTTTGAGACTCAGACAGAAGGTCTCCTGCAGTGAACAAACAGACTCTAATGACATCCGCTGACCTGAAGGTTTAGCTCGTGGAGCCGCCCGTTCACAGCTGATTTCTCCTCGATTGCTGCTGTGTAGCGAATATACAAGTCACACTTCTCATCCTTCAGCTTGGTGACTTCACGTTGCAAAGAGCACAAGTGTCTCTGGATCCGTTCGTTGTCGGTGCGCAGGGTTCTGGACTTCATCTCTTGCTCCATCATCTGACTGATGTCTGCCTCCAGAGAGGCGCAGTGTGCTCTCAATTTGCTGGCCTCGTTACGGGCCTCCTGCAGCTCTTTCTGCATCCCTGTGACGGCTCTGACCAGATACTCAGTCAGCTCTGAGTATTTTATCAGGCCTGAAAGAGAGTGCAAGGATTGCAGTCAGCAGAACAAAGAGAACAAACACATCCATAAGACATACTAAGACTTTGAGCCACTCACCACTGAATCTTGAGGGCTCAGTGCTGGGTTTGCGTCCAGTCACCTGGGTGTAGAGTGCTGGGTAGTGAATCATTAAGCTCTCCAGCAAGGCCATACCACCATTCTTTCCCTGGGTTCTCAGCAGATCCAGCATGTGGCCTAGAAATAGTAGATTACAATGAGACTTCCAAATTAACCTTTGAGTTAATGTCATCAAGCAACAGCAGCGATGCAAATAATCACAATTCTAAATCTGAAGAATTTTGTTTTTACAGATACACCTAAACTCTGTCAGTGTGACATGATGATTTTATATGTTGCTGCTACACTTTTCTAAGTGGTTAACTCAGCAGTCTACTGTATCATCTCATGGACAGAGTTTCAACTGACTTTAAAATCCATGAAAACAATGAAAATCTCACTCGTTCTCATGCAGCGGTTTGTGAGGTTGTGGCAGGAAATGATCTCGTCCTCGTCCATCTCACTGAGAACCCTGGCCTGCCTCAGGTACGGGATCAAGATGCACGGCCGCACTCCTAGCGAGATCCGATGGCGGTTGTCATTAATCAGCTCCCACAGCTCCTCCTCACCCATCCCTTTCAGGTCTAAATCCTCGGGGACACATTCCTCCGCCATGCTGGGTCTACTGAGTGTGTTTTAAAGCGTAATGATGTTGGCTGCCACAAAGATGACAGCTCTCAGTGGAGCAGGTGGACTGAGCACACACCTTTTGCAGCCAGAGCAGCGGACTGACTCTAAAAGGAAAAAACTGTTCTATAAACGTGTCAAGCATTTTCCACGCCCTGTGGGTGTTTATGTCCAAGTGCTGGCGTGTGGGCGTGCAGGAAAACCTGAAAGACAAGCTCTCAAGGATTCGACTCACAGGCTGATGCAAACTGAGTTAAAGGACACAAAACACCCACACACATAGTCACTAACACCCACACAAACACACACTCAAAAACAATCAGTCAGTAAAGCCATGATTAATGCCCATCTCTTATATTTACCCTCTGGGTGTTAGTAATGTTTGTTTACCCTGAACAGCTAGCTCGGTGTGTACTCGCGCCACACACAGGAGCCCCTCTCTCTGTTAATGAGTGAGGCAGAGATTTGTTTACTGAAGAGCGCCTATGGCACTGATGAACAGAGCCTCTCGCTTACAGAGAAACGCTGGATGCCATTTGAGCTCACCTTAATAATTTCTAATCACATAAAAGCAAACACACACCACACACACCGCAGTGCTGACAGGAGCAAACACTAAGCGGCAAAGTGCAAAGTCCTGTGTTAAAGAAGGAAATAAGCTCAGCTGTGGTCATCACAAGGATAATGCCTTCCTCGTAATAATAGCTAGCTTACAGTTCTTGTGTGTGAACTTACTGTCAGCTGTATTGTAAACTGTCTATGCAAACAATTGGAAGACATCAGGGCAATCTACTGTATATATATACAAGCATTAAGACAATGGAGGATGTCATAACCAGTGAACTCACCAGGTTCAAACAGGATAAATGGGCATGTAGGCGTTTTCTAAGAATGTATTTTAACTGCAAAAGACATTAGATTTAAAAAAAAAAAATTATAACAACAGCTGAAACATAATGTCAGCTTAGAAAGGGACCGACAAACATCTGCCAGTAAACTGTATTTTTTTAAATTTATTATTAGTCCTTTATTTATCCAGGTAAAAATCTCACTGAGATTAAAAATCTCACTGAGATTAAAAATCTCATTTCCAAGCGAGACCTGGCATCATGGCAACAAAAGTCAAAATACATGTACTACCTAAGTATATAACATTTAAAACAAATACAATATCCCGTATGAACATGTGAATACAATAACAGATCAATTGAGAGCGACATCAAAAACAGTCACACTGAGTAAAAGAGTTATTCTCTCATTCCTTTAAGATGAACGTAATCTCTAATTGATGTAACCAATTCGGATAATTTCAGTTCCTTCTGCAGATTATTCCAGGAAGCAGGGGCAGCGTATTTAAAAGCTTTCCCCCCAGTCCTTTTCTGATTTTTGGGACAATCAATTGTATGAAATTGTGAGAATGAAGGCTGTGGTTGGTTGTGGTTTTTACACATGTAAATACATAAATAAGACCAACCAATGGGAGAGTCTGCAAATATGCAAAGATGGACATTTAGCAGCAGCATACAAAGAACGATGATGTACACGATTTCTATAGCCAGTAATAAAACGTAAAGCACAATGGTAGACAGTATCCAACCTCTTTAGGTAGTGGGCAGGTGCATTCATAAAAAGCAGGTCACCATAATCCAATAAAGGTAAAAAAACTTGCACGAAGCAAGTGTTTTCTCACTTGGAAGGAGAAACAGGATTGATTTCTAAAAAAGTAACTTAATTTTAGTTTTAACTTCGACACAAGCCTTTGAATGTGAGTTTTAAATGACAAATTCTGATCTATAATGATCCCTAGATCATTATAGTTTTAATCTTAGGAGACATAGCGAACAAGTCTTTGCCATTTGAGAATAACATGAGCTTGGTTTTCCCTTGATTTAACCAGATGCAATTTTAAACGGCAAAAGTCTTCTTATTGTGAGCGAGAAATAAGTGTGTCGCAGATGTCCAGTCCACAAGTTCACTACCCCTTGACAAGACAGTTAACAAAATATCCTCTTGCCTGTCTTTCTGCAAAACTCAAAAGCCCTGCTCTCTACAGTACACGATCCAGTGCTCAGTAACCCAACCGGCTTCTGTCAACAATGCACAGTTTGTTTATCTCACACATCACGTAACACCATGGGGACGGCTCAATATTAGGAATTTCCCCTTAGAAGATGCATAATAATATACAAGACAAACAAAAGTATAATAAAAGAAGATGTGGAGGAAAAAAACCTCTGTCCAACTCCCACATTTCGAACTGTAAGAAGGAAAAGAAAAAAATGGGCTATGTGGTTGTCCATAAAGACCATTTGTAATTTTGAAACTAATCATTAATAAAGTGGGATGCAAAAGTTTGGGCAATCTTGTTAATAGTCATTATTTTCCTGTATAAATCGTTGGTTGTTACAACGTTGTACTTGTTCCTCTGCACGAATGCCTTAGTGGATTTTGAGCAGTGTTTTGGGTCGTTGTCTTGTTGAAAGATCCAGCCCCGGTGCAGCTTCAGCTTTGTCACTGATTCCTGGACATTGGGTTCCAGAATCTGCTGATACTGAGTGGAATCCATGTGTACCTCAACTTTGACAAGATTCCCAGTCCCAGCACTGGCCACACAGCCCCACAGCATGATGGAACCACCACCATATTTTACTGTAGGTAGCAGGTGTTTTTCTTGGAATGCTGTGTTCTTTTTCCTCCATGCATAACGCCCCTTGTTATGCCCAAATAGCTCAATTTTAGTTTCATCAGTCCACAGCACCTTATTCCAGAATGAAGCTGGCTTGTCCAAATGTGCTTTAGCAAACCTCAAGCGGCTCTGTTTGTGCTGTGGGTGGAAAAGGCTTCCTCTGCATCACTCTCGCATGCAGCATCTCCTTGTGTAAAGTGCGCCAAACGATGGTTGAACGATGCACAGTGACTCCATCTGCTGCAAGATGATGTTGTAGGTCTTTGGTGCTGGTCTGTGGGTTGACTGACTGTTCTCACCAGTCGTCGCTTCTGTCTATCCGAGATTTCTTGGTCTGCCACTTCGAGCCTTAACTTGAACTGAGCCTGTGGTCTTCCATTTTCTCAACATGTTCCTAACTGTGGAAACAGATGGCTTAAATTTCTGAGACAGCTTTCTGTATCCTTCCCCTAAACAATCTTTGTCTTCAGCTCATTTGAGAGTTGTTTTGAGACCCCCATGTTGCTACTCTTCAGAGAAAATTAAAAGAGGAGAGAAACTTACAATTGACACCATTAAATACTCTTCCACATTATTGGATTCACCTGTGTATGTAATTTTACATTAACTCTAATTTTAGACCAATAAAAAATTGATAGTCCTTGATGTGTGTCAGTCAGAATCATTATTGTATTTGTTCCCTGATTCGCAAGAGAACAATCTGAAAGAAGCGGTATTCTGATTCCCTGGGATAGAGTTAAGGTTAGAGTTGGGATTGGGGTTAATAACTATACACATTAACAGTAAAAGCTCAACAAGTAATTGCAGTTTACATATTAACAACGGTTTTCTGGAGAAAAAGAAGTTCCAGTGAGGTTTGCAAGTGTGATGAGCAGTAGCTATGCAGCACTATCTTTCTAAGTCTGTGAAGGTTCTCAGTCATCCAGGTCATCGTAGTCAAAGGAGCTTGCAAAGAAAAGCGTCTGGACTTCTTTAAGTTGCTTGAAAACATTGCAGCTAACTGTTGGCACACACTGGCTGCTGAAATGTGACAATCATGAAAATATCTTTGATCAGTGGCATCAATCCAATCAGTCTGGTGTTACCAACGTGAAAGTTTCCATAAATAGTAATCATCAAAATATGATCTTTTTATACATTTTGAAAATTTTGCATAATACTTGGAAAAGTTGTATCAAACTGGATGCATGTGCATGTGGATGTTTGCATGTTCTGTGCTTTAGGTCATTCATTGCCCGTCAGGTTGTGGCATGTGGATAAATAATGCCCCATCTCTTCCTCCTGGAAGTATTTTTAGAGGTGATTTGCCTTTTTGAAATCCAGAGTTACAGAAATGACCTTCAAATTAAGCTTCCTCATTTCAGTTCTTCACTTTTTTTTGCCATGAATATTTTGTGTTCTTTCTTTGTCTTGATTTGTGGTCTTTGAGGTTGTTCTTTGTTAGGACTGGTCTCTGATTTTGTTTTATTTTAGGTTTTTTTTTTTACCTTTGACAGTAGAGAGATAATCTACCAAACACTCCAATCAGGGTTGGTAACAGTTATAGTACACCGAATGTAATCTGGTCCTTAGCACGCCTTAAAATTCGGCAAATGCAACCTCAGATGAAGTATACACCATGAAATATCACACCGTGATGCAGAAGCAGGCCTGTGAAAAACTAATCATACTCTACTGCTTCTATAAGAATTAAGGATTAGTAGCAGTCAGGAGCTATTAATAAAATTGACATGATGGACTGATCATTATTAATGTGAACTGTTAGGTGTTAAAGTTAATGACAGTACAATTAGAGCTAGAATGATCAAGTAAAGACTGTCTGGAAAGGTTGCCAGGAGAAAGCCTCTTCTCAAAATACATAGCAGCATGGCTTGGGTTTGCAAAGTTGCATTTGAAAAAACCACAAGACTTCTGAAACAATGTCCTTTGGACAGACCAAAACCAAGTGGAATAATGCACAGAATCACATTTGCCAGAAACTAAACACAGCATATCAGAACAAACACCTTATATACCAACCGTCAGGGCTCATGATATGGGCTTTTTCTGCAGCCATAAGACCTGAGCGCTTTGCAGACACTGAAGTCCTCTGTATACTCAAACCCATGCTGAAGTTTTTATACTGTGTATAACCCTCAGTTTTATCTTGATTTACAAAGTCTGAGTGCCACAAAGTAAAAGCACATCATTGCACAGCAGTGGTTTGTATTATGGCTCGATACAAAGCTCAGTTTTTCCGTGACTAATAATAGTGACCATGGTAATTTTTCTGAAATAAATCTATTATTGTGATGAAAATCTGAACAGGTCCAATCTGCATTTCTAAAGAAAACTAGCATGTTCAGAAATGCTATGTTGAAAATGTCTTGCTCTATTAAAAAAGCACTTAGGAAAGATTCGACAAAAATGTTATTGGGGGGCGTGCTAGTAATTTTGTCCTCATTGGTAGCTCAGTACGTAAAGTGGCAAAATAAAATGAAGCTGCCAGAAGATAAAACAGAATAAAATAAATTTCTGCATTAAAACCTAAATAACAAAACTGCTTGAAATTGTCATGAGGAGACTCGTGTACTTGCTTTAAACATTCATGGATAAAATCACCACTTATACTGCAGGTCATGTAAAAGCTTTCTCCCTTTTAGTTTAGCTAGTGTCATTTGGGTGTGTCTGAGCGGACACATCATTTACAAGGAAATTGAATTCTCTGTATCAGTTGCATGTTTTGCTAAGCCTGTGCTATAACAGTGTGATGGTGAAATACTATAAGGTTTTCCATGTGCTTTGCAAGAGTCTGCTATTTGAGCAGCAGGTTTCACAGCATTGCAACATTACAAGGCTGGTGCTAACCTGACTTTAGGTTCTTTTCTCTGCTCTGTCACTCCAGATGGTACGTGACAGTTCTGTCCCTACTACGGTTTTGTGCCATCTTCAACTGATCTTTGACATCAACTGATAAGGAATGAGAAAAAAAACAAAGCATGTGTACTACTGACAATAGAAAACCAAAATAAGCTTGCGTCATGTCGCACCAAGTACTGATAATATAGCGTTTTGTGTACTTTAGGGCATGTGTACCGTGTAAAGTGGCACGTTTTCCATTTGATCAACACATTACCACGGCAGTATGAAAAATATTATATAAAAAGGTGTGACTGTGGAATATCAGGCTATTTTAAAATAAATATTTTTAAGTGAAATCCAATCTAATAGTTATGCGATGTTTTATGATACATAGTGTTTAGTTATAAAGCACTTTTTTAAAAAACACAATTTTGACAAAGTGCTATACAAATCACCAAAACACTACACAAAAAATCAGCAACAACAACAGTGATAAAAATACTACTGTAAATAAAAGCTAAGAGTACACCACTCTCATTCGGATTTAAAAGCCAAAGAATAAAAAAGAGTTTTAAGATATATTTTAAAAAGAGGTAACAAGGGGGCTGGGCAGGAGATCATTCCACAATTTGCGAGTGAAAAGGCTCGATCACTGGTTTTTCAGAATTGTGTTAAAGATTCCACTTTACCGTCGCTGAAAGCATTAACGTGGCTGCCTTAGCCTGATGAAGTTGACTGCTACAACAAAATGCAAGAATTTCTTCCAGGACTGAGCTGAACAAAGGCAGTTCACTCCCTGGTGATGAGTGTACTTTTACTGTTTCTTGGTTTTGAGTTACTGAACACTGTTTGAAGTATATAACATTTTTATAATTTCTCCAGTATGAAAGCAAGCAGAACTGAAGAATGAAAAAAAAAAAAACACAACAGAGATTTATATATTCAGATTAATATTATTATGTAATGTGGAACACATGTTTGACAAAATATCTGCAAAACTGTAAATGTAAAGTTAAAGGTTTAATGAAGAAGAGAAGGAAATGAGCTAAATACAACTGTTATGACACAGTGAACGGAAGCTGTTTCCAAGGTTGCTCAATCGGAATTCTTTGTGGGTTTTAGAGGTCAAAGACTTCAGAAATAGTTAGAAATCCTCGATCCATCAATTTCAACAATAGAAGATGAAACTATGAATACAGGAAACAACAGAGAGCTATTACTGTAAGTCTATAAGTGATGTAAGTTTGCTTTCAAACCAGTTTGTCTGTAATCAAAAGTTTAGATTTGTGACCAGGACAGCCTGGAGAACAATACTGAAGTCTACTTAAAATAAATCTCATCTAAGAGAGTTCAAGCTGAGCTGAAGAATAAAACTGGTCACACCAAATATTGTGTTTCAACAACATCAGAACTCTATAAACTTTGACTTTGCCTTATATACTTAGATTTACTTATGTATCTTTTAACAATATACCTGCACCTATTTTTCATAGCAAAACATAAAGAACTAATTGGTGGCTTTAAGATATTTGCACATTACTGTATATTTGTGACACACTGGTGAATGCTCATGTTAAACATGGCTGAGGATGGTGTATGTAAAACTAATCACTGCCAGGCTTCAGTTTTTGTGTGTGAGTAGATATCTCCAATATGGAAGTTTGTGAGCATAGACACTTCACTCATCTGCTGTTCAAACCTTCTGTTTGTAAGTTACTGCTGTACGATGCTGCAAATGTTGCCAATACCAATGCAGACACTTTGAACCTATAAAGGCAGCTTATGTAGGGCAGAGCAGTGTGTCATGGATTATCAGATGAATCGTCATCAATTTGTAAATTCAGGACATATTTTAATGATCACCAAAGTACTGTGATTTTTACTTTCCACAATAATTAGTTAATACAACAAAAAACATCTTTTTGATTTTCAGGTATTTTGTAACTGGCTTTTTGGAGACCCGGAATTTAAATGTGCCAGTCTAAAAAGCCCTTGGGGTCAACTTTAACACAATTCAGTGGGCCACATAATTAACTTTGAGATTAGAAACTTCATTACCTTTTATTTCTTAAATTTTTTCACAAAACAACATTTCAATGCATCAACGAAACCACACATCAATGTGAACAAGTTGTCATCCTTCCCTGGCTGTTACTTATCTAAGCTTTCCCTTTTTTCACTCACATGTCATTCCTGTGCATTGTCCTTCCAGCGCGCACTGTCACGTCATCTTTTCCTGACTTTGGGATGTTTCCTATTCCACAGCCTGTGCATGTTCAGACAGTGCTCGTGACAGCCTGCGGAGCGCCCCCTGATGTTGGGGGAACTCCTCACATACGCGGTGCAAGATGGTGCTGATGGCATGCAAGCGGTCCGTCTGCCTCTGCAGGGCGGCTTCCACGGATTCGGGGGTGGACAGTGCTCGATAGCTGCCTTCACACACTGTACGCAACCTCTTGGCCCGACTCTGCAGAGCCACTAGGTGTCCTAGGTTCTAGAGAGAGGGAGCGATAATGACAGAGTAATGACATATTAATCAAACAATGAGTAGTTATATTTTATTCCTGATAGGTCGGATAAGTGTGAGTATTTTCCAAGAGTGGAAACTGTGATGAGCAAGTTCTGTGTACGTGACCCAAAAAAAAAACAAGTTAAACATTCTCACCACACCTTCATTAAGTTGTGCAATGGTAACAGTTTCACTTCCCATTAGACATTTGTATTGACACATACCGGGTATCATTGTTCCTTTAACAATGAAGAGTGCATCGGATTAGAAGCCAATGAAAAGTGGATCACACCCTCACTGTACATGCAACCCAGTGCAATTCAGAAGAATAACAATTTTAAAGTACAATCACATATTCACATTCACAGTCTGTGACCCTTACCCTTTCTTTGGTATCCTGAAGATTAACAAAGTCAGAGTCGAGGATGTAACTGGTGCTGCACAGTTCTGTGAGATGAGTCTTCCTCTGTGTGATCCTGTCTCTCAAACTCTCCTTCTGTTTTTGTAGCTCCCCAGTCACCTGCTCATACTCTACCACTTGCTGAAGACAAATCCTGCATGTAAGATAAATGCTCAACCTGCTCCAAGCACAAATGAATTAATGTTCCGTCAGCCTCTTTTACCTTGTGTGCTTCCCGGATCTTGCGCTGTAGGCCCTGTATAGAGAGGCTCAGGTCACCCTGTGTAGCCTGTTTGAGGGAGTTCCTCATCATGGCCTCCTTGCGCAAGACGATGGTTTCCCTTCTCGCCACTGTTGCTTCGCTTTCCCTCAGCAGGCATTCCCGTTGCCTCATTAGCTGGCTGAGTCGCACCTGCACAGACACAAACACACTTTGGGTAGAATTCACAAACATTAATCACCCTAAGAGCAAATTGTTATCCAGCATTCTTACAACTTAGTTTTACGACTTTCAAGACAATTTTAAAAATATCTATAAATCTAAACCAAAGAGTAAAACAGTGAAATGTGGATTATTAAATATTAAGTCTCTCTCCTCCAAGTCTCTGTTAGTACATGACTTAATAATTGATCAACAAATCGATTTACTCTGCCTTACAGAAACCTGGTTGCAGCAGGATGATTATGTTAGTTTTAATGAATCAGCACCCCTGAGTCATTCTAACTACCAGAAATCTCGAAGCACAGGCCGAGGGGGCGGTGTGGCAGCAATTTATCACAACAGCCTATTAATCAACGAAAGACCTAGACAGACTTTTAATTCATTTGAAAGCCTGATGCTTTCAAATGAATTAGGACCAATTCTGTTTACATTATACATGCTTCCCCTAGGCAGTATCATTAGAAGACATAGCATACATTTTTACTGCTATGCAGATGACACACAGCTCTATCTGTCCATGAAGCCAGATAACACACACCAATTAGTTAAGACCTGGATGGGCGCACATATTAAACAAATATGTAAGAATGCTTTCTTCCATTTGCGCAACATCTCTAAAGTTAGAAATATCCTGTCTCAGAGTGACGCTGAAAAACTAGTTCATGCATTTATTACTTCTAGGCTGGACTACTGCAATTCATTATTATCAGAAGTCCTAAAAACTCGCTGAAAAGCCTTCCGCTAATCCAAAATGCTGCAGCAAGAGTACTGACAGGGACAAGAAAGAGTGAGCATATTTATCCTGTATTGGCTTCCCTTCATTGGCTTCCTGTTAAATCCAGAATTGAATTCGTTGTTTGTTGGGTTTTTCTCTGTATCTAGTATTGTACGATCTACTGTACAATATAAAGCGCCTTGAGGCGACTGTTGTTGTGATTTGGCGCTATATAAGTAAAATTGAATTGAATTGAAGTCCAAATCAAGCATCAGAATGGGAAAGAAATGTGACTTAAATGACTTTGAACACAACAGTGAGTTCACTACCCTCAAACAGCATCTACAGATTTAATCTAAAAGAGCACCTTTGGGTTGTGGTAGAACAGGATCATAGATGTGCAGCTGGCAAATCTGCAGCACCTGTGTGATCCTATCATGTTGATGTGAACCAAAGACTCTGACAAATGTTTCTAGATTCAAAAAATTGAAGCAGTTCTGAAGGCAAAAAGGAGCAATACAATCAAAAATATTTGTATTTGTTGGGTCTATTAAAAATATTTGAACAAATCTGCCTCCTAATGTGATCCCAGTGTTAGTCCTTTCAAAACTGAGTTTGCACTGAGTTAAAGTGTCTATACTTTAATTTTGCAGTTATACGTTGTATGCATCAGTAGTTCATAATGAGAAAGCAAATGAGCCATAAGATCTAACACATTTACAAAAAGCTTCAATAAGATGTATTTTTGCGGCTTTCATATTTTCCATCACCTTGTCTCTTACAAGCAGGCACTGATTTATATTCTGAATATAATCTGAATATATCAGTATTATGTGCTGTAATCAGACACCAAGCTGACAGATTTATCTGCTTCTATAGAGAAAATAACATGACTGTGAGTTTGGAAGAGCTTGAGATAATTTTTTCCCCGAGGAGGTACGAGAAATAAAAAGACTGAGCTGTTAGTTTTCACATCCAATTGGACCTGGAGCCCTTTTTTGTCTCAGATACCTTTTTTTGATGGAAACTCCTTATATATAAAATTACCCTTGCTTAGAGGTTTAACAGCCTTGAAACTATGACTGATAAAAGTGTCCACAATATAGTTCAATCTTCCTTTACAGTGATACCCATGTTGAGCAGTTAATGCTTAATTAGATCCTGCTGATGAAATCATTTTAATGTTAAAGATTGTTCAGGTAATGAGTAAACTGGAAACGAATAAGACTATGTTTACTATTCATTCATTATTCATTTCTGATCATATAATTGAGCTTTTAATATTTATTCCATCTAAAGAAGAACTGAGACTGAATTGTGGGTTAGGAGAATCGTTACACCACTACTGATGCTGTAAAGTCATATCCACATGTTGTTTCTATTCTTTAAGTTGTAAATTGGAAAATTTGCTGAACTTCATGCCTGATACATGAACTTTTGAGGCTTTTTCCCTTGAAAACTAAAAAAACATTGCACAATACATTTGTAAGCAATAAATTATAAAAAAAAATTGCTGGATGCAAATTAAAACTTATATTAGCAAACTTATATTTATTTAATAAAATAAATTGTCAAAAGGTTCAATAAACAGTGAATTTTCCCAAAAAATTAATTCAAGGGTCAAAGTGATCGAATGCATTTCAAATAAAGCATATCCCACTCTTATGTGTTTATGCATTGTACATAAACAGCACATTTGCACATGGCAGGCTAAGGCTAAAATGTAGATGGCAAATCAGCCTTATAGTCTGTCTGTAATCGTACTGTGTTTACCTCCATACGATGTATTTCAGCTTTCATTGTGTGGCTTTCTCCCTGCCCCACATCCATAGCTGAACGCATCTCTTTTACAAGCTGTGTCTTCTTCTCCCACAGCATGATTTGCCGCCTGTATGCCACACGTGCCAAAGAAAAAGAGAAAATACACACACATGCAGAACAAAGTACACTATTCCATTAAAAATCAAAGTGTTTCTCTGAGTATGTGATTCTTCCGGAAATAACTCTGCATATTTAATGAAGCCCTGCAAAATTTTACCTTCATACTATGAATATGTTTCGAGTTAGAGGCATTTGAGTTACATGGAGCTGGGTTGAAATTTAAAAGATTAGTCGACTAGTCACGATTACGTCGACTATCAAAATCACCGACAACTAATTTAATAGTCAATGGGTTGTTTGAAGCTTTGTAAGATCCTGAAAGATGCATGAATAAGTAGTAGGACTTAAGAGTTGAGAGAGAGATTTAAGAGATTTAAGCAAATTAGCAAATCAACTCAATAATAAATAAATTGAATATGTTTAAGTCAGAAGAAACAAGGACAAAAAGAAAGTGACTGACTCAGCTTCCACCAGACTGTTGAGGAGCCTCTCCTTTTCCTCCTGCGTCTTCTCGACTTTCATCTGCATCTTAACGGCCTCCCTCTCTGCATCCTGGTCACATAATTTTACATAAAGTTATATATTAATATAAAACAGAAGAAAAGAAGAAAATATAAAATGACGAAACCCGCCTGTCATGCCTTAAGTCTGTGAATGAAATCTGTCTCCATCACGGCGTTTTCCTGCTGCAGAGCCTGGCTCAGTTGTCCTTTCTTGCTGAGCAGCATGTTGAGCTTCAGCTGATCACGCTTCAGCATCTTTGAGCTCTTCTCCAGCTCAGCCTCCTCGCGGTGCTCTGATTCTATCTGACCTGAAAGGGTTAGAGTTGGTGTGAGAATGAAGTGGAGATAGTAGCATAGTAGCATACAGGTTGTGACTTGGACGGAGTATGCAGCATGTGCGTCCTGCATACTCTCAAAGTAGAGTTTCGTCTGTTGCCATCCTGTGTACTCTGCCTGCAGTTTGAGCAGCTCCTTGCTGTTGGCTTCTATCATTTGGGTCAGTCCCATCAGAATCCCCTGTCGCTTCATCCAAAGCTGCTGGTCGCTCTTTATATTTGCTGCCAGCTCCTCAATCTGAGCTATTATTGACTGTATCTTGATGTGCAGAGGACCGAGGTCATCATGCTGCAAATGCAGGAAAAATAAATTAAAGCTGGCAGCCTCGTTTTTGAAAAGAATTCAAAATGACACTAAATTATTTTCATTCACTTTCTACTTTTAAAAGCATAATTGATCAATTGAGAAGTTTGAACTTGGCTCACGATTTCCTTCCATCCCGGATTTTAAAGGATGGGTTCGATGTTATTGGCACTGAAACCACAGCACAGAAACGGCATTGCTGAGGGTTTTCAATGATCTTCTAGAACATGTTATAGGCATCAAGGATTCTGCCCTTAATTGGTTAAAAAACTGATACATGCCTTTGTGACCTCCAGATTAGATTATTGTAACTCGCTCTACTCTGGACTCCAACTCGCTCACCTACAACGATTACAGCTCGTTCAGAATGCTGCGGCTCGTCTCGCAACCGGAACTAGAAAGTTTGCCTCTATTATTCCAGTGCTCTCTGACTTACACTGGCTGCTTATTAAATTTCGTATTGATTTTAAAGTTCTGCTGCTTACTTGCCTCACACTCCTCATCCTCCCTGGGAGAGTCTATGCCAGGGTGCTGGAGAGGAGAGTCTGTCCGTTAGTCGAACCTTGGATACAGGAGGAACAATGCGGTTTTCGTGCTGGTCGTGGAACAGCTCTTTATCCTCTCGAGAATACTTGAGGGTGCATGGGAGTTTGCCCAACCAGTCTGCATGTGTTTTGTGGACTTGGAGAAGGCATTCGACCACATCCCTCGAGGGGTCCTGTGGGCGGTGCTGGACAGACACCCCATAGACACCTATGGGGTGTCTGTCCCATTGCTACGGGTCATTCAGTCCTTATACAACCGATGCAACAGCTTGGTCTGCATAGCCGGCAATAAGTCGGACTCGTTCCTGGTGGGTGATGGGCTCCGACAGGGCTGCCCTTTGTCACCGATTCTGTTCATAATTTTTATGGACAGAATTTCTAGGCATAGCCAAGTGCTGGAAGGCTTTCACTTGGGTGGTCTCAGGATTTCATCTCTGCTTTTTGCAGATGATGTGGTCCTGTTGGCTTCATCGGGTGATGGCCTCCAGCTCACCTTGGAATGGAGTGTGAGATCGACAGACAATTGGTGCAGCGGCTGAAGCGATACGCACGCTGTACCAGTCTGTTGTGGTGAAGAGAGAGCTGAGTGTAAAAGCAAAGCTCTCAATTTATCGGTTGATCTACGCCCCTACCCTCACAAGGTGAGGAGTAGTGACCGAAAGAACGAGATCGCAAATACAAGCGGCAGAAATGGGCTTCCTCCGAAGGGTGGCTGGCCTCTCCCTTAGAGATAGGGTGAGAAGTTCAGCATTTGAGAGGGGCTCAGAGTAGAGCCGCTGCTCCTCCACATCGAAAGGAGCCAGTTGAGGTGGTTCGGGCATCTGACAAGGATGCCTCCTGGGCGCCTCCTGGGTGAGGTTTTCCAGGCATGTCCCACGGGGAGGAGGTCCGGGGGCAGACCCAGGACACGCTGGAGATATTATATCTCTCGGCTGGCCTGGGAATGCCTTGGTGTTGGCCTTGGAGGGAGGTCTGGGTTTCTCTGCTTGGGCTGCTGCCCCCGTGACCCGGCTCCGGATAAGTGGAAGAAAATGGATGGATGCTTACTTTGAAATGCCTAAACAACCTTGCCCATGACTATCTCATCGACCTTCTCAGTCTCTATGCTCTCAGCCATTCTTTACGATCATCTGGTCAGTTACTTCTGGCCCAGCCCAGGCACCGTCTGAAGACTAGGAGTGATCGTGCTTTTGCCTCTGTAGCATCAAACCTCTGGAATAGTCTTCCTGCTAGCATTCATGCCTCTGACTCCATCCAATACTTTAAAGCATGCTTGAAAACTTACCTATTCAACCTGGCTTTTCCAACTCACTAATTCTCACCGCTCCTTAATTGCTGTATCGCTACTCATTTCTCTGGATAATCATGATTTCTCCCTATCTCTACTTACTAATGTGTTTGTTTGTTTCTCTGTTTTCTCTATTTGACCTTGTTTTAATCACTTACTGTTCAGTGCAATTATTTACCGTTATTCCTTACTGTGAAGCACTTTGGTGTACCCCCTGGTTTTCAATGTGCTATATATATAAAATTGCATTGTATTCTATTGTATTTATTTATGATCTTAGTAACAAGAAACCACAGCTTCCCCACAGCCACTCACCCCAGTGGTGGCCGCTATTTGAGAAATCTTCGTGTTGTATCCGATGATCGTTGACTGCTTCTGCTCGATGACTCTAACAGATGAAGTAAGCTTAGCCTCAATGGCTGTGATTAACTTGTTGTACTTTGTGATCTCCTGATCAAGGGCCTCCTGAGTCAGGGCCAGGCTGTCCATTCGCTGGCTGACCAGCTGGCTCTCCAGCTTCACCACCAACACCTCCTCCTCTGACTGCTTCAACTGGTACATCTAAAGGGGGGAAAGGAATGATGAGAAGCACATAAATCTAATATCTTCACATATTTGTTTTATTCTCTACACATTTTACAAAGAAAAAAAGCTAGGAATCAAAATGAAAAATGTAATCCTGTCACGTAAAAGCATGAACAAAAAATGTTAAAACTAGTAAAATAATAATACTGAAATTGAATAAAGCTAATTTGACAATATGAATAAATTGCATTCAAATCTCTATGGCTCTATAGTGTACATTAACCTTTATACATGTACTTATTTAACACCTGTTACTACTACTACTACTGTTACTAATCCTGTAGAGCTGTTGTTATTTGCATTATTCTGTCATTTCAAACCAAAAGACTTCATCAGTTGCTTGTGAATTCTCTCTCTTTCTTTATCTATAACGTGATACTGCTGGAGTGTGTCTTTCACTAAAACAAGCCCAAGCCAAAGACCTGGACAATATGTAGGGTATAGTGAATAACACTCTTATGATAATACTAGAGATATCAAAGAAAGGGGATTTAGTGTGAATGGTCTGAAGAGTGTTATCATAAGAGTGTTATGACAGTCTAAGCATTTTCAATACTTTCCTGCTTTTAGTTACCTTCTCTTTTTTGAGTCTGGATATCTTCTCAGTGAGCAGTTGGGAGTACTTGGCAGCATTGTTGTGGAGGAGCTTATGCTGCATGGAGCTCATGATGTTGTTTTCCAGCTCCAGCCGTGCAGAACTCTCTTTCTCCAGCTGCTTACTCTGATCGTTCACTTGAGCCTGGAGTGACCCAAATTCCTGGAGAAATTAAGGGTGAGATTAAAAAAAGACAAAAAAAAAATCAGGCAATGTAATGTTTCTAACCTTGTACCACGACTGCTCTCTGGCCAAACACTGACCTTTGAGAGTCTAGCGAGGGTTCGCTCTGTCTCCTGCAGAGTGAGGAGGAATGTGCTGTAGTGGGCCTGCAGGGCCTCTTGCTGAGCCTGCTTGTCACTGATGAGCTTTCTGGTAGTGGTGCAGTCCATTTGAGACCAATTCAGCTGCAGTGTCAGTATCTCATTTTGCTCCTGCTCTGCATTGATGGACTTCTTGTAGCCATCAATGTCCTTGTCCAGCAAGATCACCTGGTGCTTGGTTTCACTGAGAAGAACAGAAAAAAATGAATGGCTGCTCACTTTTTGTTCTGTGTTACTTTTGAATAAAAAATCAAATAAGGGTTAATATTATCATTGAGTGTTCTAAAAAAATTTTTTTTATAGACATCTGTCATTTTCTATAGACTATGTTTCTATGTTTAGAGCACTGTCATCATTTGTTACATGTACACTTGAAGCGCATTAGCACCTTTAACGTTTACTCAGTAGGACATGAATCAGAAACAGCTTCCCACATCCATCAGTCTCACCGGATGACTTCCTGCATCGCACCGAAGGCCTCGTCTCGTCTCCTCAACCCCATGAGGCAACTGCTCCACTGCTGCAGCAGCTGTTTACGGGCCACCAACAGTGACTCCATCTCCATCTCAGCCTGCACAAAGATGTAAAAATGAATGACTGATGTTGTTTGACGACTGCCATAATCAGAGAATTCTTATTTCATTCATGAGTTAGTAAACTTAGACAAAAACATAACCTGTTTGTCTTTTTCTCTCATCCAAATATTTTTGTGTTGACTGTATCCATTTACATCATTAAATCAACTAGTAAGATATACCCACCAGCCACTTCATCAGTTACAGGTAGTTCAGGTTGGACAAACTTGCCTTCAAAACAGCCTTTTTTAAAATTGTGGCACAGATTCACAGATGCTCTGTTGGACGGAGATGTGGTGACTGCTGGCTATAGTGAACTCATTGTCATGGTCAAGAGTCCAGTTTGAGATGTTCTGAGTTTTGTGACATGGTTCAACATCCTGTTGGAAGTAGCCGTTAGAAGATGGGTAATATGTGGTTGTGGTCATAAAGGAATGAGCACCAACAAGAGTCAGGTAGGTGTGGTATTTCATCAGTGCTCAGTCGATACTGAAGGATCAAAGGTGTGCCAATAAAATATCCCCCACACCATTACACCAGCACCATCCTGAACAGCTGATACTGTGTGAATTGCCTCCACTTCCTGTTCTTATCTGAAGGGAGATTCACCCTTAGTGATTTTCTGCAGTTGTATCCCATCTGCTTCAAATCATGCATTCAGAGGTGCTCATTCTGCATACTTTGGTTCTAGCAAGTGTTTATTTGGCTTACTGTTGTCTTCCTATCAGCTCAAAGAAGTCTGTGTCATGATCCTGGGTCTTATGACCCAGCGGTTTGAATTTTTGTGTTTTGTTATTTTGTATTATGGTTTGAGTCCACCTTGTTAGTTTAACGTTTTAGTCCCTAGGTTGTTATGTTTAGCTATTGGTTGTCAGATTTCCTTGTGTAATTGCTCCTACGTCTCCCTCTGTATATTTGTGTTTATATAATTCTGAGCTCCTGTGCGTTGTTTCCCCTCGTGTTTTGTCCCATGTTTCCCCTGCCCATGATGTCAGTCCTCTCTCCGTGCTCTCTCTCCCCTCCTGTCTGTGTCTCTGTGTTCTTCCTGTGTTACGTTTAAGGTCTGCACCTTGGGTTAGTATTTTCAGTTCCGTATCCTCCCTGTCTTGTTATGCGTAATTGTCCTCAGCTGTGCTCCCATATGTTCCCACCTCACTCATTACCTTCTGTATATTTATGTCAGAATCACCCTCTGTTCCATGTCGCGTCGTCCCTCATAGCTGTGTGTGATTCTCGCTGTGTCTTCTTGTGCATATTATAATTAGTTTTTCCCAGTTTAGTTTCGTATTGTCGTATCGCCTGTTTCCCAGCAATAAAGCTGTGCTTTCGAGTTTACTCCCCGTGAGTTTGCATTTGGGTCGTCTCCTGCCTGCACACAGCCGAAACATGACAGTCTGGCCATTATCCTCTGATCTGTGGCATCAAACAATTTGTCTCAGACAACTGCTGCTCAAAGAATATTTTCTCCTGGTTGTGCAGTATATCAGCAGTTTAAAAAAAAGACTGTCTCATGTGCTCCAACAACCATGCCACGTTCAAGGTCACTTAAATCACCTTTAAGAGACCTGTTCTGATGCACAGTTTGAACTCCAGCAGGTTGTCTTGTCCATGTCTAGATACCTAAATGCAAGTACTTGAATGTGAATCCATATATCAAGGAAAATTTTCACTCAATCAATCACTGGATAAATGAACTGGGCTATTGTTTTAATGTTTTCAGTTTTACTAATCGATATAAAAGCAATATTCACATCAATGAAATATTTATTTGCTATGGGTAATATGAAAGTTGACACTTTTAATAGTGAAATCACCCAATACTAACTAGCACCTTATCTCACTAGCTCACTATTTTGCTTTTATGTCCAAAAAAAGGTCTGGTGGGCAACTAATTCTTGTTCAAGCTGCAGGGATAAAGTGCTCATCTCTTCATGTAAAGATGCAGCATATAACCTTTTACGGCACAGCAGTTACCTCTGAGAGAGCCTCTTTGGCTGTCTGTGTCTCCTCTGCATGAGCACTGGTTTTGGACTCATACATGGCTATCTGCTGCGTCAGCCTGTCCAACTCCTTTGTTAGTCGCTCCACATATAAATCCTGATGTAACAGATGAGTATTTTCGCTTAGTTAAAATTATGTTGATATACCAGATAGTGTATATATTGACAAATACAATCAAATCGTAATAATTTACATGTGAGTGTCTACCTGCTTTAATTTCTGGTCTTCTGCCTGGGTCTTCTCAGCTCTCGCTTTGCGTCTAGCGTTATTCATGGTTTTGACTTCAGAGCGCAGACCTTCACTGACTCCTTGGATGAAGATGAGATACTGTGTCATGCTGTCTAACTGCGCCTGTAGCTGGGACTCTGAGGGAGGACAGAGGAGAGAGCATAAACATAATGGCTCGAATCACAATTTCAGAAACATGAACAGATACAGATGTTGCCTTTCTGTTGCTCAAACAGTATTACATAGGCCCAACAAAGGCTGCTTTTAAAAGGGAAAGATTAAAAAATTATAAAATCTGTTTACATTTATTTTAACTTCTTAACTTGCGCCATTGAACTTTTAGGGTTTCACATCCATCAGATTCTCACTTATGCTAACATAAAGCCAAATGCATAAAAAATAGTTGATCTTAAAGCTCCAGCTTTCTGGCTGAAACGTGTAAACCTAAGGGGTGAATATAAAGAAGTTGCATAAAGTGGAATCCTAATGTAATTGAATTTTACAGCATTTTATTTTATTTTACTGCAGGCTGAGTAACAATCATTAGTAGTACGAGTGAACTCACAGTGGAAAACAACCCCAAACAGAGAATGAAGCTTGATTCGGATGGAGGATAATAGTAGCAATAAAGTTCTCTTTAAAAAAAAAAAACCAACATAATTGTAATGTGGTCATTGGGACAGACATCAAGAGTCATATAAAATCAAAACTAATCCTGGATCAGCACAAAGACACAACCTCTAAATGACAGTCCAGGCTCACCATTGGCTCTGGCTTCGCAGACCTTTCTGGTCATGCTCGAATGTTGACTCTTTATCTCCTCCAGCTGGTTCAGAACCTGCTGGTGTTTGGTTTCGGCTTGTGTCTTGGTCTCATGGAGGTCATGCAGCCTGTTCTGCTGTCTGACCAGATGCTCCTGAATCCTGAAGACCTCCACACCTAATTCCTGATTGTGGCTAGCATCATCCTTCGCAACTGCATGCTGATGGAGGAGGAGAGCAGTTAGAAATCACAGAAAAATCAATAATTCTAGACGATAACCGACTTTATACATGCTTTTATGTTGGGTACTAAAATGGCTTTCCTTCATCCAGGACAAAGCCTGGTATAAAAGTACTGGTTCTACTTATTAGTGGTTGCCGGTTGGAACTGGAACTGAAAAAGATTTTATTGTATTTGTAACTTATTTCCAACATTGTAACCCTTTTGGGGACATTTTAAAAATAAATCTGTGACCTTCAAACATTAGTCATTATATGAACATTATGTGAACCCATTATGTGAACATATTCAGATAATGAGGGGAACTCTTAAAATGTTTTATACAAAGTGCTTTAAATTTCAACTCATTACATATGAAATATACTGTACTATAAATCAATATTCGCTATATACACCATACATGACATTTAATATATTGTGTTTGTCATCATTACCCATTTGAGTGATGAAGGCCTCACACCTTAACCCTGCAACAAGTGTTTTTCTTGGAAAGGTAAACAGTTTGTGGGTGTTGCATCTTTCCTAAACACCTGTCGTATGTAATACAGAAGATGTGAAGTGTTCTGCAGTTGCCATACAGTTCTACAGCACCATCTTCTGGGCATTTAAATAGAAAAGTTGCATTTGTTTGTATAGAAACTAGCTTGTTTGCTCCTGCATGTGTGAATCAGTGTATTAACTGAGCAAAGATGGAGAGAGTTTTTGGTCAGAGAAGTGGCCGACCTTTTCCCTCAGTGTATGGTTAATCCTCTCCAGCTGTTTTCTAAGCTGGATTGTCAGAGCAGCTTGTTGTCTTCTGACCACGGGCTGCCAACAGATTAAATATAGTATCAGTAACGTCCCAGTGGAAGACAAAGATATGTAGTATTAATGCTTCACATCCATCATAATTCAATTTTCTTTCTGATGAGCACTAAGACAAAAATCGATTCATTATTTAGTAAACACACTGGTCGTGTAAAGATTAAAGGTGAAGCTACAAACATGCTCAGGATCAAGAATGATCAACTCCTCTTCCTCATCTTCTGGCAGTGGCTCATGATCCTCCATCTCCTCCGATGTGTGTGAACGGTGAGCCATCTGAGCAATATCCTCTTGCACTGAAATACAGTGAAAGGCATCATTTAACCAAAAAATAAATAATCATGTAAAAAGGGTACATATTGCTATAGAATATATAGAAGTAAATCCCACAGAGGATTAATGTGGGACTTACTTAAATTTGTGGCCGCAGGGAAGTTTTCATCCACTACAGTGAGGTCATGGTAACGCTGGGCAGCAGGGCTCTCTGGCTGTGGTAGTGACTGAGCCTGTGAGTCCGGAGACAAACATGAAGCATGAATAGAGCTCCTTAATAGCTGCTGTGATTTAAACATTGAGAACTGTTAGACTGAAGATGTCAAACATGAACCTGCCCACCAAAGGGGCCAAACTGGCTGAGTGAGTGGTTTTGCAAAATGTAAATTTGCAAAGAAGGAGGACACACTTCTTTAAGAATGGATCCTGTCATGAGAGTCCAAACTGCTGATTCCATTTGAGCCAAATGACTAACACTACTGCAATATTTTGTGCATCCAACAGTTAAGACTGTGAGTGCAGCAGCACAGCACCTGACCAAACATCCAAACTGCATCAGTGTTCAATGACCTGTTGCTAAAATAGCAACAAAGTAAGGAAACAAAACCACAGCAGATACACATATCAAACCTCTTTGTAATGTGAGGCAGTCGCTCCAATGTCTTCTTCAGCGTCGTCACTTCCATGATGCAGGTTGGGATCTGTCTCATTTCGGGGGGAGCTTTCCTCCCTTCCATCATCATCTCCTGGGTTCTGCATTGGACCTAAAACTTCACATGAAGATTTATATTTTCTCCAGGTGACTAATATGTGTATTTGCCCCAAAGGTCAAAGGCTAATGGTGAGAGAGAGAGGGCTTTTGAGAAATTTTCCGACTTTTTTCTTAGCAATGCTGAAAATATAAGAGCAAATATTTTAACTTGTGGCGCTAATCCCTTTTTTATTAGTCAGCTATTGTCACGTTTGAAGATTCTGAACATGTTTTCTTTTCTCAGATGTCATATGACATGTTTCACTTCTATAACAGATGTCCTGCCTGCCATCTTGGGTTTTGATTTAATGGGCTGTGGTGTTCTCTCAATTATAAATGCAAAACTGCCAAACAGTAGTCCAGTCATTCTTAAAGAAACAAAATTTGGAAGTGGATGTCTGGAGTCTTTTGGCTAAACAATATCTATGAAATCTTTTAATCAGGTTTCAGGGTTTTCCCACAGTGTTAAATCTTCTCTCTTGAAACTGAAAAATTATATTCTAGTTGATACCTGTTCAGGTGGTTGTTCAGTTTTAGTTCTGCTGAACTTGAGTGCTGCTTTCGACACCCCATGACTTACACACTCATGACTTACTCTTTGAGGGCTGTGTTGGAGTCAAGTTTTGACTCTTAAATGGTTTAATCTAATATTAAACTCAGAAATTTCTAGTTAGCATTGGATAATACACTTCTGCACCAGCATTATCACATCTACAGGTACACAGGGGTCGAGTTTTTTCTATGTCCACGCTCCCTCATGGTCAAATTATTTGTCAAAATAGCATCAGTCTAGATTTTGCAGCCTATTTTACCTTTGAATCGTAGAAATGTTATATAAGACTGCTCAATGAGTTTTGGATATAAAAAATACAGTGTCCTACGGTTTCTTACACTTAAATGAGTGCAAAACAGAGGTCATATTGTTGTGTGTTGCCCTTCCACTAAGGTCCATATAGGTCTGCTTCCCTAACCTATGGAATCAGGGTGGGTCCTTCGTAATTAATAAATAATAATGATCAGAAACAATCATTATCTCTTTCAGTGCGCCCCAGGGCAGCTGTGGCTACAATGTAGCTTGCCATCACCAGTGTGTGTATGTGTGTGTGTGAATGGGTGGATGACTGAATGTAGTGTAAAGCGCTTTGGGGTCCTTAGGGACTAAGTAAAAGCGCTATACAAATACAGGCCATTTGCCGTTTTTCATTATACACAATGAAATTAAATTAGTAAATACATTGCACTCATTATTGATTTTTACAATTTCATTTGTTGACCAGAACTCACCTTATATATTCAAGTTTTTCTGAGCCTACTTGAAAATGAATAAAATATCAAGTGGAAATCTGAAGATTTCCGGGCTGGGCTTATGGGTAACAAATACCTTCCTTGTATTTAAAATTAGCTATGTTTCTGTATTCTTGCTAGCTTCGCGCTAAGTCCTCAACAATAGAGAGGGTTTGTGAGGATCACAGTATAATAACTGTCAACCTGACTTTGGCGCTTTAATAGTCAAAAGAACAATTTAGAGTTTGCGTACCAATACCATCGTACTATATCGTACCAATGATATAATTTAATTTTGCATTTAGGATACAACTTACCACGGTAGCGTTACGGGTACAGTCGATAAAGGTTACTAGGCAACCGTAAACTTCCGTAGCTGGCGTCTGCGCAGTCTCAGTCAGACATCAGTCGCTGTGGCGTTTTAACACACAGGTAGCACGTAGGATGTACGCGCTTATTTACGACCGCTTACAGAATAAAAGTCATTTCTAGGAGTTACTGACATGTTCAAAGCTAATTTCTTAATGCTGTGGTAACATTTTTATCTCCAGCCAACAACTGTGAGAGGGCTGGAGGAGCCTGTAAGAGAGTAGACAAATATTTAGATGCAATTTATGGCCTCATTTTGGGCAGTGATCTTTGTTTTGATAATCACATAAATACGGTTTAAATACTGCTTTCTATCACTTAAAGGTTATATCTAGGACTATAAAATTCCTGTCTCAAATTGACTATGAGATGCATTCATCTCATTCATGGGTTTAAGTTGGTTATATTATTGCAGCACTCTATTTGAAGGACCAAATCATCAGCACAACATCTCTGGCTTATTCAAAATGCAGCAGGCAGAATCCGTACAGGTAGATGGAAATTTGACCTCATTAACTTAGTTTTGAAGTTACTTCACTGGCTCCCAGTGCTATATATACACATTCTTCTATTAGGTCACAAATCTCTCAATGGTTTGGCCACCCAGTATGTCTCTGACTTGCTGACTGTCAAAAACCCAGACTGGGTCTTTTAACTGTTCTCAGAATCAAATCTCAGTCTGTTGAGGGTGCTTTCAGTTTTCTGGAACAAGCAGCCTGCTGACTTGAGATCAAAAACAGACTCAAAACCTTTTTGTTCACACAGGTCAATAAGTGTTGTTGTTTTGCTTTGTTCTGTCTTTAATGCCTTCAGTTTCCGTACACATTCAGTCTCATGTATAAAATGTCTTGTATAAATAAAATTGCCAGAAGGAGAAAAGAAAGGAATAGGGAAGAAGTGTTCAGTGAATCAATTCCACTTCCTGTCAGTTATGATCATAACGAATTACAGTAGTCCAGCCTAGAAGTAATAAATGCATGAACTAGTTTTTCAGCATCACTCTAAAACAGAATATTTCTAAATTTAGTGATGCTGTGCAAATGGAAGAAAACAGTCCTACATATTTGTTTAATATGTGCATTGAAACATATCCGTCTCTTGATGGCAACAGTTATAAAACAGTATGTAAGGACTGGAAAAAGTTACATCACAACTAAAACTTCCAGACGTGAAAGAAAACGATGAAGTTCTTGAGTTCTTTACCTATAATACCTTTAGGTACAATAAAGAGATGGTTACAGCTCCAACTATAAGCTTTAATAAAAATCAACGTGATTTAAGTGATGAACTGAGCCCAACATCAAATTATTATTAATCTATTATGAAAACAAGACCCACTGCTAGAGAAGATAAACTAAGCATTTGCAACCCAAATTGTGAGAAAGCAAAAAACAACAATAAAAAGCTTTGACAAGATTTATTTTGCTCTATAAATAAGGCAGATACACATAATCACTGGATTTGGCTTTGAAATTAAAATGTAAATTTTAAAAAGTCATGAATAATTCACAGATACAAATAACTTCATGAGCTTTACATATATCATCAAAAAAATTCTCTTTTAATTCTCTTTATACCAAAAACATTGACACAAAACCTGAAACCATAACCCACTTAGACTTCCAAAATACAAGGAAAAAAAACCCCCTCAACATTAACGCATGTACTGTAGTACATCTGTAAATGTCACTTCACAATGCTTTGTCAATACAAGATGTGTACCTGTGAGCAGAAAGAGCAGTCCAACTCTGGGCCTAATTAAAGGACTTTGGTTAAGATTAGAAACAAAGTTAACGAGCTTTTTTTTCTTTTTTCCCCCAGAAGGGTGCACATTCTTGGCAATAGGTTTATGAACCAGTCTGTACCTTAGCTTCACTGAAGTGTCCTTCTACATACAGCGTGGAGGTTAAAGTCGTTTTAAAGCACTGTCACATATCTTAATTAAAACTGTTAAGTGCATCGATAAATAAGCCACTCAGCTCTCCGTAAGCCCGATTATCGAATAGGACATGTCTAAAATGATATGCAAGGAGAGCTAGTGTTTATCATAAGAAAACCTTCATTAGTATTTGTGCAATAATTTGCATATCCCAGTCAAATGTTTGCCGGGAGAAAAGACGTTTCCATTCAAAAACAACTGAAGCCACAAACACCCGTACGTACATTCAGCAGACGTGTTACAGGGCTCTTACTTCTCAGACATACACTTATAGTCTCTATCGTTTTAAATTCTATGTAGCATTTCTAACATTGCACTTATTTGTTGCGTACTTGTCATAAGCATTAAATTTACGCTGTGAACGACAGTTCCTACATGACGCATGTTTGCTCTTGAGCATTTCTTCCATGTTAACACGGATAATGGCATCAGTGGCATTAATAAAAAAAACAAGGGAAAAGAAAAAAAAAAGAACAGGGTTTGGCAAGTGAACGGGGTGTTCAAGATCTGGTCACAGCACAAATCAATACTGTAAGTTAACACCTGATTAAAAGTCGCTGACACAAAGCCACTTAAAGGTTTAATCTTTTTCGGTAAATAAACATCAAGTATCTGATTTATTTCGCCTGTTTCTCTAGAAAAATCTACATACATCACGCTGTGAGCACCACTTGCTCAGTCTCTAAACTAAAAAGGCCTACCATGCGCCGTCTCACTGTCTCATCACGTGCAGGCTGTAAGGTATGTGGTGAATGCTTTCACATTGACATGTTCATAGCACATTATATACTTATATGTTCTCCTCTTATTAGCTTAACCCCCTCCCGGTTTTGAGCCAAACGTGACTCCCTTCATATGTCCATCCTTAAACTCTAAAAGACAAATCAATCTATCCTCTGATAAATACCACTTAAGGGAGCAGCAAGCAACAGTTTGTTTGTCATTAGTGTTTATTTGGTCGACTCTACCTTGTTCTTGTAGAATTCATAGTCTATTCTATGGGAATGTGTTCGTGTTACAGTAGCGTCAGACCTATCTACTTTGGCTCCGGTTTCCATTCTAAGACCCTGTAATAGTTAGGAAATACTGTAAACAATCATCATGGCTGGCTGGTGCTCTCCCTCTCTGGCTGGGAAGGCTCTGGGTCCACTGGGGGGCCAACTAAAGGGCCACCAGCTGTGCGTGGGTCCATGGCAGAATGCATGATCGGCAGCCACACGTCATCCATGTTTGGCATTACAAGGATTTTCTAAAAGATGGAGAGATAATGGACAGGCAGTATTTAATATGCTTGATTCAGCGTGAAACCTAAAGTGAAGTGGTTAATTTGCCCAGTTTATTAATAAAATGCACTCATGTTCCTAGTGCATTAATTGACTAGACTGAAAATGGGTGGAAAATTTGAATAATTTCTAGGGATTTCTGTGTGTCTTGGGTCTGAGTGAAACATCTCCATTGGTAGGTGTTCAGGAAGCATCCTAGTCAGATGCTTGAACCCACTCAACTGAATCCCTTTGATGTGAAGTAGCAGCAGCTCCCTAACTAACATGCCAGATGAGTAAAAACTGCCAAAAAGGTAATTAAGGAGCTGAAATGTTGACTGTGTAACAATCTACAGCTAATGATGTTAACACTTGTTTTTAACCTTCACTCCATTACAAAAGTGCATGCACCCAAAAATGCGTCTCAAGTGCATCAAATCCTCTAAACACCATCTGCTGTTGTCATAATTGTGCGCATGGTTGAGGACTACAACTGCTGGCATCACTGCCTTGCTCTACACTTTACCCTACATACTAATATGCATACATAAATCCATACATAGACGAAGACCATAAGCACATCAGCAAAGTGTGTCTTTTTAGCTCTACCTTCTGTACGGAACCATAAATAAATGTTGCTGTGCTCCGAAGTATGACTGTGTCAGTGACTTACAAAAATTAAAGAGAAATGTTGTGTTTACAATACCTCGAATTCCTGCTTCAGTTTTTTCTCTATCCAGTCTGTGACATGAGCCAGAGTGACTTCTCTTTCTCCCAGTTTAGGTCGTGCCTTCAGTTCCAGGTGAGGTGGTGTCCTGAAGCCATACCTGCACCAGAAAACAATCAACACCCTCACCATCACGGCTAACGACTGACATATGGCCACCACTAGAGGGCAGTAAGAGACTGTATAAAGAAATACACATTTATTTAGCTGAGTAATTCCACCAGTTCTGGGTATCCTCACAGTTTACTTAATAAACAAAGGTAGTTGGATTTAAGTTTAGGGTAAAGGTATCTGGAGTCTAAAAAACTGTTTACAACAAACGTGTTGTTGTCATTCTGGTAAACCTGCACCTTCACTCTGTGCATTCCACAGGTTACACAGCAGGACAAGACTTTCTTCACATACCATATCCTGTCAGTAGGAGGAGGGGGAATGTTGACTGCCAGTGTTCCTTGGAGCTCCTGCACCTCCACCGTGAGCAGCAGCGGTGTGTTGGACACTTCTTCCATTTTCTTTTTGATGAACTCCGTCTCTGTGGCCTTCTGGAAGTATTTGGACTTTGTGATCTTGTCCACAAAGCGCATGATCTTGCTCGATTTATGTCCTCCAACAAAGCTGTATTTATTAAAAGGAAGATTTGGGTTAAACAATGCAAACTTTCCTGTAATCCAATAATTCTATTTTTTCATTTTGATTTCTTCTATTATTTAGTTTTATTAGTGAAATAAATACAGATGTGACAGGTGAAATTATTTTAGAATTAGTGATCAGAAATGAATTACACATACATTTTTTTAGACAGTCCCAGTTCCAATTAAATTTAACCAGTACTTTTGTAACCTGAAGTAATCATAACACTCATTTCCTGTTTACATTTACAGTCCTTTGATTACAAAAAGCACGCCCCTTTACACTCACCCCTCCGCTCCAGTCAAATCATTGGAAACATCTGAGGAGTCTTCCTCATCTGATGAACCTGCGCTGGATGACTCTTCATCACTGTCAGCCAAGCAGTAAGTTCGTGGCCTGTATCTAGAAACACATGAACAAATAAATGAGGATTGTAATGTGCTGGCTTCTATGCATTTATTAACAAATGCAAACGGTTTTGCTTTGTGTTTTTTATCGTTTTTAATATGCCATCTATGATTACTCACATGCACACATGCTTATAACGCTGTTTTAATAAACAACTTAGTAAGTTACTAAAAAAGAAAAGAAAAACAAAGCTTCACGAGAATTATTTTCACAATTTTTCAGGTGGTGTACACCTTGTTTCCTCATGAGACCTTGAAAAAAAAAAAAAAGCCCCCTTTCCCATTATTTTTGGGAATCCCCAAACATTCATATTGTAGACCAGTGGTTTTAATTTGCACCTTTTACACCAAAAAGCAATGGAAGAATTGACAGGACACCTGTATCCGTATCTGTCATGTGACATGTTCTCAGTTCTTCTTTTGATTGTACTGTGAGACAGAGGAATTTTTGACAGCCGACTTTGGTTCAGGCCCAGTGGTCTAATCACTTTCAGACGTGATGTTTAGTTTCCAAATGCCTCTTTGGCATGCTTAGCAGAATGGCCAATGTCTCCTGACAGTTGCTGAAATCCCCGAGCTGACTGAAGCCAGAAGATAGAAAGATTATTATTTTTTCTCTTGTCTTTAGACGGTGGGTTATCTGTATGGTTAGCTGACGTTTGCTCAACACAAGAAAAGTGATCCTTTGACAGGAGTGACTGGATGAGAAATGGATGGATGGCACAGATGACTGTCAATACATGACCTTATCCTTATTTAATGTCAGAAAATCAATGCTGTCAGATACTTTTTACTCTTTCAGAGCTTTCTAATAACTCTTGACAGTAGTACAGAGTGTCACAACATACCAGGACTTGAAAAAAGTGGAATCTGTGCCTCCTGATCTGTATTTACATTAACATACTAACATGTTACTGCTCTGTAGTGCAAAGACGTAATCCGAGGGATGAAAATGGAGAGAGATGAAGTAAAAGCTAATGAGATTATAGCTGGTATTAGGAAATGACGACTCCCAAACTAAAGAAACTGTAACTGGAAAATGAAAGCTGATGCTGATTAAAGCACTCACCGAGGGAAGAAATGCATCCGATTAACAACCCCATATAGGCAGAATCCAAAGTTAACAGCAGGGAAAAAGAGGGGGGGGGGGGGGGAGGTATAGGAGACAGAAAAGACAAAACACTGAGAGAAACAGGTGAGGTACCGGACAGTGTACTAGATACTAAAGACCACACGCGTTGTTTGTCCCAGGAGAACCCCCCCCACCCCCCACAAAACTCTGCATTAAATCCAACAAAGGCTGTTCCAACAGGTGCACACAGTATTGTGGTGGAGATCGACTGTCTTACCCATCTTTGCCAAATTCGCCAGGGCGCAGGCTTTCTCCCTCCTTGCCCAGGCGAATGAGGTTCATCTTGGTTTCCAGGGTCATCAGGAAGGAGCCACTGTAGGTCATCTCTAGGTCAAACCACAGACCTGAGGGGGAAAAAAAAAAAAAAAAAGATTACTAGGAAGGTCGATATGAGGAAAAAAAAAAAGTAAGATATGAAACTGCAAAATGTAAGATTAGCAGATCACTGTTATATTGTAAAAAATGGCTTCCCAATCTGAGTCTATTAGTGACAGTGGAAAGAAACATAATTACTAATTTTGAAGCTAAAACATTGAGAATCTTCCATTTCACAGTCATCCTCACCACCTCTCGTCTCAGACTTACTCTCACTATTCTCATAAAGCTGTGCTGCTCTTTCTGTGGCACCTCTCATTCCCCTCCAAGCATCACTAAAGCAGGGAACCCAACTGATTTTATTTTCTTGATCTCTCTGCTTAGATGAGAAAGACACACTGAAGCACCCCGAGAAGGAAGGGAAAAACTGGAAGACATCCTTTAAACGTAGGCGGAACAGTTGGAGAGCACACAGCTTTTCCCTAAGCCTCTGTTTGATAACAGCAGGGAGATCTGGCTGCAAAAAACAGGGCTCTCCTTTCCCTCCTCTTTTCTTGTTACCTCTGTACTACCAAATTTGCTGTAATCTGATAGTAGAAACTTGTTAAAAATCTCCATAGAAAGCTTGGCTTGACTGGGGCAGGCTGTGTATGCCCCCCCCCCATGTTTCCCCATTTTTTTCCACCCCCAATTCTCTCCTTATAAAATAGTCACATGGTCTTTGCGTGCAAAGACTTACTATAAACTTGTTAGTGTGTTTCTCTTGGCACCACTAGAGGGCAGCAAAGTTTGAGAGATGAGGAACTGATGAACAGCAGTAGGGAGCCAAAAAGTCCACAACCTGGGTAGTTATTTAACAGCTTCGTGACAACAGCCCATCGAGAACAGGCTTTTAAATCTGAACAGGATGAATTAAGGGTCTAATCTGAAACCTTTTTCCCTACAGTGGGCTCAGGTGGGCGAGACAGCTATTGTGGGTCAACTTGTTCCCCATCAAACAAAAGTGATCTTCTTTTATCCTTGACGAAACATTTTTGGGATTGAAAAAAAAAAAAAGTGCAATATAATTTGCATGATATATGACCTTCATAGTCATCAGTTCTATACGTGAGGAAGATTCTTGACTAATGTGTTAGACCACACTGTCCAACATCATCATTAAAAACACCAAAAAAGGAAATATCTTTTGAAAGAATAGTCTTTAATCCCTGCAACAGAGATACAGAGACTTGGAGAATCAATGTCCTGGAGCAGATAATGGCCCCACACCTTTACAAGTGTTCTAATAACTGGAATGTTGGTGGTTTGGTTCCTGGCTGCTCAAGTTTATGCCTTTGGCAAGATACTGACCCCTAAAGGTCCTGTAACATTGTGATGTAGGAGAATGCTCTTTTTGGTTGATGCTGGATCTGACTTTAGCACATTTCAAGCACTTTTTCTTATCACTGCAATGCAGATAACAATCAGTTATATCTCTCCTTTAAGGACTAAGTTGCAGATCTTGCACAGGTGCTCAGACGTTGGGATGGCTGACAGTTGTCTCCACATTAATGATGGGAAAACAGAAGTCCTTGTTTGTGCTCCCGACACTTTTGTGGTAGGTAAGGTAATGGAAACTTTGTATCCTTGGTGTGCCAAGTGAAGTTCCATTGTGTCATGCTGAACTGGAGCTTGATGATCATGCCTTTATATCCATCACATTTGGATTATTGCAATTCACTGTTAATTTGTCTTAACAAAGCTTCCCTAAGTTATTCAAAATGCCAGTGGGAGGTTTCTGACTAAATCTTCTAAGTACTTATGCGTCACACTGTTGCTAATTTGGCTGCAATGGATCCCCATTAGCTTCAGGGTTCACATTATGATCCTGGTTTTGACTGTTAGAGCCTCTGAAGTGCTATGATTGGTCAAAAGACCAAACATGCTGGGATGTTAATATAGGTTGTTACTTAACAAATCATCTGTAATACAGATATTTCGGCTTTGGATACTTGTTGTTGCTGTTTAAGTATTAGTACTATCAAAATGGAAAGGTTATGATGGAAACTTGTTCAGATATTAACAAGAGCTGACATGTGGGGAAAGTACACACAGGACTGAAACTGCATGCTTTGTTTTCACTGTTTTGCTGCCTTGATACCGTTGGTTTGTGTTAAATGACTAGATAATGCCATAAGTTTGCTGTGCCAGACAGAAACACAGAGTTAAAGCCGTTAAAGACAAAACCAAAAGTCGAGGGGGTGAAAAAAAAAGGACCTGGAACAAATGAAAGTACAGAAAGTACAGAGAGTTAGTAATGTCTGACAAAACAGCTGGTTAAAAATAGACAGGAAGTCAGAAAGACTGTGGGGCTGAAAGAACAGCTTCGATCAGCTGAGCCTACAGGGCATTGATGGGCCCACCAATTTGGAGAGGTGTGAGCTGACAAAGAAGATGACCTCGGTGCAAGCAGCTGGATCAGAGCAGTGCTTCCCTAATTAGGGTGAAGCCCCACCAAACAAACTGCAAAGAAATACCTTCACATATACAGGGAGGGTACTTGTTTTCTTGTGTCCATCAGAAACTGACATTAAGAGAAAAAAAAAAAAAAAAAAAAAAAAGCATGTAACAACAAACAAGCATGAATACAAATGTGCAGGCACGTAGATACAATTGCTTGCCAAGCCATGCACACATGCACAGCTGAAAAGATTCATCGATCCATTGCACTCAGCAGGATTGTTACAGGAAGGAGCGGCATGAGACGAGATAAAGGAGGACCTGAGCTGCCTGAAGGATTCAGCCTCTACAACACCAGTGGAAATTTCCAAAGGAAACCTAAACTGACCATTTTGATTGCAAGTTTCCTAAAACCTGAAATACCTGGCATAAAAATAAGATAAAACACTTGCCCCCGACCTCCAAGAAATATGGCTAAAACAAAAATCAAAATCACAAATTTTAATTGAATGTAAGTGATATCTGTCAATTCACTTACTGTCTGTGATAAAGAAAAGAAACCTCTGGCAACCTTAGCTGTTTGGGGAGTAAGTGCGATAAAAACTGATAAAATATCAACATCATCAGTGAAAACGAGCTCCATGCGAACTGATTATGTTTAGAGAGACTTCTGATGGGTTTTTTGTCTGGAACTGAACCAAGAACTACTGTTGCCATCTCAGCTGGAGACACAATCAATTCCTGCCCTTATTATAGAGTTATGTGAGTGCTGCTGCAGTGATGAAAATGAAGCAGTGACTCATAGCGTTGGGATGAGAAAAGAGTGAGTAGAGGCACAAAGAGGAAGATGAAATGAAAGGCAAAGCAAGGGGAAGAGAAAACCAGGAAGAGAAATAGAAGATTGTGCATGCGAAACAGATGAAAAGAGAGATCAGTTACAGAATGTAGAATGACAAAGGTTACGTTGTACAAGCGAAAGGAAAGCTCAGTGCGCCTGCATTACTGAATAGTCACAGAAGTATTCATGTAAAAGCTGCTTGTGCTCTAGAACATGCATAGTTATGCAGAGCTAAGACCTCACATAGCTAAGCCTCGATTTATCTGGAGCACATAAAACCATAAAACCTGCTAAAGAGCCGTGAAGTACAACCTACCTGTATGGACTGTGCTGTATATGAGAACACAATTAAATTTCTTTAGACTTCTAAACAAAGCCTTACACTTTAAATAAGTTGTATTCTGTACAACAGTCTGTAGCATGTCTGCTAAAGGGTTTTTTGTCGTTTTTGTTTTTTGCATGAATCAAATGTTACTGTACACCAGTTCCACTCATACATCCATACAGTTAGCCAAACTCAAGACAACAATACAGGAGCTCAGGGTTATGAGCTTTACTGAACCGACTCCTGCCCCTGCCTGACAGACTGAGTGAATAAACGGCTGTTACTGCCCAGTACAAAAATTTCTATTTTGCATGTTCTTGAATGGAGCAGTTTTTCTTTTTATAGGTGTTAGCAAAGACTTGTGTTATCTCCTTTGGGTTATTTTTTTTTTTAAATTATAATTAGCAGCAACCACATCCAACCACAACCACAGAAGTTATACCAGGTAATGATGTGGCCCTAACTTTCATATGTTGCTGTTTCTACTGCTGCTATAAAATACTTTTAAAAAGACCTGTACTATACTACATATTATATCATTTCCTGCTCCAAATTTTTATTGTTGGACTCTAGCGCAGCAGTCAAAAATAATCCTTATTTATTTGTTCTGGGTCTTGTTGCAGCCCCTCGTTTTTGCCCTCGATCTGGGCCAACATTCTTCTGATTGGCTCGCCTCACAACTAGAAGGACTAAACAGCAGTCGTGCTTGGATATTCCAACTCACTTGAGGCAACTCTTGTGAACTGATGCAACAAAAATTTAAATAAAGATGAAAAAGCTGAGTCGTTCCAGTTTAACTAGTTCTTTTTTGTTGTCAGTGTGGACAGGGTTGCTTTCAGTAAAGTTAGCACAGCGATCGCCGGTGTTGTTGTTGTTTGGATGGAGAGCGCAGTCTCAGAATTGTGAACTTATTAGTCACAGCAAAAAGTCTGGGAAAGAGACCCACGGCCAGTCATGAGGCAAAATGTCATTTCTGAGTTTTTTTGTCCACCAAGCTTTAAAAATGACATTATCTAAAGTTTTGACAGTTTAAAGTCTGGAAGTCTGGACTGCAGAGGTGTCTGCCACCAAATATAAAAAGCAAAGTCATAGCAAAAAAATCTGAGTAGGAGTTTTTGTAGAAAGAAAGCTTTGACATATAGTGTCATGTTTGCTTATGAAAAACTTGTCTATGTGACCTAGAAAACTACAGTAAATAAAACTAGGCTACAGTCCGTTTGAGGTTAGTCACATTCATGTTTGACAAGAGATTACAGTGACATTTATAGTAGAGCTGATGTTCAGACAATATCAGCTATAGATAACAGCTACTCTTAAGTGGTACAGAACTGTCTATATTTATAAATGGTCAAAAACGCTGAATATGTCTTAATTCAAGTTGTGTTTCCATAAGTGAGATTTCCAAAAGGGAGCAATTTTGCAAAAGTAAAGTTAAATTATTTTTCAGTTTGTACCATGGAGACATCTCCAGAACTAAGAAATGAAACCAGTGTTTGAGTGCCAAACCCTGCAGTTCCTTAAATGGCCACTAGAGGAAGACCCCGACAGCGAGACTCAATGGTAAAATGCCCAACAGATCACAGACATGTTCACAGCATGCTACAAAATATGATTTTGCTCACCAACAGTCAACTGTCATCCTATCATGGTTAGTAAAATTGCAATATCTAATCTGTATTTTGCTTAGCGCTAATTAGCACTGTATCTTGATAACAAAGCTCACCATTAGCCATTAAGTGTTAACAAACAAAAGAAAAATCCCCTGAAAGCTGGAACCCAGATCTGTGACAGCTTTATACAAGCAACACCAAACCACTTGTAACTTTATAGATAACAAAGATTAGAATTTTACCCCTTATCTTTGTTATCTCTACCATGGGCATAGCTATCTGACTATGAATGGCCTGTGTGGAGGTGCTGTGTTTTTAAAAACACGAGATACTCGAATGTTCTCCGTGGCAAATATTGCACAATAACTAGAGTCTTCTGAGAGAGAAAAAAAAATAAAGTGCACAGAGCTCATGTTTGCCAGTGCATCTTTTAGTTGTTCACTGTGTGTGTGTGTGTGTAAGTGTATTATGGTTCCAAATTGATTTGTCTCTTGCCTCGATAGTTAATGCAGGGTTTAGATGCCCTGAGGATTCTGGGAGTGGTCGAGCCCATGTCCAGTTCTGTCAGGGTGAGCTCATTCATGAAGTAAGGCAACTGAAAGACACAAGCATACAATTTGGCTGAAGATACTCTCCGAGTATACTTAGTAAGCAATAACAAAACAACAAACAAAAAACCTTGACAACAGCAGATATAGAAGTTAGAGTATCATTTTTCAAAATCTAAATCAGTATCAAAATATTTTTCATGAAGTGAAATAGGTTTTGCCTGGGGGGGGGACAGGATTAGAGTGAAACTGAGGGGCCGAGCAGCTTCTTCTACTGCACTAAACTGCATGTGGCGCTGTAGAGGGGGGTCAGGATCGAGACGGCTGGGAGGGGGTCTCCAACTTCTGTTTTGATTTCGACATATTCACACAAGCCAGTTTGCTGCATGGTGCAGCTGCAAGTTGTGGTTAGAGTGGGCGTCTAGTTCACGGAAGACGCTAGCCGGTAAACAACAATTGAACTTTCATTTTTTTTTTTTTTTTTTTCTTTCTAAATGACATCAGAAACAGCAGTATGCGACATTACGTGATGGCAGAGCTTCAGTTCATCCTTTGTCATTTTTTTTTTTTTTTTTTAATAAATAGGACAGGGGGAATGAATGAGAGAAAGAGGGGGAGAGAAAGAAAGAAAACCAAAGGGGAGAAGAGACGGTGAGAAGGGGGGGGAAGAGAGAGAAAAAAAAAAAAGAACTCCTGGGTCACCTGTATGGAGAAAAAAAAAAAAAACAAACAAAAAAAACAAACAGAGGAGACAGCAAACAACAAAGAGCAACATAATAATAGAGAAAACAAAGCACCATCACAATAAACTAGCTAGTCATAGATATCAATATTTACTAAATAATAAACGATATTGTGCAGCACGCAAGATAGACAGCGCACAGTGTGCTTTGAGGCAGCAGCCAAGAAAGCTTTAGTCCGCGTCTGTGAATACCCATGTGTGCATACCTGTGTGGATCAGCATGCTTGCATTCCAAAGGTTTCTCCATGTAATGATCTGCTAGGGAGTGTGGGGGGGCCACAGCCCCGTCCTCCAGGGTGTGAAGTGGGTATGGAGGAGATCAAAACTCCAGACATCCAGAGGCCCCCAGAATACAAGAGACCATGGAAGACCAACAGAGGGGCAGCCGCGCCACTGTTCCAGTAAGAGCTGAGGAGAGTCCCAGATGAGGGCTCGCCCAGCAGCCGCGGAGCAGAAGTCAGGGGGAGTTGCAGTGACGCGCCCGTGAGCTCCGCCGGCCCCCAGCTGCGCCTGAGTGACCGAGCCCCAGGCCGAGAGGCCGGGGGCACCCCACCTCCAAAGGGGCCCGAGCGAGCCCCAGGCCCCAGGCCCCGACAAGCGGCCGCCAAGGAGTGAGCCGGTGTGTACCCGGACGCCCACCCCCAGATACAAAGAACCACCAACACACCGACACCTGAGGGAGTCCGCCACCGGCAGGGGAAGTGGTGGTGGGTGGAGATAGGCCTCCAAACCTTGGAGGGCCTGAGGTGTCCCCAGAGAGGTGGCGTCTGATACCCAACCTGACATATAGACACAGACATACAGGCACACACAGACACAAACATCCATTCCCACCCTCATGCTCTCATATGCACTCACTCCACACTCAACCAACGTGGAGACAGACATAAAGAGACGCTGTACACACAATCACACTCCCCAAGCGTACTCTACAAACCGGGTCTAGGTACCCTTGCCCCTGGAGGGGGGAATTGCACCCAGACCCAGGTGGTGTTACCCTTTTCCCTGCGGTGGGGAGAGGCAGACCACCCCGACTCCGCAGCAGCAGGGAGGCCCCACACCCCAGACCGCAGTCGGACGGCCAACTCCTCCTACTAGCCCTCCCGCTCCAGCAGGCCGCAGAGAATGGGGGTGGGAGAAGACTCCAAACCTCCCTCCACCCGCTCATTGTAGTGTTGATGCATATGTGTTCTAAGGTGCAATTAAAACCCAGGAGGGCATGGAGCTACCTGCCAAGGAGCAGCAGGTAAGCGCATAGTCCCTCCTGCTAGCCCTCAATGACTAAGTGTATTTAAAATTGAGAGGTGGGCAACGACGTCAGGGGTGAGGTATACACCCTGATGGTAATTTGGCCGAGCAGCTTCTTCTACTGCACTAAACTGCATGTGGCGCTGTAGAGGGGGGTCAGGATCGAGACGGCTGGGAGGGGGTCTCCAACTTCTGTTTTGATTTCGACATATTCACACAAGCCAGTTTGCTGCATGGTGCAGCTGCAAGTTGTGGTTAGAGTGAGCGTCTAGTTCACGGAAGACGCTAGCCGGTAAACAACAATTGAACTTTCAAAATATGAGTGGATGGATGTTTGGAGGCGGGGAGGGTTTGAAAAAAAAAATAAAAATACAAAACAAAAACATGACTCGCAAAATATACCGAGGAGGCCTGCCCAATAAAGTCTACATGTGCAAAATGCTGGTTAAGGGATAGAATAAATGATGCAGTGCCTCTTTCTCTCTCCCTCTCCTTGTAAACCCGGTATGGAGCTTCTGCACTGCATCACACACACACACACACACACACACACACACTGACATTTAGAGTTTGTTTGTCTCTTCTCTGTGTGTGGCCAGACACCTGTTATCAACAGGAAGCTGATCATGACTCCTTTTTCTCTTGTATGCCTGTCTCGGTCCTAAAGGGAAAAGGTTATGTGCTTTGTTCCACACACCCGTATTTTGCTGAGCTTCATCTGAATCTTCTTGGAGACCTGTTCAATCCAATAGGGCTCAGTCAGGAAGTCCCAGAAGAGCCGGCCTACAGTGGCATTCACCCAGGCAACCGAATCGTCCTCTTCTCCGTCGGGCTGCACCTGAGCCGATGTGGTGCTCTGAAGCTTAAAGACAGAGCAGATGAGTTACTGTAAACACCACATAAACCTTTTATCCCAAAAGGGATTCCAAAATATCACCCAATCCCCAAACAACACAACATATTGTGCCCCTCTTATTAGGAATACAAATAACTTTATTGATCTCAAAGGGGAATTCCTATGGGTACAATGTTGCAAGGATATGTGCAAATGTAAAATGTATTATTATATGTCACAGAATGATCTTTTTATTGCGTATAGTCACTGTTTAGTCCAACGAGGTTACACCGCAAATGAGACAACACCTCAAAAAGGAAATTAGAGAGAAATGTGTTACGAGTATGAATGTGAAATGAGTATGTGCTACCTTCTTATCAGCTCCAGGGCTGCTCTGTGGACTCTGAAGAACAGGGCTGGCAGCTGTAGGGCTGACTGCAGACTCTTTAGGCATTAAGGAACCCATGTAGACACTGTAGTCCAGCAGAGGCTTGGTTTTGGCACTGCCCACTGTTGTGGAAGAGACTGATGAGTCTTTTGACTTGGTCTGAGATGTCAGGGCTTCATCCAGACTGCTGCGGCTGCTGTTGCGACTGTGACAGCTCAAAGCTGTGGGTCACAGCAAAAGTAACAAAGAGTTGATGAATTCCTGCTATAAGAGCATAACTATATTGTAAGAATAAATGACTTCTGGCCCTTTTAGCCCTTACTCACCCTTCTTAAGTCCTACAACACTGGAACTTTTCTTCAAGCCCACCTTTAGCTTAGAGGCTGACAGAAACCGCTGGAACCACTCCTCCTTATCCCTGCCAGTCCTTCCAAATAGGTAGAGTGTCAGAATGGAAGAAGATGATGATGATGATGATCTCCGCTCTTGGAATGCCCCCGTTCCCTCTCCTCGCTCCCGTGTGCCCTCACTGGCCTCCATTCTTTCACCTTCTGCCTTTGACATGAAGTCATCCTGCCTGCCAAGTTCAATGCAGATAGGGTATTTTTTGTTCCAGACTCGCTTCCTGGCGAGACCCTGAGGCACGAGATACACCTGAAGGAAGAGTTTGGTTAACAAAAAAAGATAATAGCCAAACTGAAAAGTTTAACTTCTTTAAATTTCTTTTGGTAACAATTTCAAAATTTATAAAAGACTTATGATACATTAAAAAAAAAGTTAAGCTGGAAGAATGTATAAATTCTGTTCTAATGTATGCATGTAACTACTTACTTTGCTGTATGTAAGATCATAAATCTTCTGACTGATGTAGTTAACATCAGGTTTTGGTTCATTGTGCGAGGCACGGCGGGCGATGTTGTGGTTGGGTTTAGACAGTCGAATGATGGATCCCTCCAATCGGACAAAGACGGACTGCGTCAGTGTGGCATGATACGTCTCTGGGTCGTAGTTCTGTATCTCATTCATCCAACCCTGCAAAGATATACTGATTTTACGTGGAGTTGATTATGTTTAAGGAATGTGTTGCAAAATAGTTTTACTAGAAAAGCTATTGCTATCCTCACACACTGTATATTCTTTCCAGAATTCAAACAAGAAAAACCTTTTTGGAAGAGCCACAAACACAGAGACAAAATCAATCACTGTACCTGGAAAATGGAGTAAACTCTACACTTATGTAACATATTTCTACAGTGATTGAAAAGGTCACCCAAGTATCTCCATGAACCATGTGTTCTAACCACCAACTGAAAGTACAAAAGGCTTGTTGTATTCAAAGGCTTTTAAATTGATCTGGATATAGTTCTCCTAGGATCCTTCTCTACGTTTATTTGCTGCTTTTTTGCTTTGTTGTTGAGAAGAAAAAAAAAGATTTTAAATCGCACAGCTGTTGTAACTATGTACAAATCTTTCCTGAAGGAAAGAAAATGTGTTGATAAATGTAGATTATGTGATTTGAAGTTTGTCTGAAACAAGCCATGTTGGCTCCTCTCTGTTAAAAGCGTTTCACTGACCTTGTAGATATCTGGTTCCTTAATGTCCAACTTGGTCACATTGAGCAGCTTTCCATGCCGTCTAGGTCCCATGTTGTTCCCTCCAGAACGTTTTGGTCCTGCCAGCCACACAAAACCAATGGCTAAAAGGAATCCCAGCTCAATCCCAAGCAGCACTCCTCCAATATAACTAGGCAGAGGCAATATAAAACACCCATAGAGGAGTAGAGTAAGGATGATGAGAGTATAGTATGGAACACTAGGTAGGGGCTCAATATATTCAGATTCATCCTCGCTGCAGGGTTCAGTACTACCACTTAGTGGCACTTTAGTTAGACTACCGGTTCCAGTATTATCAGTTTTATCAACACTTTCACCTTCTGTGTCTGTAAAAGTCTCAAATTCCTCATTGGACAGAATGCAATAGTCCTCTTCTGCCTGCTTTGCTAGAGCAGACATGTAAAGCAAAGATGATTTGCTGGGACTTTTAGTGGCAAAGGCAGTGCTCAGCGGGGATTCTGCTGAAGCAGAGGCCTGTCTGCTCGGGCTTTCACCCTCCCATTCAGTTCCTTCTTCCTCCTTAATGCAGTAATTATTGTTAGTCTCCATTGGACTATTGATAGAACCAAGACTTGACAGTTCTGTGGCACTGGCAGAAAGTACCTTGGGCCGGTAAATGCTGCTTCCAACTAAGTTGCCACTCTTTTCATCCATGATCTTACTCAACAGCTGAAGCGGTTCAGAAATTGCCTCCGATAGACGACGCTTGGTGTCTTCGATTCGTGCCTCCACTTCTGAGACTTTGAAGAAGCTGCGGTTATCTGGTGATGTCAACGGTGAGGAGGGGGCAGTTTTAGAATCACTAGCTGATGACATGGCAGCAGATGATAACCGGGACTGAGCAAATTGCTTAAAGAGTTGCAGGTTAAGGCGGGATTCTGGAAGACGGTAGGATGCTGACGAAGAGGACAAATCCTGGGATGTGTCTGAAGACAAAGATTTAACGAGAGTCTTCATGAGATGCGTGTGCCTTAGTGATGGTGCGGGAATAGAGGAAACCCCATCACGTGACTCGGCATCAGAGGAGATGGACTTCGCTAGGCTTAGAAAAGGTTTGTCACTGGAGGGAAAGCTCAAAGATTTTGTAGGAGAGGAGTTTGAAGTTGAGGCTGAGGACAGAGTCTGAGTGGTAGAATTGATAGTGTGATGTCTTGAAGGGGAAGAAAGTCTGGATGTTTCAGGAATAACACCAGCTCCAGCTGCAGAGCCTGATGGCACCCCATCAAACATCTCCTCACTTGCTTCTAAGGCTGTCACGATATCTGAGTCATACATGGCAGCTGAGGGAGTGGAGACAGTTGTACAGTATAGCTCTTCTTCCTCCTCCTCTTCCTCCTTCCCAAGGGCTGAGAAGTGGATGGCAATGTTCTCCTTTGACAGAGGCCGCTGGACATGGAGCCTGGGTGTGAAGGCAGGTGGCTGTTTATCCGTGGAGTGAGTACTCTCTCCATGGCCAGGATGCCGGCTGGTCATCTCAATACTCCCACTGAAAAGAAGGTAGAGAGATTTCACTACACTACAGCAGGAACGGTCAGTCCATTAAACAGATAAATCAGCAAAGACTGTCTTGATACAAACGCTCATTAAGTATCAAGCTGTTTTAGCTCTTCTTTCTTTAAGCACAGCTTCTTTAATTTGATTGACACTTAAACTCAAAAACAGAAGGCTTAAAAAGTGGGTGGGTGGAGAATCCATGCTTACAGTCAGAGCTGTCTGCATGAGATGACCATTTTAAAGATATGCAATATGACAATACAAATCTTCAAATCCATGCAAAAGCTATTTAAAAGGACATGCACAAACATAGGGGGTATTATTCCACAGTAGGAAGTCAGTAAGGGAGCACTTCCTTGTCAGTGCATCAGCAAATCCCACTGAGCAGTCTGAACACCAGCACAGATGGGGACTAAGAGCCGGGAGACTATGTGAACAACCAGTCAGTCCTGATCAAGCTTCTTGCGATCAGCATCGGAAGCATAGATATAGAAAATGTGCGTCTATATCTATTACTGTGTGGGTGCTCAAAGAAAAAGGAAAGAAAGAAAAGGTTTTTTACGGCTCAATCAGTTTTGTTATGTCAGACTTAAGAGGCAATCAGGCATCTTAAATTACCACCAAAACACATTTAGGGATTAGAACCCGACGTCTGACGCATTACCTGCTACCACTAACACTTCTTTCAAATACTTAGCAAATGACTCAGCAAAAATCAAGGAGCATCCTTAGAAGTAATCACTGCCAAAGTCTGATAGACTGAAGAAGCTTTTCCAAACAGTATATGTAACATGACTGACATTTTTAATGAAATATTCAATTTTATTAATGCAGCGCCAAATCACAACAACAGTCGCCTCAAGGCACTTTATATTGTAAGGTAGACACTACAATAATACATGCAGAGAAAAACCTAACAATCAAATGATCCCCTATGAGCAAGCACTTAGGCGACAGTGGGAAGGAGAAACTCCCTTTTAACAGGACGAAACCTCCGGCCGAACCAGGCTCAGGGAGGGGCGGGGCCATCTGCTGTGACCGGTTGGGAGAGAGAAGGAAGACAGAATAAAAGGTATGCTGTGGAAGAGAGCCATAACACAGGACTTCAAATTGACCCTATTTGGCTTTTTCTTATTTTCATATGTACCATTGTATTGGTGGTTGCTCATATCAAACAGTTTCAAATACTGAAGTCAGGGTATGTACAAGTAATCCTTTTGGACAAAAGGTTTATGCTTCAGAGTCTTTTCTTCCCTACTTTTAAACCTGCATGATATCCTATCCCTAATATCCCGAATTTGACTTTTGTAGACTTACAGGTTTGGTCTCCACCCATCGACTGTTCTAACCCTCCGTTTGTAAGGGCTAACCAATAAGAAGAAAGCTCGTTTGAAGGCAGAGGAGTCAAAATGGCTAATTTATGAGAGTAAATGAAACAAGGGTCTATAACGAGACTTCATATCTGGATGACCAAATTACCACTACCACCAATTCAGCCCTGAGATCCTCGCAGTTTTGCCTGTACTGGACAGAGAGAGCAGTGAAAATAGACAGGAAAGTGGGGAGAGAAGGGGAAGACACATAGCAAAGGGCAGTGGATCAGACTTGAACCCAAGATGCTGCAATGTGGCATATGGTCAAAAGCTCTCAAAGAAGGTGGAAACTCAGTGGAGGAGGGTCGTGTTCATCAAAGGACAGCTGGTGTTGAAACAGTGTTTTGATATGTAACCGAATAAGAATAAGTGAAACGATATTGGAGCTTACTTTGCTGGATTTTATATAGAATTTCTTTTTTTTTTTCCTAAAATGACCTTCCGAATACATGATCGGAATAAACTGAACAAAAACAAATAAGTATATGCAACTGCAGCATTGTATTGCCTTGCTACCAAATAGCCTACCAAGGGAAATTACCAGTTTAACTGTATTTGTCATGGATCAATTTTCAGGTTTCCATATGTCAGAACTTATGGATTTAGGCCTAGTGTAACATAAAACAAGGTTGTTACAGTAAAAAGAATCCACTGTAGAGATGCTTTTTTTTTTTAATTTTTATTACCAACACACTTCCTTGTTGCTATTCAACACTTTGTATGTGGCTTATGATAAAAGTCAAATGACAACACTGACACACAATTTGCAATTACTAACACTGTAACTAATGATTAAAAGTTGTCAGTCTAACTGCTGGCTCTTTGCTTACATCCTCTGGTAGTCAAAACAGAATTATGGTAATATCCTGTTGACATTTGGCACTGGCGTCCTTGTGCTTTGTCTGGATGACAGAGGTGGAATGAATGTTGGCTCACTCATTTACAGACTCAACTTGACCACTCATTGTCACATGGGTCACGAGTGAGCTTGTTACCCAGTCAGGCAGTCTGCCAGCCACCTCTGCCCCCAGTTAGACAGCCTTCAGTCAGCAGCAACACAATGAGGCCATTTCAGTGGACTGCCAGCTGGACATGAATTTCATTTTACCATACAAGACTCTAAGGACCTGGAAGTTTTTGCCAGCAACACATTAGGATTATTGATAGTGGGTAACTATGTACTTGTTTGGGTCAGATTTGAAAGCTGGTTCTATCTCCTAATCGAGCACTATGGAAATGCAACAAACAAACAGCTCAAAAAAAAAAAAAAAAAAAAAAAAAAAAGTGGGCATGTGCTGTATATTTACATATTTATGATTGGCCTGTCCATCAGAGGCTGTATCTGTACACACAAACCATGGAGATTCCTGTTTGTCTTGCGTCTCCAGAGTTTTTCCTTGAGCCAATGTCCAGACTTGGTGGACAGAGAAGAATGAATAATGCCACTGATGCTGATAAAGCTAATCAGTGAAGCAAGCCAGCCTCATTAACCCTCATGTTTTGCACTCATTAAGGACATGTTCACAGTTCACTTCTTTGTAAAGCAAGCATACACTGGCAAGGAGAAAAGCTCCACAGAGCTATTGCATGCACTGAATGGCTATTCATAGCATTGCTTGTTTAGTTTTGTTAAAATGAACTGGAGAAAAATGACGTCACCTTAGTTCCTGTGCTGTAGCTTCATTCATATAATACCATACAAAAATCTGTACCAATAAAGTAAAATAAACCACGCTAACATGAAAACAGACACAAAAATACATACAATAAAAATAAGATTTGTATCCTTATTTATGTAAAAATGTCACACAGTACTGACTATAATACTGAGAGGCAACTGACTGTAGTTTATAATCCTTGTCATAATCTTAACTATTAGTGTCATTTTTCTTATTTATTTGGATGCTGCAACAAGGAGCTTAATAAAGATAAGCCTACACTCTACAATAGTAAGCATAATTCCTTTAATGCATTATTTAAGATTCATCAGAAACTATTATCACAAATCAGTTAACCATTAAAAAGTGTATAAACAACTACTGTTTTTATACAGTTTTTGTGAAAATGGACAAAAAGATGTGAATAACTGCTGTGTTTATTCTATCATGAACTAACATTAAACTGACTGGTGAACTGAGGGAAATAAAGACACCTGAATAGGTGATGTGTCAGGCAGACCTAAATGATACAGTGTGGACAATAAGATGAAGAAAGTGAAATTATGGTGAATGAATATATTTTATAAGGGAATATAAACAAGCGCAGTTAAAACTCTGAGGGCTGCTATCAGACTACCTGACTTCTGACCACTGAGTTCAATGAAGTTCACAACCAGAACTTTCACAATGTCAAAATAATAAATGTGGGAAGTCCCCAAGTGAAGCAGTAAATGCAGTCACATGATGAAAAAAAAAAAAAAAAAAAATTGGTGCCATAAAATCTTTCTTCTTCTTTTTTGGGGTTAAATGGCATAACTAATTCATCAATGATCCAACATGTGTCATGGCCCGGGTGAGCACGGGGTTTTTCCACTCCGCTGGGTTCTACCTTCAGGCAGAGACTCCAATCAGCTTCCACACCTGGTTCCAATCAAGTCACCTGCATATAAGACCAGCATTCACAACAGACCTCTGCCAGATCTTCTGCTAACCCATGTCAGTGCTAGGCTGCGAACCCCTTGTGAGAACCCTCAACTACTGCTTTTCCCTCACCGTGTTTTTCTTTGTCATAGGACCCACCTGGCAGTCACGTTTCCCGAACTACTCTCATCTCCGCCTGGACGCTGGTTCTGTCATCTGGTTTCTTCTTCTCCACCATCGGACTACACCTGCCTGCCTCCCTGCCAAGTCCCTCACTCCACGCATATTCTGGATCCTCTCTGGACACTCCTCACCCGGAACCCCCTGGACACCCCTTCCTCGCATGACACTTTAAACCTGCAACGCGTAAGCCCTAACCTCCATAGCCTAATCCTGCAGCTGTGATTCACTGGACTGCCACTGACTACTTGTCTCTTCTCATTATAGTGACTGCGTACCTCCATCCAAGCCGCTGCCCCTTTTTTCCATCCGTGAAATCCAGCACCTAGCCATAGCACTCAGTTTCATGTTCACAGTTTGGCCTCACAGTTCACAGTTCATAGCATTTCATAATTCATAGCATTCATAGTCTCCTGTTGTGTAATTTCACTAGACACTTGTAAATAAAGCACTGTGTTCACGCCCGTTTGCCTCCCTCTGTGTCTGCATTTGAGTCCACACCCACAGCCGGGCCCTCTCGGCCGTAACAACATGAGGGCTATAAAAGCGAGAATATGCCTTTCCACATTATTTATACGCCATCATGCTTGAGGAACTTTAGTTCTCTTAATGGGGACAGTTATCATAGTAGCATGACTCAGTGTGTCCAAGCACAGGACCGCCTCCAACATGACCTCACCAAAAACTTCAAATCACGCTTCATCAGCATGTCTGGAACTGCTAATGTGACTGTAAGGAAGTGGAGAAACGCCTCCCTGGTACATGTCATGTGTCACTTACTTCACTTCTTTCTTACAACACATTCACAGTTCGATTTGCTAATTTGTTATACTCACAAGACTGTGGTTTTATCAGCTTTAGAATTTATTTTACAGCTAATAATTTAATACACTAACTTCTGGGTTTCCAGAAAGAAAAAGACTGTCCAACGTAAAGTATTACCCAGGTGAATCCAGAACAAAAGAAGTCATACTTGGCACTCGGGGAACAAAAATTATATTTCAACTGATATATACGTATTATAATCTTGTGAAGTGTGATTATTCCAAATAAAGATCAGCCAAAACAGAAGGAAAGAAAGTATAAAACCTTTTTAATGCCAAACACCCACTGTTTAAAGGTCACAGTGGATACCAACACAGTGGAAAACACTGGCTTATGGGTCTTCAAGTGCCTTAACTCTGTGTGTGTGTGTGTGTCTGTTACCTCGCTTTATGAGTTTATGATCTCAGCTGCTAGTTTTAAGTCTTACTGTGAACACTCTGACGTTACATTATAGTGACTATTAGGATCCACAAGAACAATAAAGCAGGATACGCTTTAGGGCAGTCCTACAAGTGTGCAATGTCTCTTGATCAGCTCTACACTTCTTACAAAACTAAACAATGTTTAATGACATGTACAGAGAGATAGCCACTAAAACATTACAGCACAAAAATAATAAATTAATAAAACTGACTAGTAGAATGTACAAGTATACAGAATTCTGTAGCTTTAGTGTGCTGCACAAAATCTGATTATTGTTCTCACTTCTACACACTGCAGGGTGTTTGTGTTTGTTGCAACGTCACCTTCACCCTATTTTTCCAGTGTGAATAAATAAATATTTAGCAAACAACAAACCATCAAGGAATGACTTGTGCATGAGTGACTAGGTTTTGAATTTTGACCTAAAGTTCCCTTTTTTCATTTTTCAGTCACTTCTTTAATTATGTGCCTGACACCCAAAATACGGTGGAAACACCCGTGACCCTCATGTTTTCTTCCCCCCGATGATCAGTATGATCCGGCACGTGATGGACATCATTTTCTCATACAATGTTTTCCCAAGACATGGTCACCTGTTCACTTTTCTCAAAACCACTAATTTGTAACTGAGTTATAATTAAATGTTCAATTTACATTGATTAAGTAAATTGCCTCTATGGTATATGAGAAAAAAAACAAGACCGAAAATGATTTTTCTGAGCATTTGAGCCTAAAATAATCTTAAATTGGGCTAACAGCATTTCCACTGATTGCAGCTCAGTAACTTCACTACAAGAGTATTTTTGCAAGTCACCGTGCTTGATGCTCTCTGCCAGAACAGCACCACAAGCCAACCCCCTCAGAGAATCTCAAATGTCATGCTCCACTGTTTCAGATAATCAGCAGCATTAAGATGACGCTTGCTAAGGGATGGAGATGAAACTACAACGGCAAAACACACCAGTAGGAGGTATAATGAAATCCCAGAACACTTTCAAGTTGCCAGGGAAGGGATTAGAAGCAGTCCCGCTTTAAATCCAGCTGTTTATTTGCAGAGTTAATAGCTTTCCCAGTGCCGACACTCACGGCTAAGGAAAGTGTCACACCCCATAAACACTAATGTCAACATTGCAGAAACAATAAGTAATGGGTACAGACATCTAATAGCTGCACACAACATTTTATGCCTAATTTTTTGTGGCAGATAATAAAAACTAATGTTGAAGTGGGAGAAATGACTCAACTCATTTCTAGAGAATGGCTCCCTGTACCTCTATAAGCCTTCTCTCACCACAGCAATATGTGAAGGTGTAAGTCTGCTCAATAACTTGCCTTTACGGTTCTGATTCTTGTGCCCTGATTTTGTACATAATTCCACAGACAAAGCAGAAGAGCACACATCAAACAGAGCAGTATGGCACTGATGTGGCTCAAGTTAAAACAAAAGCTTTCGGAATATTGCAGTGTGAGTATAACAATAGAAAACTACTGAGGCACCGTGTCTTCTGCTAAGATCATACCTCATGTTTCTTAGACCAATATGTAGAAAAATCAGTTTAATCTTCATCAGCCTTCAATAAACACAAAATCAGACAGAATCAAATACCAGCCCCAACACATCTGGCATGGTATATAACTCATAGATGGCACTAAAAAAAAAAAAAAAAAAAAAAAATACTGGTCGTAGCAAGTGGTACCCCTAGGCCTCAAGGGCTGGTGTTCTGCAAGTTTTAGATGTGTGCTTGATCCAGCACAGCTGATGTAAATGGCTAAATTACCTCCTCAACATGTCTTGAAGTTCCCCAGAGGCCTGGTAATGAACCAATCATTTGACTCATCATTCGATGCTGACCCAGGGTGATATCTAAAACCTGCAGGACACTGGCCCTTGAGGCCTGGAGTTCCCCATCCCTGACCAAAGGTTTCAATTACAAAATCCTAAGTGACTTCCTTCTTCTTTATCGCATTCAAAAGATTTTATGGAAACTTGACCTCCGACCTTGACGTCTCTGAGATTTGAACTAGTCTGATATTTTTAGCAAACGCAGCTATGGCGTCGATTTGAAAGTCCTAAGTCACTTCATTCTCGAGCTCTCCCATTCACAAACCTTGGTTTTCAGGCTGCCCGCCCACTTGGCAGAGTGTTATCAACACTCCGTGAACCTTTTATGGGTCAGGGGTAAAAAAAAAAAAAAAGCAGAAGCCACACACCAGTTAAAATAGTACAAGTAACAAATACTGAAGGATCATTATAAATTCAAGAGAAAAGAAAAACATGCCAAATTTATAACATTGCATTAGCATATATAAAACAGTAGCCCAGCAAATCCACATTGACATATCAAAAGTTTAAAACTTAAGGCGATGAAAGAAAAAGGCAAAAAGTCTACCTCGCCGCTCTGTCCTGGAAACTCATTAGTGATCAGCGACGTTACAATCCAAAATGTTTCAGTTGAAGAAACCTGTTACATGGTTCAGTGTCACTTTTAGAGTGACTGCTTTAAAAGAGGTTGGGGTCCAATGATCAGCTTGATTGTAATGTATAAGAAATACATTTCTTCATTTTGTATGAATATTTGAGTGATAGGCTGAGATTTTACTCAATTTCTGACACAGAAAAGGACAGCTGCAGAAACCACAGACTGTTCTTATCTGTGACTGTGCGGTCGTGTCAACAAGCTGAAGGTTACATGGGTATCCACACTGGGCTTTAGGTTTAACTTTCAATGACAAAATTGACATAATTCGGACTCTTAAAGGACGCCTAAATATTCACAGAAGCACATACTATCACATTGGTGTGGGAGGATCAGGAGGGCCTGCATTTGAATATAACCTGCATTTGAATATAACCTGCATTTGAATATAACCTGCATTTGTATAGCGCTTTACTTAGTCCCTAAGGACCCCAAAACGCTTTACACTACATTCAGTCATTCACCCATTCACACACACATTCACACACTGGTGATGGCAAGCTACATTGTAGCCACACCTGCCCTGGGGCGCACTGACAGAGGTGAGGCTGCTGGACACTAGTCCAACTTTATTCAGCAAAGCATCTCGAACAGTGGGTGGGTGGGGTTTCTGTGCACGTCTACCTGAGATGCACTAATCAGGGACATGTGCTGTCACTGACATCATACAGATTTGAGAGTAAAAACAAACCAATAAGTCTTTAAAATGGTGCGTTTGGAGCACTCTAAAGCCTGAGCTCTTGGTTTCCACAAACACCTTTTTGTTTCAAAACATTGGCTTGTTTAATATGGGCTTTTACAAAAGTTATTTCTCTAAAATGAGGCCATCTTTGTTTCCAAAGCACAAAAGTGGGGCATGGGAATAACAACACAAATAGCAAAAATCTTTCTCTAAACATCAACATGGAGTCATTCCAAGTGCTGGAGACAAACAATAGCAGCCCAACAAAACAGAAACTGTTCTGAAGAATGTTGAGGAACTGGTGCGACAGGCACGGACTGAAATGTTAGGCACTGGTATCACTGCAGGTACCAGCCCTCTCCGAGCACTCCTCGGCCAGCTAAAGCCACTGAAATCACACAACCAGCATAAAGCAATGAGAAAATACGATTATGCCATTGATATCTGAAGGTCAGTGTGCTCTTTTATCCTGCACAGTCGGGATAAACACAAACTACCAACCGTGATCATATTCTGCTCAGGCCTCACTCGTCACTGCTGTAAAACTGGTGATGAGCGAGGCTCCTTTAAATTCTAATGCTACAGTCGGAAAGGTGAACGAGCCTCACTCATTGGCCCTGATTAAAACCGAGAAATCAGTAGTGTGTGAAATATGACGTCCATAAATTATATCCGATTTCACCCTCTGCTAAACTCCTTCCAGGTGCAAAGTTTCTGATGCCACTTTATCAGAGAGTAAGTGCCATGCTTTGAAAATATATACCATAAACACTATAAAGGTTAGTATGACTGTGGTTGTGATTACTACTCATGCAGTGTGCAATCATAATGCATGATGAAACTGAAGAGGCAAGTTTCTGATCCCCAAATTAAAAGTATATTAACTACAGTTTTAATTTGGTTATTTATATATTCCATCAGACACTTGGGAATTTACATAGCACCTCTAAGTGACCCATTCACACAGAATTTGTGTGCACATTAAGGGCTTTAGTCATTTCACCATTAACCCAACATGCAAATCTGTAGAAACCACACATGTACAGGAAGAACAATGTTTGAAGCCTAAACCTTTTTTTTCCTGAGGCAGTATTGCTAAGCAGTGCACATTTAATGTTAACTTATCCTGCACACCAGCTCCACAGGACGTCAGGTTTAGACTGGCTAATAAAAGGGTCCCATTTAAACAGTTTGTTTTACGATTATATTTTTAAGCAGGTAGAATCAAATGCTCCAAAGGTCTAAGCTTTATAACGACGGTATAATAAAACTTCAGTATATAGCGTCAATATATATCAGTTAAGCTGTGCACACAAGACTGCCAAGCTTTTAATATGTGAGTAACAACCTTTTATAACTACAGAAAGTACAACTAGCTTACATTTTCCCATCTTTCTTTGCAAATATGCAGGCATTTTTATGACAGTTGGCACGCAATAGTTTGGTGTTATGGATCAATAGAGTGAAAGAGCACGAAGACTCATGAAGAGCATGTGACGTTCCGTCTATCGAGACTAGGAAGTTAAAAAAAAGAAAGAAAAAAAAAAGCCTGTTTTCAGCAACAAACAGAGAGAAAGGCAAAGAACAAGGCCAACAGCAGGTTTTCAGAGCACAGTGACCCCGGCGTTACACAACCACATCTACCCAGACAAATCACTATTCTCATGATTCACAAACAAAGCACTTCAAATCCAATTTATACTTGCTCCTATGCATTTCAAACCCTGCCAGTTGTTCCTGCTAAATAATGCACTCCTCACTTAACTGCTTAAGCTCATCAACAAGCCCTCATTATTTTTTGAATGAGCTTCTTGGCAGCAGCGGTGACAAAACGGTAACAGATCCGCCTCTCTGCTCCAGTCACAGAGACTCGTTCAGCTACAGCCCCAACTCCCAGGAGACATGTCACCTTTTATTCTTTCAGAATAAACTAAACAACATTTGTGACCTACAGCACTTTAAGTAGTTTTAAAGCTTTTGCTGCTCTTAACCTTTTTTAGCTACTAAGCAATAGCCCTGAAGCAGCGAGTCACACAGGCAGTTCTTCCTGTAAAAAGCGAGACACTTATTAGAGTAGGAGGATTACCGTTTTATTGCTGAAGAAGAAAACCACATCATGTTTTGTGCAAATGCCATTAAGGCAAAGGACTCTTTTCATAAGGCCCTGACCTAGTGCTTAGTTTCTGAGAAAACTGATTAAGTAATAATGGCATAGGTCTCCTCAGGATTCAGCACAAACTCTTGTCAAATGTCAACATAATATTTTAATAAATTTTGTCAAATTATGACTGAAAAACGGATCATTTCTCAGAGTTTAAGATTATTTTAAAGCTTAAAAAGCATCCCTGAGGAGTCCCCCCCCCATCTGTAAACTGGGACTGTGGGTTTTTCCTGCTTCTGATTCCATCCACCACAACTGTAAAAGGCAGCTAATCTGTCTGCAGTAATTACATTTCATGCTACTCAATGCAGTTCCATAACAATGAGCTTCTGAGGCCCACGTGAGACATCAAACGTTGCTGAGAAGCCACTTCACAAGTATTACAGATTGCACAGCTGCACATTTAATCAATAAAACACTGATGATTTTAAATGATTTCCAACATTTGATGCAATTAATAGAAAATGTAAAATAATGTGATAAAAAAGAAGAACATTTTCCCTCTGAGCAGACACTTTAATTGTTGCCCACTTGCACAGTGAACAGAAATAAAAACTTTAGCAAAAGCCGGGAATGCTGTAATCGTATATTTTTCAGTGCTGTTCAAAGCAATAGGAATTAGGCAAAGCAGGTCCCAGCCAAACTGTGATGACAAAAGACCACATTGTGAAACTGTGAGAGAAGCTCATTGGAGACTGAAATAGCAAATGACTGCTTGAAACTGCAAAGGAGTGGCTTTAATCTTATGAAGCTGTGCTGCTCCTCTGGGCTGACATTAAAACTGTAAATAAATTCACAGATTCTCAGAAATCTCTCTGATTTTTGCTTTCATACAATCTGTTGCCTGCGGCTTTGTGAATTTGCCTCAGTTCCAAGAGAGAAATATTTTTAGAAAAGCTATATTTAAACACCTCCCCGCCCCCTACCTTGCCCGTGTCTCTCTCCTCTGATAACAGAGGTGATTATTATGATGGCAACAGTGAACTGAGTGTTCAGTACTGTGCAAGCAGAGCACAAGTGAGGCAGAGCCTGAAATCACAGATGGCTGATAGTGTGACACATTCTCCTGATGTCCCAGTAATGGCCATTATTCCAGTAAGGGAGCGGCACCTGTTTAAGGCGTCTGCTGGCACCTGCATCAAAGATGACGGAGCTTACAAAAGGTTCCTGGCTTTACTACAGGAAAGAGCTAGTTTATCTTTTTTTTTGTAAAGTATTAGGGCTACGTTAAGAAAAAACTATTATCGATCACTTCAAAAATCAAGTCAAAATTTTGAGATTAAATTTGTAATTCTAATTCATTGTGGTGATGAGTATGTGGATGTTGAACACATGATGCAGAAAGCCGAGTCTGCTCAAAAAACAAACAACAAAAAATAAATAAAAAAAAAAAAAAAAACTTTCACTAACTCGTCAAAACAAGGCATTTTGCAGGGGGTATTGCAAATGTGGCAGTTTGTCTTGAAACAACAACGGTAATCTCCACGCTCCCCATTTCAACCTTTTTTCCCCAGAATAATATTTTGACTTTTCTTTAACTTTGAATCTCAAAGTTTTGACTTTATTCCCAAAATAATCAACTTAATGTTTATGTTAATGTGGCCCTAATACTCTGTCATACAGTATGGTTGCCCTGCCATGGAAACTACTGATCACTCTTATCTACTGAAGTCTCAATGGACTTGTATAAAAATCAACAAATCACACCCCTATCTGGAATTCTTTAAGCTCAACAAAGCCTTGGAAATTGATCTGATAACAGAAAAAAAAAATAAGTTGCCTGTAACAGCACACTCACATGTGACAATGGGCTCGGCTTATTGCCTTTTACATTGTTGTAAAGATTACAAACTATTACAAATCTGGGCCACGGTTCATGGAGAAACACTGGTTTCCTTTAACAGAGGCCTTCACTCACTCATTGTTTAACTGAGCAAGCTGTAAATCACAATGAGAGAGTGTACCCTGTGTAAAACTGCCCCACATAGCCTAAGTACAATAATTTCATGTCAATATTTTGTCATGTTAAGTCCAAATCATCTGTCTTCTTCAAGGCTTTGTAGATACAAATGCCACCAATAAACTTCTTGCCACTTGGCAGCTGTCTTGGAGCACATCGGGGTAGTTATTTTGTGTATGATACATAAATTATTTTTAATTCTGGTGAGGGCCATGACATAAACATGTATGAAGAAAAATCAATCACAAGCCAAACACAGAAAACCAAAACAAAAAATGATAAGGTTTGCTTACCTTTCTGCCAAAAAAACTTTTTTTCTTCCTAAAAGTTTATTTCATTTCATTCAGAGAGTGTCTGCTTCTTTTTTCCTTTTAAATTTTTTTTTTTTTTTTTTTTAATAAAACTAAGTGTGTCTACATCTCAGCTGAAGAAAAATCTGATGTAAGAAAAATAAAAAAACAAATATTCCTGATGATCGAAAAATAGATTTGGTCTGCTGAGAACCTGGAAGACAAGAAAGTGTCTCAAAGCTATGAACAGGTGTCGAGTCACCAGGGTGCAGGTACATATGAGCAGCACATGCTCTTTGTCTCACAGTGAAAAATGAATAAGTCAAACTCTATTAGAGGAGCAACACTAAGGAGGTGATAAAGACACACAGCCACTACCTGTTCTACTGCATTACAACAGCATCAGAACATGTTTGGCTCGGAAAGTAAAACATCCACAACACAAACTAGTTGGTGTGTGTTTTACCAGTCGGTACAGAATTCTGTTTGGGCATACATGTGGAAAAGGCTTCCATTTTGAACGGCTTTCATTCGGCAGTTTTATTTGTGACATGCTTTCTGAGACAGGAAATGAAAACGTGATCCAAATCATTTAGATATGCTGCAGACACACTCAAACCCTAAGCCTCGTTCTGTCGCTCACAGGTGTTACGGCAGCTTTTACTTCTCCTTTGGTTGCCAAAATGACACCTTTCTCTCTGCATCCTTTCAACCACATCCTGTCCTTTAGTTTCAGCACTTTCAGCATGAATTCTTCCTACAGGTGCTGTCTGTGCAGCCGAGGTCTGAGTGGCTTTTAATGTGTTTGCTGACATATGCCAAATCAGGCTTAGGATACAAAGTACCTTACTTCATACCATGTAGGCTTCAAAAACAAACAAAAAACAAAACGCCACAGGTTGTGGCTCTGGATGCTTCTCTCAGGTTTACGTTCGACATGTCTGCTATTCAGGCCACCGTTATTACTTATTCAGTAATTCACTCATCCAAGTGATTTATTGAAGAAGTCACTTGGACGAGTAGCCAGATGTTTCCCCCACAGGAAACGCTACGTTCAGATGAACAGAATAAACTTTTTGAGTTATTAAATTTAGCTAAAATTAAACTAAAACTAAAAGGCAGAGTGAAAAGAAACAAAAAATAGAGTTTAGAGAGATGAAAAGTAACCAAACAATTAATCTGTAGTCACAAAATGAATGAAAATAAAGAAAAAATGTCTTTAGTTTTAATCTTTTACATAAAGCATTAAGAGGCTTTGATGCACATATTTATTGAGAACATAAGCATGAATGACCTAACTGACTGCCTTGACAAAATACTTTATAATACTTACATTCTGAAATTCTTCTTAAATCATACAAGTACATCCCATACCAACTACCAATAAAATAAAAAAGCTTCAATTACATAAAATTTTTCTAATAAAAAAACTAAAATGAAATGAGAAATACCAATTTTGAAAATTAACTGAAATTAATTTAATCAGAAAAAAAACCCCTATATTAATTCTGATTCAGACACGACCATATCCGTTATATATATCCTTACCAGAAACAAATACAATAAAAAACATTTCTGAGAATGACAGCCTACATCAGACCAAACTTTTCGTGTGTTAAAACCAAAATGTTTTACATCTATCTTATTCTTTAGCTACATCTAGAATGGGTTCACTTTCTTATACAGACATATGAACATTATAACATGACCACAAAAATCAACATAAACATTACGACTACAGAGTTAACTGATTTGCATAAATGCCTAAATACCCGACCAGGAAGAGAGACCATAACGTTCACTTTTTTTGCCACCTTGAAACAGGCTTAACTGAAGTCAGCAGGAGTCTGGCTGCATTACTCGAGCTCTTTTAGAACAGCCTCATGCAAATCTTAAAGTCAAATTCCTCTGTGAATTACCGTGAATAACTGGCTCAACAACACAGCTAACTGCTACGCTTTATTTAAGATCTACTATGAGACAATGTGGCAGTTAAGGAACAACCTGCAAAAGAGAACAATGCAAGTTTAAAGAAGTGGAAGCCTAAAGAAGATAGCATTATTGGATTACTTGCATTAAACCTGAAACTGAACATGTGTTTAAAGGAAAAGAAACGTGTTCTGGTGTGCGGGCTTTTACCACAGCCTGTGGGTATTGCTTTGAATAGAATTTCACGAAGCAGCAGCTTTAGTCATCTAAAAATAATGACTACATGACTTGAAGCTTCTTGAGCACCAAAACAATAAGCTCCATGAAGCGGTTTGGATGACAACAAGTGAATTCTTATTCCTTATAACACTATGCAGCACTAGTGTTTCTTTTAGTATGAGCAATGGCTACTTGACAAAAGTAGTATTGTTCAATATAACCTATAGAGACCACTGAGAGGAGCATAGACTTTATACAAAAGATGGAAGTAAGTTTCTTGTCTAAAAAGTGAAGTCAATGCATTTTTGCACTCTTCAGGTTGCATAAAGTAGTTAATTTGAACAGAAGTTTACAGCCTTTTTGTCTACTTTACCATGTGACTGGGAAGTTACTGTGGTATCACTCAGTTTCTGAACCTGAGCCAACTCGCCTTGTCAAAACGCTAAAATCAAGGCAAGAAAATGGTCATATTGAGGCTAACCAAGGAGTGACATAACGATGAGCTACATACGTTTTTATATACAGTGGGGCAAAAAAGTATTTAGTCAGCCACCGATTGTGCAAGTTCCCCCACCTAAAATGATGACAGAGGTCAGTAATTTGCACCAGAGGTACACTTCAACTGTGAGAGACAGAATGTGAAAAAAAAAATCCATGAATCCACATGGTAGGATTTGTAAAGAATTTATTGGTAAATCAGGGTGGAAAATAAGTATTTGGTCAATAACAAAAATACAACTCAATACTTTGTAACATAACCTTTGTTGGCAATAACAGAGGTCAAACGTTTACTATAGGTCTTTACCAGGTTTGCACACACAGTAGCTGGTATTTTGGCCCATTCCTCCATGCAGATCTTCTCGAGAGCAGTGATGTTTTGGGGCTGTCGCCGAGCAACACGGACTTCCAACTCCCGCCACAGATTTTCTATGGGGTTGAGGTCTGGAGACTGGCTAGGCCACTCCAGGACTTTCAAATGCTTCTTACGGAGCCACTCCTTTGTTGCCCGGGCGGTGTGTTTTGGATCATTGTCATGTTGGAAGACCCAGCCTCATTTCATCTTCAAAGTTCTCACTGATGGAAGGAGGTTTTGGCTCAAAATCTCACGATACATGGCCCCATTCATTCTGTCCTTAACACGGATCAGTCGTCCTGTCCCCTTGGCAGAAAAACAGCCCCATAGCATGATGTTTCCACCCCCATGCTTCACAGTAGGTATGGTGTTCTTGGGATGCAACTCAGTATTCTTCTTCCTCCAAACACGACGAGTTGAGTTTATACCAAAAAGTTCTACTTTGGTTTCATCTGACCACATGACATTCTCCCAATCCTCTGCTGTATCATCCATGTGCTCTCTGGCAAACTTCAGACGGGCCTGGACATGCACTGGCTTCAGCAGCGGAACACGTCTGGCACTGCGGGATTTGATTCCCTGCCGTTGTAGTGTGTTACTGATGGTGACCTTTGTTACTTTGGTCCCAGCTCTCTGCAGGTCATTCACCAGCTCCCCCCGTGTGGTTCTGGGATCTTTGCTCACCGTTCTCATGATCATTTTGACCCCACGGGATGAGATCTCGCGTGGAGCCCCAGATCGAGGGAGATTATCAGTGGTCTTGTATGTCTTCCATTTTCTGATGATTGCTCCCACAGTTGATTTTTTCACACCAAGCTGCTTGCCTATTGTAGATTCACTCTTCCCAGTCTGGTGCAGGTCTACAATACTTTTCCTGGTGTACTTCGAAAGCTCTTTGGTCTTGGCCATGGCGGAGTTTGGAGTCTGACTGTTTGAGGCTGTGGACAGGTGTCTTTTATACAGATGATGAGTTCAAACAGGTGCCATTCATACAGGTAACGAGTGGGGGACAGAAAAGCTTCTTACAGAAGACGTTACAGGTCTGTGAGAGCCAGAGATTTTCCTTGTTTGAGGTGACCAAATACTTATTTTCCACCCTAATTTACGAATAAATTCTTTACAAATCCTACCATGTGGATTCATGGATTTTTTTTTTCCCCATTCTGTCTCTCACAGTTGAAGTGTACCTCTGGTGCAAATTACTGACCTCTGTCATCATTTTAGGTGGGGGAACTTGCACAATCAGTGGCTGACTAAATACTTTTTTGCCCCACTGTAGTGTCTATGGTGATGAGTAAACCAGTTAAATGAGAAGAAAAGATGCACTGCAAGTCTAAGAAATTATTTTTAAATATAACCTTAAGTCAGTATGTGCAAAACAAAAATAAATAAATAAATAAATCAAACCAAACAAAATAAAACCCAAGAAAAATGGTAAAACTCAACTTTAACTATCTGCGTTTAAAAGCATTTGCTGAAATGTAAATTTAAAGTCAGAGCTTCAGAAGGGAGCCTTGGGCTCATCTCTTTTATTTGTATGTTTGAATATAAGACTCCATGCTTGTGCAAGGCTTTTAAGGACCACGGTGCTACCAATCATCTGGTTTTGTGACAACATGTTCAGTTTTGTGAATGACAAAGCTGGGAATCCCGGCACTTTAATCCTATGTGGTAAGACAAACACACGTTTCCACTTTATCTTCAGGTCACCAATACCTGAGGCCTGCTTCTAACTCAGAGGTTTTATCTGATCCCTATTCTGTGAATGCCAGCTGTTCTGTAGTACTACTCAGTTCTTCACCACTCAGAGCTATGTTTGTCCTTCCTATCCTCCACACGCACTCTCTCTTAAGCTTTCCTCTTTCCATCTAGACTTTGGCCCCACTGAGGTCATTTGTAGCTCAGGAAACCGATCAATAATCAGTCCAAATTTACTGGCTAAGTGCTTACCTTGTATCCTCAGTGCCATTCAATCCAGCCTGGGACTTGCATCTGCCTAGAGCAGAGTCAAGTATCACATGTCCATGGTGCTCATGGGGCTTCTGAGAAACACAAGAATTAAAGGGCCAAAGATAATTATGGCTGTAAAAAATATAAACACAGAGACCTAAAATATAAAGGGAGTGTGTTCTTCGTAGCTCAGCGTTTAGCTGGTAGCCATTTGTGGATGGAATATAACCATATGGCAAAATATAGGCTTTGACAGTAGGAGTTAGCATGAGGATGATACTGGGAGGTGCTATATGGACTAATATGGGTACTAACGTGGTCATAATATTAATTATGATCTTACACGGACCAGTGAAACACGACAACATTAACTTACACTTATTTTCACTGCCATTAGCCCAAACATGACTTAATATCAAGCCATAAACAATGAGTGGACGGAAAAGAATAGTTTTCCTGTTTAAAACTGAATCCCGAATTTGTTCCCAAGTCTGTTTTTAGACGAGCTTATTTCACCAAACTGGAAAAATGTGTTTCGTAATGATAGCTTACCGTTTGTGGGAGTCTCCATGTTCGCCTGGACACACACGAAAAAAGCAAAACTTCCAAACGGGCTCCAAAGATTCACGCACAGTAATGTGTGTGTATTCAGTTCCACGTACCAACTTATTTCGACCCGTCTTCTACCTCACCCTGTTGACAACGACTAAACTGCACTTAGTTCCTTAAAGAAGAATGGGAAAAAAACGCTGGAGTCACGGGAGGCCAGAGTAATCGAAACCGAGCAGACGGATAACTCCATTGCAATGCGGTTTGGGATAGCCAATCGATGTTTTGACAGAGCTGCTTTGCAGGCCTGAGCTGGTGAGGCAGATGTGTAAGGTAAACAGTGTAAAATGTAAATAAGTCGGGAACACTAGTGTACAGTTTTTTTTTCTGGCTTATCTTGGGGACACAAAATTTACTAAATTAAAATAAACTCCTTTTGTAGATTATCATAAAAGAAAAAGAAAGCAAATCCATCTTTTATTTTGCTTGTGTGCAGGCTAATCAGTTAAAAAGTGTGTGAATAACAGTCACATCTAATTAGTATTTAAGAGCTAAATGCATTAAAGAAGGATGTTATTTACAGCAGTTTTTATCTTCACAAAAAGGCGCAGCTGACACCTGCTGAAAATAAACATTGAGTGTAATGTACAGTTAAAAGTTCCCTCCTGTGATTTAAATAGTGGTACTGCTAATGTCGTGTTGCCATCTAGTGTTAGCAACTGGCAACTGGCCCCATTAAACTGATGGTACTGCAGGTTGTGTTAAGGTATGTAATAAAAAGAAAATAATTAGTCTTTCATGTATCAGTTACATTGGAAACAATTTTATTATTAGTCTGAATGCCTTTGGGTTAATTTTCTTTTTTAGACTCTTTATTCTGAATAACTAATTTACAGTTTGATTTGTTAAGCATCATGAGTAACTGTTTAGGAAGTTAATTATAGTTATCATACATTCAACATGTTATTTTCCCCATATTACACCCTTCAGAACACTTTTCACACAATATATGAGGACCTTCACATACGACCCCTGTCACACAACAGTTTGATGGAGAAAGCGAGATCCACTGTGTAAGCTAATAGTGTAATACTGGATATAACGGTTTCCATAATAACCAGCTGTTGTGTTATGGCGTTTTTGTTTTCATTCAGCTGCAGTATCTTGGTAAAACAAATCACTGTGGCCAACATGTAGAGCAGTACTCCAATTAGGGAGAAGCCAGCCAAAAATCTGTCAAAAGGCAGAAGACATCGCCCAGCAAAGTCACCTACTATAACCACCAGTGTAATTAGAGACATGAGGATGCAGACACCATATGACACACCAGAGACCGATAGCTGCCATGCTACTCCATTAAGGAGTTCATGGACCATCTCCACAACCAGAGGTATGATCATACAGCCCCCCCATAGCTGGATGATCTTGAGGAGACCCGGCATGGTGCTCATGTAGCCTCTTTGCTCGTGCGCTTGGGTGCGGAGCACAATTGACTCTGAGGTGTAGGCCAGGAAGGTGAGACCTGAGGCCACTGCAGCCGCCACAGGACGTGGTAGTTCCCCCTTATGATCCATCACCATCCAAGGGAAAATCACAGATGTACTGAAAGTCATCAGTGCCCCCAACACTGCCACCGTCATAGTTAGGTTCTTCCAGGATACTCGGATAAGACTGTGAAACTGGATGATGCTCAGGATGTGGATGAGCAGGGTAATGGTGAAGAAGAAGCACCAGATGAACATACAGAAGATCCTAAAGGTTCTGTTCCAAGTTGTGTTACTATGTTCCACAGAGGCCACAAGACTGAATGCTGTGCAGGTTGTTAGGACTTCCAATGTGCGCACCAGGAAAAGGGGACTGGTGAAGTCTCTGGCCTCTAGTACAATCACAGGCATTGTCACACCGTGCACTCTGAGCGATCTAGCATCCAGCAGTATATTTAGGCGTCTTGAACAATACCTCAGTCTCAGTTCCTCAAGGTTTATTTTTTTTATATCTTGTAGTTCAAAAGTTCAGCCAGCTTGTATAAATCCACAAATATCCGTTTAATCAAGGTTTTGGAGAATAGTCCAGTAGTGTCCATGGAAGCAGTTAACTCAACAAGATCATAATAATACAAAAAAACCTAATAAATCTTGAAATTATTTCACTGTCTTCCTTCCGTTCTCCAGCACCTAAATATGTGTAAAATGAAACTTCAAAACAGCACCTCTTGGAATATATTTCGAAGCACGGTTGGTGTCAAAATAGACCTCGCCTACTTCCTTTTTGAGGTTGCAGCCGTGCACTTTCAGTCTCAGTGGAGGTAGGTGCAAATGGCCACAATAAAAAGCAAATGCAAACAGAGCAATCTTCCTCCTACCTTCAGTTCTCATGAAGCGTTGTTCCTTTTTTTTCTTCTGAAGTAGCAGTAATAAGATAGAGCGGGGTTTTTTTATTGTTTGAAGATGTATGTCGTGCATTTGTTTTAGGACAATATTCACTGATCTGCGGAGTGCTGCACAGCAAAATCTCCAGTGTTAAATTAACACTAGAGAGTGTCTATATGGGTCCACACCTCTGAGTGTTAAATACAACACTGTTGAGTGTTAAATTAACACTTTTGACAGTGTTATATGTTTAAAAGTAACCTAGTCAGTTTTGAAGATTAACAATGGCTAACACTGAGCAGTGCTGATTTTCTAACACTGGAAAATAACTCAAAATGTTAGAAATATTCCAGTGTTAGAAAATCAGCACTTCTCAGTGTTAGCCATTGTTAATCTTCAAAACTGACTAGGTTACTTTTAAACATATAACACTGTCAAAAGTGTTAATTTAACACTCAACAGTGTTGTATTTAACACTCAGAGGTGTGGACCCATATAGACACTCTCTAGTGTTAATTTAACACTGGAGATTTTGCTGTGTGTAGATCATTTAGAGTTGCTTGGTGGATCTGTTTGTGGGTGTGCCCTGCTGTACTCTCAGGGGAGAATAGGCTGATATTGTAAAGAGCATCTGTTACCCCCCTGCCACTACCACCCCCACCCCTCACTTTTTTGTAACATTTGGAAATAAGTTGTGTTGAGAGCTAGAAGAAAGCTGTAAACATTTTACTGCTTGATTGCATCCATGGGTGTGACTTTGTCTAGCATACACTGTAAATAGATTTACGATGTAGAATCTATTTACAGTGCATAATTATCTGCATGCATGTTTTCACAGGGAAGATATAAAAGTGTTCCCGTGTGTACATGTATTTATACAAGCACAAGATAATCTCTGTGGAAATAACCAATCTCTTTGCCTCTGTGTTTTGCCACATGTCCTGTTTGTGTTATATATAGATGCTGTATACACCATTTCCCCAGTTACCGCAGTCTCAAGGCAAAAACTTTGACAGAAAGCTAAAGACACATCTGATAAGCAGCTGAGGTAATGGCTGTGATGCGTGTATCAGGGTTTTGAACACATCTGTATATAGCTTAACAAGAACCCAGATCTAAGACCAAGGCTTGTCTCAGTTTCAAAGATAACTTTCAGAAGTTCCTTTTTAAAAAATCTCTTTTTACAAGATGTTACTGTAAAAACCCACATGATGAATGGCTTACATTTCTGATTCCTTATAGTGCCCTCATGTGGTAACAAAATGAAATGCAACTTTTTAAACTTACCACAGAATTTCAGTAATGATGGAAGGCTGTCTGTAGTTATGGATAAGCAGCAGCAGAGGGTGAACTTGTTTATAATATGAACAAAGAAAATCCACCTTAAAATTCTGAGTAATTGCACATATACACTAGTTTATACCCTAGTAGTTTTCCATTCAATTACAAGAATCTAATAGATGGTTTTAAGACAGGGAAAATTAAAAACAGTTCAAGTTCTTACAATTTACTTGGGAAATGTGGCAGGTTTTCATCTGAAACCCTTTCGTCATGTCATCTTTTATATACTGAATTCCCCTTTCTGTAAACTCCTGGTCATTGTGCTATCCTCAATGATGCTTGATTCATAGTGTAAGATCATTTATTAATATTAATATGTGAATGAAAACTTACAAAGAAGACTGGAAACATTAAGCTTGCTTGTTTTAAAAATGGTTGAGCCATATGAGTCTAGTGTGAAAAGTGTGACATTTTGGTTCATGTGTTGCAGCAGCTTTGCTGTTACAAAGTAGGTATATGGCAACAAAGAGAAGAACTGTGCTGTTTTTATTCTGCTTAAATATGTCAGCTGATGCATTTATTTGTTGCATTAACTGACTTATAAACTTTGCAAAGCAGAATATATGTATACCAGTCTTTATATGCTGTTATACTGTTTTAGGGATGCATCTGCAAACCTGCAGCACTGACAGTGCACGGTTCCACCACATCACAGGAAGTGATGTCTTTCTTGCGATGACTGTGAGAGTCATTTTTACTCTGAATGTTATTAGCACGATTCTCTGAAATGCCTTCACATGCCATGTAGCCTACTGAGTTTAAATAAAACCTTTACCCTCCGATCGACATTGTGATGATAACCTGAAAATTACAAATAGTACGACAATAAAAAAAGGCTTAACGTACATTTCACTTCATATGTTTTTACCACGTACTTAGTACAGTATTGAGTAGTCAATCGCTAATGGCTTGTACCATTTCCTGGTGATTTTTTTTCCTCAAATTTTGATGCCTTTTGTTTTTATGATTTCATGGTTGCGTTTAGTTTTGAGCCTTGAAAGCTGTAAGTGGTTGTACAGCTAATTATTTTATTACTGAGAGGTTCTTTGATGCTTGATGAATCATGAGAGATATTCTAGCAGCCTGAGTCCATGGTAGCATAACTCAGCGACAGTTTAAGCTCCAACTTTAGCAAAAAGGAAATTTTAAACTCTGACAAGTAGAGCTTTTTCTGACAACCAAACTGCTTCCATTCTACTTGTAAAAACTCTGGGAGACACAAGTAATCAGTTATGGAAAAAGTACATTCTGTAGGTCTCAAACTAAGTGCATCTTCCCTGTATGTGTTCAGACGTATTGGGCATTTGGCTAACAATTCACTGCAAAGCAAACTAATAAGATGCAGTGTTGTGACCTTTGAGTGCCTTTCTTTTTTACAATAAATAGTGTTGTGTGCTTTTATTCCGTTGAAATCCTGAAAGTAAGTCGACATTAACATACTAAAAACTTTTACATATTGTGAACTTTGCAGTATGTTTGATCATGTGTCAGATCAGTCTTTATATTTCTTTTAATAAACTGTACTGTACTGTTTAGTCAGAAAAGTTGCAGCAACAACAAAGCACAGTTCACACTGTTAACACTGTGTAATTTTAACACTGACTGCCTAATAATTCTGTGAAATGTTTTCCAACACCATGTACTGACAGTGTAAACACCCCCACCTACCCACCCCACAGACACGCACATGCTCACTCTAACCCTCAATCATAGTTTAGACAATTTGAACTTCATCATACTATTAAACCAATAATAGACATGAACTTTTTTTCATGATACCCTTTATTAAAATCTAGTCTGATGGATGTAGGTGGTAGTGTGTAACAAACAGCGTTCAAACGAAAAACACGAAACAAACCATAAAAGCAGACTTCATATGCACTTTTATTGTTAACTGGATGGAAATTTTCGGTACAATTCATGGCAAAAATATACACATACTGCAGTGTGCCAAGAAATCAATAAACTCACAAGGACAATGATAATATCTCTTGATTGAATTCCTCTTCTCAATGACAAGATTATTAAAGAGCACGAGCTTTCTTTTTTGCTAAAGGGTGGATTTAACTCTGAATAAGCTTTAAGCTGGAATTGTGTTAATGTTTACTGACTTCTTACCAGGAACTGCATTAGAAATGTCAAGTTGGCTTCAGTGGTTTTACTGCAGAAGAACTTAATCTTGAATTCTTAATGTGCAATAAAAAACAGTTATAACTAAAATGGTGGTTATTGATGAGACACATATGTGATGAGACACATAAGACAAATATGTGCTATAATTGATATAAATCTAATGCAAGCTTAATAAGGTTTCCCTATTCAGCTAAATTAGTCAGATTACATCAGACCACAAAGTATTGAAAACAAGATAAGCTAAAAAATAAACTAAAGAAAGATAAGCTGCATTTGAATAAAGGAAAATGGTGTAAGTACTTGGTTTATGTGGTATGAGAATAACACAGTCTGTGTTGGTTGAATACTACGGGTTGGTTGTGTATTGTTTAAGACCCTGAAATGTGTGTTACTGTTAGGGCATCTTATATATTCTAACTCAAATCGTGATGTTCTCTGTAGTCTAATCAAATAGTTTTTGAGCCTAATTCTAACCAGGCAGTGATTAAAAATGAAACTAAACAGTGGGTGAAACAGAAAACAAACTGCGGTCTCCAGCTTCACACTTTGGCCACTGTAACTGGTCACCTATGGGTATTTTAGGCCTTTGTTGGGTACTTGGTGGCTCCGGGGTGTCTGACTGAGTGTTTAGGTGTGATTGGTGAGCTGTTTCCTTGGGGGATGTGGCCAGGGGTGGCTTGGGCCTCTTTGTCGTGTGGTGGGGGCTCTGCTAGGTGTTGGGTGGTACTCGGGGTCTGGGACCCCATCCTCAGCTCGTGCTGAGGTGGCCGTTCTCTGGCGGGGGTTGGCTGGGATGGACACACGGTTGTCATCGGGAAGTGTGGCCTCAGATCTTCAGCTCTCTTGACTGTCCTCGGTCTCCTCTCTTTGTTTCGGCCTTTAGGTGCTGCGTATCGTTTGAGTGTGCTTTGTTACCGATGCAGCAGTTGGAGTCCTAGCATATCTGTTTGCTTCATCCTTGACCCCCCCCCCCCCACACACACACACATACTGTTTTCTCTCTTTTTTCCTGGTCCTTTTCTTCGTCCATTCCTCCACTCCAGCAATATTATGAATTACTGTATAAAATGAAATAAATGAATGAAGCAAAAACATCAACAAGAAGAGTCTACTGTGCTCCTCTTGGGAAAGCAAACATGTTTGGCACAACAAAGCATTCGGACCATTATTCTGCTTGCTTCTGAGCAAGACAGGTTTAAAAAAAGAAAAAAAAACAAGGGTAGCTAGGAATAATAAAATAATAAATGGGAAACCTGGGCGAGATGAAGACAAACGTTTAGAGATGCTGACAAGAACACAGGCTCCTGGTTTGATGCTAGCATCTCTCAGATGACTCTTGGATCACTGACAAAAATAAGCATGAATAAACTCATATTTAAAAAAACAAGTTGTTCCTGTATTATGGTTTCTACGGAAACTGCGAAAAACAACAGCTACAACAGGAATCAAAAATTGCACATTTATTTAGTACAGCAGCATGCATAAGACTCTCTAGTCCAATCATCATATAAATCTCTGGGAGTAACAATCAAGGCAACCTCACTAATCAAGGTGTGATGTGGCTGACTGGCACACACAAGGTCACACACACAACAAAAAAAACCCCAAAACTTTTTTTAAAAAGTGAGAGGCAAGTTGGCGCAATAGTCCAGCTGACTACCTTCACTTTCTGCTGTCATGCAAAAGCGCTACTGGCTGAAACTGAACACGGGTTACCTCATGTAAAGAGGCTACATTTGTGTGTATAGTCGTTTCGCCTGATCTAGAATTAAGCTGCATATCTGAGCCCTAGTCTTTTAAATGTCCCAATTCCTAATTAATGTAGCAGAGAAGTAGGTAGACGTTTCACAGCTTGCCGAGAGAGGGTGCATGCGCAGACGTTTTATGTTGGAGACTCGGAGAGGTCCGTCAGTAACGTGATTCCCGGAACGGTGCTCCTCACGGACAGTCAGTTTACTTTACTGTTTAGACCTTACCGGTGTAAAGTATTTACTAAAACGCGCACGAAAGAGTTTACGTGTAAATATGCGCGTCACTTCAGTCGTTAGATAATCAGTCCATTTTAATGCTGTTAGGTTGCTCATTTAGTGGAGTCCTACGGTAAAATACATTAAAACAGCAGAATATTTTACATTACAGTTTAAAAACCCTACGCAGATCTAATTAAAAAGTTAATCCACGCACACACATGCGGGCTCTCGATCAGCGCCCTCACCCTGCAGCCAGTCAGAAATAAGGTAAACGAAAACAAATGCAGCGAAAAATTCAAATCGCAAAAATTGTTACAAGCGTGATACCGGAATTACAGATATTTTTAAGAACACGTGAGTGTTGGTTTTTATGAGCAGCGACTTTATGAGCAGTTACTTGCTCTTCCCAGCTGAAAATTCCTGCGCGCTCCCAGAGACACCGCCGTATGCTCATTTGGAATTAATCAAAGGGATGTGCTTCTTTATGCCACTAGAAAATGTGGGGCGATCGTGGCTCAAGAGTTGGGAGTTCGCCTTGTAATCGGAAGGTTGCCGGTGTTGTGCCAAAAAGTGATTGTCTGCCAAAAACTGATTTCCGGTATTTGCCAAAAAGCGATTGCTCATATTTAAAGTGCTATAAGTAACTTGTTGGGCTATAATATGTTAAACATATGTCAAATGCATCCCTTATGGATGACATAAAGTCATCTTGAGCCACAAACAACATTCGTGTAGCAAGATACAAGCCGCAATCAGTTTTTGGCAGCGACTTTTATATAACCTTTATTTATGCAGTAAAAAAAATCTCATTAACATTAAAAATGTATTTTGTAAGAGTAAGTTGCCCAACAGGACAGCAGAAATGGCAGCAAATATTACAATAGTTCTGTAAAAATATTTTAAGTGGGGATAAAGGACCGGATTGGTTATAATGTAAGTACAAGTTGTAAAGATACTTAAAAAACAGATAATGTTTTAATTCTTTATGTAACCCCTTTGTATCCCCTGTTCACCGAAGTCTATTTACGAACATACGTAAAGATATTACACATAAAAAATACACAGAAACACTGGAAATCAGTTTTTGGCAGACAATCACTTTTTGGCACAACACCGGTTCGAGCCCCGGCTCGGACAGTCTCGGTCGTTGTGTCCTTGGGCAAGACACTTCACCCGTTGCCTACTGGTGGTGGTCAGAGGGCCCGGTGGCGCCAGTGTTCGGCAGCCTCGCCTCTGTCAGTGCGCCCCAGGGTGGCTGTGGCTACAATGTAGCTGCCATCACCAGTGTGTGAATGTGTGGATGACAGGTTGTGTAAAGCGCTTTGGGGTCCTTAGGGACTAGAAAAGCGCTATACAAATACAGGCCATTTACCATTTAGTAAAAAGACAGCATAAGCAGTGTACTGTCAGTGTGGAGGATGGAAATTAGCTGGGACAATTCATGAAACGTGCTGACATCTGGTTATATTCAGGAGTGTGGTTCTTAACACAACCTGTCGACAAAACAATGTCAAATAACACAGACTTATGATCTGAAAACACTGCATCTAAAATCATCAAGTTTAAAACAAGCAGGCTATAGGATGAGACAAGGTTCACTGTATGCCCACATGTATGCCCACATGCAGCCACCCACTGTGTGAGATTAAGCTAAGGCTTTTTAAAAAGTCATATAAGAAGTCCTTATTGTATTTAGGTGGACAGTAAATCACAACACATAACACTGGGTTAGAGCAGTCCTGCTCAAATAAGGTCAATTAAACACTGGAGGAAAATGAGGGAGAAAGCTGCTTACAGTCATATATACTCCAAAAAACAGTTTCTATTCCCCCACCTTGGCCTGAAGTCTGGGGAGAATTAAATTAAGCACAGTTAGGCAGTGCCCAGTAGTATTCACTTGTCTGTAGTCATACACAAATAACCTTAAGTAACATTCCAATCTTAATCCATAGGGTTTAATATGGTGTTGACCCACACTTTGCTAATATAACAGCATCAGCTCTTATATTCAGGCAAGAAGACCTGGCTTACTCTATTTCATCCCAAAGGTGTCCTATGAGATTGAGGTCAGGATTCTGCGTAGGCCCGTCAAGTTCTTCCACACCAAACATGCTCATCCATGTTTTTATGGAACTTGCTTTGTGCAGTGGGGTGGAGTTACGTTGGAATAGGTGTGAATAGACTGCACAATAGACTGGAGGGTGTTCGCTCTGTGTTGTAGCGTCCTGATGACACCCAGTTTGTGCTCCAGTGGATGATGAGAGTCAAACCTTAAATACTGTTCTGAATATGTTGGTTTACGGTACACATAAACTCTTACATGTCCCCCGTTACTGATAGAAATCTCAGAGTCTAAGAAGGCTAACATGTCATTTTTCATATCCTTCCTAGTGAAGTTGATGTGTTGGTCCACCGAATTAATGTTATCTGTGAATTTTTACCCAGGTGTCATCCACATACCTGAACCAATGACTTGATGGTGTTCCAGGGTAGGATAACAAAGCCCTCTTTTCCACTTCTTCCATGTACAAGTTGGCCACAATAGGTGAAACCGAGGAACCCATGGCACACCCATGTTTCTGCCTGTAGTACTGACCCTTGTATGTGACATTGGAGGGATTCGGACACAGTTCCAAGAGCAAACACACTTGGTTGGTGCTGAAGGTGGTCGTGTTTCTGTAATCTCTTACAAACTACCTCCACTGCTTCAGTGACTGGAACACAAGTGAACAGACATGTAACATCATACAAGACCAATATTTCATCTGCCTCCATAATGATTTCACTTCCCTTCTCAACAAAATCCAAGGTGTTCTGGTTGTGGTGTTTAGAGCTGCCTGCCAGCAGGTTGAAGATCCAAGACAGAAACTTGGGTGACCAAGTTGATCACGAAGACAATTTGTCTTAAAGGTACACCCTGTTTATGTATCTTCGGTAAACCATATAGACTTGGTGTAGCTTCCCCTGGGTATAGCCTGTGGTATGAGGTCTGGTCCATAGTATTGTCTTCGTCTAACTGCTATCACCTTCTTCAAGTTCTCATATTTTGGCTAAAAATTTTTCTGCTAATTATTGTTGCCCCATAACTGACTAGACCTAGATTCTAGTACAGATGAAGAAGTGGCGTTTTGATTGTGCCTTGTTATTGTTGCACATTTAATAAATAAATGTTTCTTCTTAGTAAGATTTTATTATCTAAAATTTGTAATTCTATATAATAAATTTTATATAATATATTCTTAAAATAGTTTGTAAGAAATTATTATATAATTTTGCTGACAAAAGCAAAGCTGTCATGGGACTCTGCAGGCCGGTCAAAAACGACACCCTTACTACTTCCATAGGAATGCAAGGTAAGTAACGGCCAGGTGCTGATAATCCAGTGCACTTGATTAACTGATTATCAGCATGTCTGGCCACGTGTATAGAAGCAGAGGATTTGGCAGTTTGGGCTGGTCTGCAGTATTCAGGTGTATATTAACACAATGTCGCAATCTTCCTAGGAGTGGATGTTCTAGCAAATTTGTTTGGGTGTTGTTTTGTGCTTGTTTTGCATCCACAGCATTCAGCATTCATTCTTGCAATCACTGAATCGACCATGAACATTTTTGTATACCAAAGTTAGTCTGACACCTAAATCCACCGAAACTTGGTCTTGCAGCAGGACAATAATCCAAAGCACAGTTTGGCTGGAAAAAAAAAGAATCAAGGCCCAGTTCAGAACTCAGGGGACTGAAATGCTGTTGAGTGCTGCAATATCTGCATAACTGCAAGATATTGCTGGTAAGGAGGATTTCACAATGGGTGTACTTAACCTTTGTTTTATTTCAATAATGTGTAAAGAGCAATAGTTTCCACACACATTAAATATGTGTGAAGGAAGTAAAACTGGTGCGCATATGACATTGACTTTTTATATGTTCAGTATAAAAACGCAACGTCTTCATCTGTACAACAGTCTAGATCAGATCATAGACTGTACTAACCAAAGCCTGCGGTCAACTGTCAAAGTAAGACCACCAAGTCCTTTGTTTCTTTAAGAATGATTACATGCAGGGTTAACAAGTTTAATAGCCTTTTATCTATAAATTGTTGTTTGCATGCCCACACTTTATGAACGTGGAGAAATTCGATTTTTTTTTTAAAGATATCTTAGCAGCATTTGTTTTCTGGAATTTTTTTAGGACAGTAAAGTCTGTCTAAATGTTTTCAAAGTGTACTCAACTTCTCACCAGATTAAGAAAAGCAAGCAATTTTTGTCTTTTTTTCCTTTTATATTACATTGTTTTGCAGTGGTCTACTTTAACATTTCTCTTCGTCTCTTTTTGTATCTTTACTGTGCTAAATAAGAACTGGTACTTCACTTTAGTATGCACAGGTACAATAGAAAATCACAGTAAACACAACTTTACCACTGTTTGGTTTAATTTAAAAAGCTGCCAGGGTAGAGTGAGGTAGGTACTGAGGCAGGATATAGGTTGACCACTCATACTCATACCACTACATAGACACAAAAGTTTAACTGTGTGATTTCTGGTTTCACATACATCTCCACTGAGAAATGACAAATTATTTGGGGGTGAAGTGAACATTTGAAAAATACTCTATTATATTGGTCATTTTTTTATATTTAAAGTTTAATCATCATTTAATCTCTTCTCATTGTTCCATTCAGATGGCAAAGCTGTGGCACGTCCTACTCCTGTGTTGGGCATGGAGTCCCCTGTGCCTTCCTTCCAGTGTGAGCTTCATTGGTACACCACAGGAGTGTGAAAAGGCTCACTTTGTCCCTGGTTACAACTTGGGTGGTGAAGGCTTTGACATTGTGACGATGGAGAGAAAAGGTGCCTATGTGATCGACACTGAAACATGGAAGATTGGAAATGGTAACTGTAGGATGTACTGTAACCGTTACATGAATGGCGAGAAACAGAAGGTCCCTGTTGCTGTGGTGGACTGGAGAACCCTGCCCAAGTGCAGTTTGAAGGTCTCCAGTGTGGTCTATGATTCTGTTGAAACTCTTGTCAGTGACTCGACATCATCTGTATCCAACAACTGGACAATTGGCCTTGACGTCCCGGTAGATCCTTCAGCAAAGGTTGGGGTTGGCTTAGGAGGTTCTCACTCAAGAGATTCCACCTTTGCCATGAAAAAGTCAAAACAAGACCGCTACACCTTCTTACACCATTCGATCAACTGTAAATTCTATGGGTGAGTATGTCAGGGAATATTTATGGAAGCCCGTTTCTGAAACTCAAAATTTTGAGAAATGTAACTCGAAATTTCGAGTTAGCTCTGCCAATCAGTAATCTACGTGGAATGCGCACTCAAAACTGGATCGCAACAAATCGGCGCTTTCGAGAGTATGTTTGCTGATAGTAACACCATGTGATTCAGCTAATAACACAAGGATTTCATAATTTGTGAAGCCACACTGAAAATAATCAGCAATTTGTGCATTCAGGACTGACTGTAATAGTGGTAGCTTAGCTGTAGCATTTGTAGCTGAGGGCTTCAGCTTCTGGGTAACAAAGAAATGACGTAATTCACATAGATTACTGATTGGCAGTGCTAGCTCAAAATTTGGAGTTAATAACTCCAAATTTTGAGAAAAGTAAGTCAAAATTTCGAGCTACTTTTATTCTAAATTTCGATAAAATAACTCTAAATTTTGTGTTATGGATACATTTTTTTAGTGACAGAAATGCACTTTTTTTTATAATAACAAATTTTATTTCATTTGAATTTATGTGACGTCAAACAGATTTTCAATTATGTGTCACATATAGCCTATTTTAATTTTAAGTATGTAAAACATTACAGAAAAAAACGTCAGTGTAAAAAAGCCCTATCATATATAGAAAATGTTCACAGTTATTGAAGCACATCGTTAAGTTTGAGTTTTCCTTGTTTCTGTGTTTGGATTAATTATTGTTCCTCAATATGGCTGGCAATGGTTAATGTATTTGGCAGATATAATGTAAAACGGATGACGAACATCTAGTTGACATGAACTCAATATGCAAACTTATTATAATGATTTTTAAGACAATGCTCCCTGGTGCAATATACTGTGAAAAGCTAAAAATGATGCCCTCCTGCTCCCAGTCTGTATACTTTGCTAAGCCATCCACTGGATCAGATTGGCCAGTGAGTCATATGTTTGACAACACTGTTTCTTAATAGTTTGCTGCCATTTCCTCTGCGATTAATAAAGTATTATGATTTGACTTAAAGGAAACAAAATCTAAGGTGATTCACTTTTCTGTGATATGCTTTTCTGTTCCACAGCTACAGACTGGCAACAAGTCCTCCTTTGAGTCAAGAATTTAAGTCGGCTTTGGATATTCCCCCTTATTCCTCTAAAACTGCGCCATTATATCACAATCTGATTGACACTTATGGAACACATTACATCACACAAGTGTCTCTTGGAGGTGAAATTAAAGCAACCACTGCTGTCAAGACCTGCATGGCTACAATGAATGGACTAACAGATACTGATGTTAGTGACTGTTTGTCAGTTGAAGCTTCAGCTACTTTTACAAATTCTGCCAGTATTAATGCCACAATTGACCACTGTCAGAGAAAGAAAAACAAGTTGGGGTCTAATCAAAGTTTCAGCAGTTCATTTAATGAGCGGCGCACAGAGGTCATTGGTGGAGATATTGATGGAGGTGATATCCTCTTTGTAGGTCAATCTGACCCCTCGGCCTATAAAAACTGGCTCATTTCTCTTAAAAGTATCCCTGATGTGGTCCAATACAACTTAAAACCCCTACACACCATACTGCCATTAAATCATCCTGCCAGGGCAGGACTGAAGCGAGAAGTGGAGCAGTACATTAAGAAAAATGCAGTGCTGAAGAAATGTTCAGAAACCTGTAAGATTGGGCACCGATCAAACGCAAGAGATCCTTGTGCTTGTGTCTGCAACAGTAACCAGAACATCAAGTCAAACTGCTGTCCTGCTGGGAAAGGTCTGGCAACCTTAAAGGTGTTCAAACTTTATGCAAAGGGTCTGTATGGTGACAAGTGGACTGAGACAGATGGTTCAGTGGAGGTGACATATGGTGATCAGAAAAAGCGCACTGATATTATAAGTAATGATGACAACCCTAGATGGAGAGAAACATTTGAGTTTGGAACCATCACCATCAACATGAAAAACAAACTTAAATTTGCTGTGTATGATGAGGACACTTACTGGAACAGTGATCTGTTAGGCGAGTGTTCATTTGATCTGCGAGCAGGGAAGGTGAGCGACAGCTGCATGCTGAATCATGGGACCTTCTTCTTTTCCTACATCGTAGAGTGTGCACCAAGTCTTAGTGGGAACCAGTGTCAGGAGTATATCCCCTCGGCCATGAGTCCGTCTTTGGCTGAGGTTTTCCACACCAGAAATGGGGTTCTTCTTGGAAAGATTGGGAATAAGTATGAGGAGTCAGTAAATGAGTGATTTTAAACCAAATGTCATTGTTAGGAAATGAGTCAGGGGGAGATGATTATGTACTGGATATCTGTTTGCTTATGTTTTTGCTTTTTATTGCAGCTAAAATATTTACATTTATTTGTTCAGTGGGTGTAATGCATGAAGAAGTCATGACAAAGAACAGTTGCCCCAGTTTGTTTTAGGTGTGAAGGAAGTAAAACTAGCACACGCCTTTGTGGGTTTTAAAGTAGTTAAAAACAAAATCTGTGACAACAGCAGACTCAAGTCTCCACTTCTAGATCAGTTAGTAAAGCATAGGCCGAATAATAGATCTATGCTGCTCTATCGATCAGAGCCTGCTGTTCACCGTCAGTGTAATACTACAAAATGCTTTGTCATTTTTAAAACATTCTTGAGTAGCACAATTGTTCACATGTGCGTCTCCAGTGAGTAATGTGTGAAAAGGTTTAGAGCTGCAGTGCATGTGTGAAAACTGTTTTAATGTATTGGGAAAAAGTTGAGAATGTTTAACTTTTGTTATTTTTGTTTTTTTATCCATGTCATTTCATATCTTCTCATTCTTAAATGGTTCCATACAGATGGCAAAGCTGCGGCACCTCCTGCTTCTGTGCAGGGCTGTCTGGTTAGAATGTAAACTGCATCTGTCATGTTCATGTCTATTCAAGTTTCAGACATTGCATTTTATATCCAGACTGCGCTGCTTCTTCTGTATTACACTTTCACGTACTGCAAATTTGTAACTGTGCAGCTCATATAAGTTACAACTGTCCACTTCATTTGTGTCTTGCAGAGTACGGTACATAAACTCAGGACATGGCTGATCAATACAAGCATAATTCCATACTTTCTGTGTTGGAGTTTACTGCAGACTAACCATACAGTTTAAGTTTGTATTTAGAATTTGTATCTTTTTACTTATTCTCTATGTCAGAGTACAGTATCCTGCCATTTGCACTATGTGTAAACCTGGAGCTTTATAATTTGTCTCTTTGCATACATTTACATGGCTGAGATGACAATAAAGTTCACTTTGACTTTTACTTCATGGGTCACATACAACCCAGTGTGAATTTAAGTGGGATCAAACTGTTGAATTACAACAAAAAACTATTTTAATAAAAGTACTATTGCTGAAAACTTTGACTTTTAATAAATGATACTTTATAAAGAAAATTAATATATTTGAGTTCTTCCTGTTTCATTTTGGATAATGTGTTTGTCAGTAAGAAGGATGTAAAGCTGATGATGAGATTCACTCATGATGTGATCTTATGACTTGCAAGATCATTCTTCCTGGTTTCAAAACAATGAGAAGCAGAAATTGTTGCCCTCCTTCTCTGAAACTGTCCACTTTAAAAAGCCAGCAGTTGGCCTGTGGGTCAAATGTTTGAAGCTTATTTTGGAAATATGAAGTAAATCCATACATATGTGAACTAGTTGTGTTTGTGAGGTTTTAATTAGCCTTTGTAAAGGGGCCAAACAATAATACAGAGTACAACAGCAGTCTGCATGGCTTTTTACAAAGATAAATAACAATCATAAAATCATTTAGAAACACAATTTATCTACATGGTCACAGAATACAGTCAGAACATTCAGTGCAAAATGTAACTTATACATTTAAGTATATTTTGTGTTAAAGGGCTTCTGTGGCCTTTGTTGCTCAGCTTTAACTATATGAGTCCTTCCCATCAACTCAGTTGCACCAGACTGTTATCTGTGTAGGCTAAACCTATTTCATGCAGAGGGCCTCACAATATCCGATTTTCACTGCACATTAATTCATTTGTAGTTGAAAGGTGAACTTACTGTAACATCAACAGAAAAGTATAGTAAAGAAGTAATTTAAAAATAATAACTATACAAGAATATGCCATATTGTGAGTGAATGGAATCTGGTAGGAAAGTTATCCAAACCACATAACACACACATCTGGGAATATCAGCAAGATCCCCGAAACACACGCACACACTGGTGTCAGGTTGAGGTGAGCAACAGCCTTTTTATTTGTGACAACATGGACTGCGGTTTCTTAGCCTTTCAGTTCAGCACGCAGACACACTGGATGGCTGCCACCGACTTCTTTCCTGCACACCTGTTCTTCCCGCCCTGTGACCTCACTGCGTCACCCCTCCTCTGCAGCAGGCCAGAGACTACACCTCCGCCACACCAGCAAAACTAATCTTTGATTATCTAAATATTATATGTTATGTTATATAGTAGAAGAGCAGGTAGACGTGTTATGACCTGCTGCAACCAGAGACGTGTTTATGACAGAGATTCGGAGAGATCCGTCAGTTATTTCATTGCTGTTCACGGCAGGTTAATGTGATTCTCAGACCGTTACGGACAGTCGGCTGCTGGCCGTTGAGGTTACCTCAGTCTAGATTTTAATGGTAGTAAATTCTAAACCAGTTTACGTTTAAATACACGTATCACGTCACAGATTAAAAAGAAGAAGAAGAAGTAAAAAAGTGTTCGATAGATAATCATTCAATTATAACGCGGTTAGGTCATGACTAATCTAATTTAAAAAGCCTCTTGTCACCTCTCGAGGCACTGACCTACTTTAAAGACCCACAAAGTTCTGAGCAAGTTGCAGTGGTGATGGTGGGAGGACCTGCGGACACTTTCAGATAGGAAACTTGGTTGAGCTTTACACTTACGTGAGGCTCGGATTAACAATTATTTTTAAAAGATGAAACTTAGATGTTTCAAAGTCTGATATTCTATGTTTGTAAAAGGGTATCATGTCTCTATTTCCTGTCAATCTTTCTTGTTCTTTGCCTATATGGATAACTGTTTGTGGATTGCTAAGAATGTGCAGTGCTGAGTTTGAGGTACTTTGATGAGCAATTCTCATATGTTGGCTAAAAGCTTTTCTGCTAATCACTGTTTCCCCAAGACTCACAAAACGTTTTTTTCTGAGACTAACAAAGAACTTCAGTTTTGATTGTGCCCTACTGTTGTTGCAGACTTCATACCTAACCATAGCTAATAATTATATAAATATGCATGAGCCACAACTCCTCCACAATGGTGTTAAGGACCATTAAAGCCATATACGAAACGATTACTGAAAGAATTTGCTGCTCAAAGTGGTTTTACAAGGGGTGTACATATTCTTTTCCACAGGATTTTGTTACTCCTGAGAACATTTTCTTTCTCATATGACTGTCTTCACTTACTGGAACATATTAACAAGCCACAACAAAACAGTTCCCCCATGTGTGATATTGGTGTGAACCAGGTAAAACACGTCTTTGTGGGATTGTGGGTTTTAAATTTCTGAGGTATAAAGGAGCGTGGTGCAACCTAAACTTCACTCTTTCATCTTTACTACCCTCTAGGTAAGATAATAGAACACAGTCAGAAATAGGGGTACGGAAGGGGTACATTACTGTGCCCCAAGGTACAAAAATGACATTAATACAGTCTAAGGACAAATATTGGACCTCGGGGGAACTATCTGTACCTTTTTTAGCATCTGAAAGGTACATACATGTTCCTTAATTGTGAAAAGTACTTATTTGTACCCATTCTTTCAAAAGATAAAGTACAGGTTGATTAAGCTCTTTTTGATTAGAGTTTTTTTTTATTCTTTTTGACAGTAATTTATTTGCAACTGTATTGATTTAAGCATATATTTTAGTGTTTTTATTTTATTTTTTATTATTTTCATTGCTGTTGTTGTTTTTGTATTCCCTGAACCCCCCTTATTTTTAAGCTGCTTTAAGAACGATGAATTTATTTGAAAGAAAAAAAAGTAAAAATGCATTTAAACATTTTTTTAAGAGAGTGTTTTTTTTAAAAGTATAATTATTTGGATGAATTGCAAAAAAGCACCCTTATTGAACTCGAAGTGCGAGTTGAGCCCATCCTCACAACATCAAACAAAAAGTAGAAGAAGAAACTCAACGAATAGCTGGTGGATTCTAGAATTTTCTGTAAATGCAGCAGGTGCCATTTTGTTTTATCAACGGACGGAGATGGATGACGAACTTGCAAGTCCTGGTGTGCTCTGTTCACTTTCAACCGAGGAACTCTTAACAAAAATACAAGAGTGGGGCTTAGATGTCACCGAAGGTGAAGCTCAGCGTTTCAGAGGTAAGTTTTATTTAAAGAAAAATGTAGCGTAATTACTAATTATTGGTTTAGCCTAGCTTAACGTATATTAGCAATTTAGCTAGTTTCGGCACTCTCTTAGCTCAAATTATGTCTTTTTACAAACGTTTTTACAAACGTTTCATGTGTAAAGTTGAGGTCACAGTTCTGAAAAATGTGTACACATAGTATTTGTATAAGTTTGAACTTATATATGTGGTTCGGCCACAGTCTATGGGTTCGGTAACCCCTGCGCAGCGGAACGGCGCGAAATTTGATTCCCTGGTAGCTGAATGCAGTTTACCGTTAGTGTATTAATGGTTTAATAAAATCACGTTTTTACATCCATTCCAAGGCCATCAACACACATGGGCGGCTGAATATAACGTTTAAAGGAAATATCTTGACGCCGCACTTGTTTAAAATATAACAAGGGTGTTGCAGCTGGGGTTTGATAGTCGCGTTTTAAGCAATGTGGGAACTTTTTCAGCATGTAATCTGAGCTTGTAATACGGTCCTGCGGGTGTTATCGCTATAAGTAATCGGTCTGAAAGAACAGACGGCAAAAACTGTCGGAAATCTGGAGAAAGGAGTCACCTTAGTAGTGAATATTAACACATTACAGCATTCTAGTCTTTTTTTTTTTCTTCCAAACTTGAAAGGGCACAAAAGCATGCTCAGACTCTGCTCTCCTGTGTCCAGTAGTCCCAAACAAACATCTAAATTTAAAAATGAAAACTTTGCATATCGAGAGGATTCACTCTAAAAATTTGGTTTATTTTATTTAATTTACTGATTTTTTTAATGAATATTTCTTTGAACTGAAAGAAGTTGTACAAAAGGTTTTAATGTGTGTGATATACGGTTTTTACCCATGTAAAAATGTGGTGATAAATATCCTTACATTGAATTTAAAGTTTGTACTACCATTTATCTTGCAGACAATGAGGTTGATGGTGACACAGTTGACTGCGGTCTTACTGAGACTATGGTTGCATACCTTTTCCAAGGATCCTTCAAAAAGCAGGTTAAATTCAACCAATTTGTGTCAAGGATGAAGGAATCTTCAGTGACGCTGACTCTACAGACTGTCTCTCCAGAAGACTGGCAACCATCTACTTCGTCAACTTCAATAAGGTATTTTCTTATTTATAATGAAGTTAGTATGTCTGAAGCATACATGTTGGCCGTTATGCACTTTTAGGATTTAGTTAATATGATCATTGTTTCTACCATATGTATTGTTACTGTAGTGTTTTATACTTCAATTCATACAATAAAAACAAACACTTAACTGTTTTCACAGCAATGAAAATACTTTGAGACTGCCAGCCTCTTTTGAAATTCCAAGATTTTCCAAAAATCTGCAACTAAAACTGGACAACAAAGAACCGTGCCATAAAAATCCAAGGGACAGACACACAATAATCAGAGTTCTATATGAAGCTGTGGCACAGTATACTATGTAAGTTAATCAGGGTAATGTTAGCTTGTTGCTTTAGAAAAAGCTGAATCTGTCATATTGAAAATAAACTCACACTTGATAAAGTTTGTTTGTCAGCAGTTGCTCTAACACTTATGTTTCTTCTTATATTACAGGTATCCCACAAATTCTGAATATGTGCAAGCTGTGAAGACGCTGGTAATGAAGTATCCTTTCCTCAAGGATCGTGAGGGAAATGGTTATGTAAGTTAAATTTTAAATTTGCATAAGGTTCCTTCAAGATTACAAAGTAAAAGTGAAGCTTTTTTCGATCTTGTTTTGTTAGTAAGACAATCTGTAGCCTCTCAGTAGGTTTGTATGAAGTATGTTTACTGATTCTTTGTTGGGTGTATTTTGTGTAGATTGTTTTTACAGTAACTTGTGTTTCTGTTCAACAAGCACACATGGCATATGTCTTTGAGACGTAAATTCAAATCAGAGCGGGCACCACTAGTTGACAGTGAGGCAGTGAGGCGTTGTAAGGAGAAGTTTGGTTCTACGAGGAGAGGGCAGCCTAATAAATGTCAACGAACAAGTCAGAGAAATGTTTGTCAGGTTGGTGTGAGGGACATCTTGAGCTATAAAATGTTCTTGCCTCTGTTATTACATCTAAAACTAAGGATTAGGGATGCAACTGTACCCCTTTTTTCAAACCGAAACAATACCAATACTTGGATTAGAGCACTTGCTAATACAAAGTAACAGTGCTAATACTTCTACCTCACAAAATATTATTAATTGGAAGGCGCTAAAAGAGGGTGAACTAGATTTAAAAAAACATTTTAAATATGACTCCAAAACTAAAATTTCAAGTTAACAATTAAGATTTTATGTGAAATTATTTCAGAGTTTCCATATTTTAAATATTGGTTCATGGTATCGGTTAACTTTAAACGATACGAGTTCTTTGTGATGCACAGATCGTGTCAGCTCTAATTGTATATTTAGTCTTATGTTGGGTTTCTAATCTGTTTTGACTTTCTCTTCTCACTCTTGCTTTCTTTCAAGGGACCATGCGTCCAAGGAGAGGATTTATTATCCATAGACGCCCACTTAAAGGTCTTACAGTGCCAATATCAGAAGATGCAACCAGATACCATGGTGGTTCATAACCGTATGCAGCAAACGTTTGCTTGGCGGCAAAAAGAAATTGCAGATGGTATGCCTGTGGAAGATGTGTTGAAGAAGTACCCCTTCTTAGGGATGCCTACTGGTGTAAGTCAGAAAGCTGAATTGAACTTGGAAATAGCTGTCACATTTAACATGTTTATAGTAGTAAATTTTATTTGCCCTTGACCTTGCTTTCTTCATCTGTCCCTCTTTCCTTTTTTTGTATGTTCATGTAACTTCTTACAGTATTGTTGTTAAATTCTATAAAAAAAAAAATTATGCAGCACCATACATAATTAATATCAACTTTAGATTATTTCATTTTCATACACTGTTATTTTGTACTGAAAATGAATTTTTTACTTGTAGCTGTGCAACGAACTCGGGTGGATCCAACCAACAACGGGTAATGTAAGCCAGCGATTTCGTGAAGGGCTCTCATGTGTTGCAGCAAAGGTGATTGGCCTTACACGAGGGAAAACCCCACTCTACCAGCTCTACCTTGATGCAAGAAAGGAGGCTCTCACTGATGACCTACCAGGTATTTGCTTTTTTTTTTTTTAACTTCAAGGCTTCCATTTTATATAATTTTTATAGGTAACTGGAAATGCCAGATAAAATGCATGGGTGATCTTGTGTTTTTTTTTTTTTTTTTTTTGGCAGATCTTGACACAAGGGCTGCACTTTTATTCCTGCCATACGTCTTCAAGGAGAAACTGGATCTCTTTGTCATACTTGGAGAGGTGTGTGTATTAAAATATTTAGTCTATATAAAAGGAAAACAAATGTATCTTTTGTTAAGAGACTAAGATATTGCTTTCCTCTACCTTCTCTTTTGACTTCAAAGGTTCATCCTAAAAACCCCTATCCAACTGTTCAGCTACTTCATGAAGACTGGAAACCAGTGTTCTCCAGAAGCGCTCCAAACATTGTGAAGTTGGATGGCAGTGAAGTGTGCAGAAGCTCGTGTATTTTTGAAGGAATCATCTCTTCTTTCTGCTTGTATTTTGTCTTCAACCTTGCTTATCCAAAACATCTGAAGAACACCCTGATTTTTCTCCAAAAGTACATTGTGAAAATAGATGAGGGTGAGGACCGGCCTCTGCCAATCACAGTCACCAGACAAATAAATCTTCTGTATTGACCACCATGCCTCAGCCATATCAGTGCTCCAAATGTGGCAGAAGAACCTTTAGTTTGACAAAGCTTATTCAGCACATAGGACTTATTCATTCCCATGATGCCGATTTTGATATAACCTGTGGACTCAGTGACTGCTGTTCTTCCTTCAAAAAATATGAATCTTTCAGACGACATGTGTATAGGAAACACAGAGAACAGGTGTTGTGTCCCCATAAAGACTTAGATGAAAATGAGCAGGAGGTAGTCAGTCCACATCCAAATGAATTTGCAAATGACATAACTGAAAATATTGAAACCCCTCCATCCTGGGATGAATTTTTGATAAATTTCAGAGACAATCTTTTCAAGTTCATTCTTAAGTGCAGAGAGAAAAATTCTTTACCAGCCTCTGTTCAGGAAGAAATTATGGAAGACGTGAATTTTCTGATGTGTTTTTTCAAGGAGAACTACGATGCTTTTATAGCATATCATTTAGAGAAAACGGGTCTTGACGTGTCTTTGTGTCCAGAGCTTAAAAATGTCCTGCATTCAAATGAATTTTTTGAGAAGGCTTCAACAGCTATTCGATCTCCTTATTTGGTCAAAGAACATTGCAAATCAAAGCTCAACATGACAGAGCCTGTTCATTGCAAATTAAGAGACTCTGTGGGTCATACAGTTGGCTCGTATTCATATGTGCCTGTTGATAAGGTGCTAAAAAATTATCTTTCTCATGAAGACATACAAGATCACATTTTTTCAAGTGGCAATTCGGAAACTGATGAATTTCTAACAGATTACTCTGATGGAGAAATCTTCAGACATCATCAATTCTTCAAGGATAACCCAAATGCACTGCGACTCCATTTTTATGAGGATGAATTTGAAGTACTTAATCCCCTAGGATCTAAACGATCCAAACACAAACTTAGTGCATTTTATTAGGTAGGCAATTTGGACAAAAGGTACACTTCTCAGCAGAGACACATTCATCTAGCGTTATTGGTACGCTATTCTTTTGTTAAGCGGTGTGGTTGGCATGTTATCCTTAAACCTTTGCTTGATGATTTGGAAAAACTTTCCACTGATGGCTTTACTTTTACCATTGATAAAACTGAACACACTATTCATGCTGCTCTTGCAACTTTATCTTGTGATAATTTATCAGCTCACATGATTGGTGGTTTTTCTATGTCATTTAACACTGGTAGAATTTGTCGGTATTGCATGGCTTCTTATGAAGATATGAAACAATCCTTTGAGGAAGAAAGCTTTGTTTTAAGAACATCAGAGGTTCACCAGTATCATCTTGCACGAATCCAAGAATTTCCGGATGATAAAACAATATATGGTGTAAATAGTTCATGTCCTTTTGACAGACTGAGTTATTTCAGTGTTACGCAAGCTTTACCACCTGATGTGATGCATGATCTGTTGGAAGGTGTAGTTCCTCTAGTTATGAAACTAGTGATTTGTAAAGCCCACACTGAGAAGCATATTACAATTAGAGAGATCAATGAAGAATTGCAAAAAATGTCCATTGGTCAGAATGACAAAACAAACAAACCAGTACAGTTATCAGAGAGACTTCAGAGTGTTGGTATTGTTGGATCAGCATCTCAAAAGTGGTGCCTGTTCAGATTGCTGCCATTTCTGATGGCAGACCGTGTGCCACCTAATTGTAAATATTGGCATGTTTTTCTTCTATGTCGTGAAATAACAGAGATTGTAATGGCTAAAAAAGTGCGAAAAGAGAATATTTTATTGTTGAAGTTGCTTGTCCATGAGTTTCTCACAAAACTGAAAAGTGTATTTGGGGATGTAATTACACCAAAGTGTCATTATTTAATCCACTATGCAAGACTGATTGAAATGTTCGGCCCTCTACGTTTGTTATGGTGTATGAGATTTGAAAGTAAGCACCAGTATTTCAAAACGTTGTCCCGCAATTGTAGAAATTTTATGAACATTGCTACAACTTTGAGCAACAGACATCAGTTCAGACAGTGCTGGGAGTTTTCTAACAAAAGTTTACTTGGTGAATTTGAAAATGTTTTTGGAAAAAGTGTGACTACATCATTTTTGTCATTACCGCTGGAACTGCAACAAGCACTGACAGTCTATTGTGGCTTTTCTGAAGTTGATAGTGCTAAGAAAGCTTTCCAGCGTGTGTCAGAAGTAATTGTGAACAGTGTCAAATACTGTGTAAGAGATGTGTTTGTCATTGATGTACTGCATTCAGAGAAGATTCCTCTGTTCTGGCAAATTAAGTACATATTTAATATTGACACAATGTGGGTCTTTTGTGGAAAAATTCTCATTCCTCTGTTATATGACAACCATTTTCATTCATACAGTGTTAGAGTTGATAGTGAATGGACGTTGCTAAAACCTGGACAGGAAATTGATGTTGCAGCTTATGACACATACTCTGTTGATAACAGTTTGTATGTAACAGTTAAGCAATGTATTTAAGAAGGTAATAAATGTGACAAGTATTTTTGACTTTGTATCTTCAATTTTTCAAATCTTGAGAAGAAAAATATAGGAAATCTGTGTGTAGATACTGAACCTTTAGAAATACATTTTTGTACTCCTTTTAAGGGTTCTTTTTTGTACTTTATACTAAGGGTACAACTTTGCCCTTTAAAGTACAGGTTTGACGTGTAAAAGGTACAAATTACAAGGGTACAAATCAGTACCCACAGTTTAGGGTACAGAACGGTACCTTAGAGGGTACCACCCCAGTGACAAGCCATTGTACCCCTATAGGTACATTTCTGTACTTTAATTTCTGAGTGTGAAGGTACTGACCAAAGCTTTCAGTCAGCTGTCAAGGTAAGACCACCAAGTCCTTTGTTCCGTATGATTTTCTTTTTGCCGTTTGGTTAATACTTTAGTGTAGTGGCTCTGAAAACATTGGTCATGCTCCAGTGGAGCTGCACGAAGTCACTGCATGACCAGTAGAAACTAGATAAGATGGTTAATGTAACAAAACTATGCAAAACAAGAGTTTTTTTTAAATTCAACTGCTTACAGTTTATTTTGTTATCGTGAAATATTATATGTTCTTAGTTGTTTACAAGGAGTAACATGTTTAGCCAAATATTCTATTTATATTGCTGGCTGCCTGAGTGGTGTCCAAAAAATGACACGGGCTTTATAGATAACTGCAAAACTTTTTATGTTTTGTTATTAGACACAGCATCCATCCCACTTGGAGGGAGCAACTATTATTTCTAGAAATGTGGCTTATCTGGGGGACACCAAAGTGTTCTGAGGCCGGCCGAGAGATATAACCTCCCTCACAGTCCCTGTTAGTAAATTATTTACTAGTTGATCATCATATTTATTTACTTATAATTTACATCATATTTAGCTCCTCAGAATTTGAAAGCCTTGAATCAGAAGTACTTGGCTTGCTGGTGTAACTCTTGTACTCACATCTTAAAGCAGATAACCCATTAGCTGGAGAGGAGATGGTGTCTGAGTAATTTAGAAGGTCTACAACAAATTTGGGTCTAATAAAGGTTATCTTATCTTATCTTATGTTATTTATGCTGGAAAAAGAGTTTCTTGCTTTATAAAATAAAACCCCCTGTAAAGCTACACCTTGCCATTCATCACTGATTAAAGAAAATAAGAACAACCCCAGGCTTCTCTTCAGCACTGTCGCCAGGCTGACATGGTGACTGCTTCTTCACTCTTGAGGATTCATGTACATTAGAATATCAAAGTAGACAAAGCTGCCTGGATAGAGTGAGGAAGAAGCAGGATATATGTTGACAGCTCGCTAGCTATGAATTCAAATGTTACCTGCACATACTTCACATGAGCAAAATCAAATGTAGTCAGAAAAGATAGGATCTTTGGGTGAGGTATAGTGGATATTTTTGGTGTTTAAGTTTACACTGGGGGGCAGCATGGCGGTTAGCACTGTTGCCTCATAGCAAGAAGGTCCATCAGTCCAGGGTCTGTGTGGTGTTTGCATGTTCTCCCTGTGTTTGCTTGGGTTCTTTCTGGGTACTCCGGCTTCCTCCTACAGTCCAAAGACATGCAGTTAGTGGGGATAAGTTAATTGGTAGCTCTAAATTACTTATGGGTTTGAATATGAGTGTGAATGGTTGTCTGTGTCTGTGTGTTAGCCCTGTGACAGACTGGCGACCTGTCCAGGGTGTACCCTGCCCCTTGCCCTAAGAAAGCTGGAATGGAATTTTGCACTGTTTAACTTCCCCTTTGTTCATGTAATTTAATCTCCTCTCATTGTTAAATGATTCCATTCAGATGGCAAAGCTGTGGCACGTCCTGCTCCTGTGTTGGGCATGGAGTCCCTTGTGCCTTCCATCCAGTGTGAGCTTCATTGGTACACCACAGGAGTGTGAAAAGGCTCACTTTGTCCCTGGTTACAACTTGGGTGGTGAAGGCTTTGACATTGTGACGATGGAGAGAAAAGGTGCCTATGTGATCGACACTGAAACATGGAAGATTGGAAATGGTAGCTGTAGGATGTACTGTAACCGTTACATGAATGGCGAGAAACAGAAGGTCCCTGTTGCTGTGGTGGACTGGAGAACCCTGCCCAAGTGCAGTTTGAAGGTCTCCAGTGTGGTCTATGATTCTGTTGAAACTCTTGTCAATGACTCGACATCATCTGTATCCAACAACTGGAAAATTGGCCTTGACATCCCGGTAGATCCTTCAGTAACAGTTGGGGTTGGCTTTGGAGGTTCTCACTCAAGAGATTCCACCTTTGCTATGAAAAAGTCAAAACAAGACCGCTACACCTTCTTACACCATTCGATCAACTGTCATTACTATGGGTGAGTATGTCAGTGGATATTTTTCTTATTTGAGTAATTTTTATTTATTTATTTTTTAATGTATTTCTTCTTTACTTTAGCATCAAGAGTGATTTAAAATGTCACTGAAGTATTTATTACAATTACTGCAGTGGTGTCAAACATCCCCCCCCCCCCCAGGTGTTTGACACCACTACAATTACTGCAGTGGTGTCAAACATCCCCCCCCCCCCCCCCCACACACACACAGGGTCAGGGAGTGTTCTGGAATAATCAAATCATTATATATATATATATATATATATATATATATATATATATATATATATATATATATATATATATATATAACACCCAGCACGCCCCTGCGGGCGGTTTATCCTTCAAGCTCGGGTCCTCTACCAGAGGCCTGGGAGCTTGAGGGTCCTGCGCAGTATCTTAGCTGTTCCCAGGACTGCGCTCTTCTGGACAGAGATCTCCGATGTTTTTCCCGGGATCTGCTGGAGCCACTCGCCTAGCTTGGGAGTCACCGCACCTAGTGCTCCGATTACCACGGGGACCACCGTTACCTTCACCGGTATATATATATATATATATATATATATATATATATATATATATTTATTTATTTATTTATTTATTTATTTATTTTTTTTTTTACATGTTTTTATTGTATGATGTGAAAAGTAAGGGTAATTTTTAAAAATTGATTTTCACCCTTCAAATTGATTTTAGTTTGAATAATGCGATATCGATTTATTAAACCCCCGAATCGACTTTTAAATATTAATGTATTTTGCCAGAAACGCCAGAATCTCAGGTTAAAGCTCACAAAACTGGTTTAACAACTGCCAAATAGCTAAAACAGGTGAAACATCTTCAAGCAACTTAAAGAAGTGCGGTGTTTTTCTTTCCAAGCTCCTTAGACTTCAGAAAGTTACACACACATAACAGGGGCGATAGCTTGTATAGCACACTGTATATTTCATACATAACATCTTCTCCCCACTAAGGTAAGCGACCGCAGCACTGCCCGCAGAAATATTTCACTTAACCTAAATGGTACTTTTTTCTTTTCTTTTTTCTTCTTTTCTTTTCTTTCTTTCTTTCTTTTTTTTACAACACGGTAACAAGTGGGTGGCTTAGTGACCCTCACTAGATAATGTCTAACAATTTCTGTAACCTGTATACACTCAGTGTTTCAATAGACTGGTGTGTTTCTGGAGGTATTGTGGTCCGCAGAACTTGTTCAACAGTCTTTTCCTGATGAGATGTACCAGGGTGGAGCAAGGTGTCACTATCACTCTGGGCTGGTGACATTTAGAATAGAATAGAAAATTTATTGTCATTGCACATGTCACAAGTACAAGGCAACAAAATGCAGTTTGCATCTATCGAGAAAGTGCTTTAGCAATAATATAGATATATTACAAAATATATATTAGCAATAAAAAATGGATCTATTATAGGTATGAGGGTACAAAATATGGGTCTATTATGGTATGTTACAATGTACACGGTATGAAGGTAAGTTATGAATATGCTATAACTACAAGTATGTACAGGCAGTAGTGAGTGTACAAGCTATGTACAGGCTATGAACAGGGTATAAATATGAAAACTATACAAAAATATGAAACTATACAGAAATATGAACTATACAAGTTATAAACAGTTGTAGAACTATAATTATTATTGTACAGAATGATTGTCTGTACAGAATTTACAGTAGTGCAGTTTAGATCAGTGAGATATGTGGCTAATTTCCACAGAGGTTATATAAAGTGCTAGTGTTTGTGAGTGGTGGTTCAGTCCATGTTATTATTGTGTGTATGATGGTACAGTTGGCCATTTGTTTGTTTTTGTCCATTGTGTGTTCAGTAATGGGTGGTTGTGGGTGTGTGTATGTTCAGTCCATGAGTTTAATGTGGGTCAGATGTCAGGAGGCAGAGTTCAGGAGTCTGACAGCTGTAGGGAAGAAGCTGTACTGGTACCTGGTGGTCTTAGTCCGGTGACTCCTGTTGCACCTCGCAGAGGGCAGGAGGGTGAAGAGTGCCTGTCAGAAGATCCAGTGCAACCTGCTGAGATACTGGCTCAGGACATGTCAGCATCTGATCCACATGACGTTTCCACACTCCTTGTGCTCCCACATTCACTTTGTATGACACTGGCCCAATCTTTTCCAATATGAAACAACACTGGTGATGCCACCAAAATGTAAATGATTGATACGGAACAGCCCTTTTTGAGTCAAAATAGTCTGCAGCTTCTTAGACTCCTCTTCTACCTCCATCTGTAGATAGGCATTTGCTAAGCCCAGCTTAGTGAAATGCTGACCCCTGCCAGAGAAGCAAACAGGTCCTCAATGCGTGGAAGTAGGTACTTATCCACACAGAGCTGTGAATTGAGAGTGACCTTGAAAGCCCCACACAGTCTCACTGAGCCATCCTTCTTGTTGACAGGCACTATGCCCCACTGGTGTGAAGACCCCAAGTTCAGTCAGGCGTTTCAGTTCAGCCTACACTCGAGGTCAGAGAGCATAAGGCATGTTACATGGTGGACAGAATTTGGCTACATTATCAGGCCTAAGAATCAATCTGGCTTTAATTCCTTTCATTGACCCAAACTCCTTAGAGAAAACAGCTGAGTGTTTTGTTAGCACAGCCCCCAGATTGTCATTTCCACTTTGCTCTCTGGCATGAATGTCTTTCAAGTTCAGTTTAATAATTCTCAACCACTCTGGTGCCAGCGGTTCCCCAGTGTATGTCTTCAGCATGATGTCAGTGGGTTGCAGCAGCAACTGACTCAGCATACTTTTGTACTGTTCTCATGGGAGCAAAGACACGCCACCCCCTGTATCCAGCTCCATCTTCATTTTCTTCCCGTTAACTACAGGCATCAGGGAGATAAGTGAATCCCTCTCTTTTCGAGACAATGAATACAGTTCCAACTCACTATCAGTGTCAGATCTGATTCATTCACTTTCACTTTCCTCACCAGCAACATGATGAATTCTTCTCTTTTTGTCCTTAACTCTGTGTTTAACTGCATTACCTTTCAGTTCAGGTTTTCCGTCTTTCTCTTTCCTGTTCCAATCTTGGCTGCTTCTGGCTCTACCTTTACGCATGCGTTTCGTGTGGCCTTTCCTCCCCAACTGGTGACAGTCACGGTCCTTGTACCAGCAGTCATCATCAGTATGATTCATTTTCCCACAGCGATGGCATCCATCACCTTTTTGCGACAGCACCGTGTTCACTTTAAGAGAGCCACTTAACTGCTGAATTCACGTGTTGCTGTCTCTGCCAACATGGCATAGTCAACTGCTTTGCAGAACATGAGATCCTTTTCTGTCAAAAGATGCTTCTCCACAGTTTCACACTTTAATCCACAAACAAATCTGTCCTGTAGAGCATCTTCCAGATACACACCAAACTCACAATGTTCTGACAGTCTTTTCAACACCACCACATACTGTGCGACTGTTTCCTGTTCCCCCTGATTCCTCTTGTGGAACCGGAACCTTTTCAAAACTCCCACAATATTGTCATACTGCAGGCTTGTTTGGAGCTACCAGGTTACGCAGCAGACCATACGTTTTGGGACCCATCACACAGCAGCACTGGCACTCGTTTCTCAGACTGAATGTCATTAGCCAGGATGCAATGCTCAAAACGTTCAATATATGTTGCCCACTGCTTACCAGCATCATCAAAGGGATCCATCTGCCCAATCATTCCAGCCATGATGCATCTACAGCCAACACTGTCGTTTCTGACTCGTTGTAGAAAAAGCAGCTCACCGAATCCACAGCTCGGAAGTCCTTTCACCATGCTATTGTTTGTTTTCCATCCACACTTGGCCACGCAGTCAGTACATGCACAGTAGACGGCCAAGTCTTCCAGACTTCACAGCACATAACAGGGCGTGGTGCCCACTACTGGTGATAGCTTGTATAGCACACAATATATTTTGGCTTATACATAACAAATTCCCTCTTGCTGTTTTGCTTGCACCAGGAAAAAAAATCACACTTCCTGCATGGCTTTCTCTCACTCTGTACTTCAAGACCAGTTTGCCATTAAAAATCTCTGTTTTCTGCATTACTCTGTTATGCACCAGTCTACCGTCTATTCAGTGCTTTCAGCCAAGAAAGCCGAATTTCTGCTGTTCAATAGCGAAGAAATATAAGCTTTTGCAATAATAATGACAAAACCGAATAAAACCTCTGTAACTTTGCTCTGCTTGACTTCAGCAGCATCAGATAATGTTCATATGTTGCACATTACCTGATCTACTGGAGAATATTTTTAAGGTGCGTATCTGCAATAAAAAGTCAGGATAGGAAAAACTCATTCATATTTTTCTGTTTTATCTTCACTTACTTTGACACAAAGGTATCTGCTGTGATGATTACACCACTGATGTGGTCTCACAAGTGTCAGCTTTGTTTTTATACATAGATATAAAAATATGGATATGTACTGATAAATGGTCAGAAATGAAATATTTATGAATGTTTGAGTCAAAATCGAATTGAATTGGAATCGAATCAGTTATAGAAATCGAAAGTGATAACCAGCCCTAGTGAAAAGCATTCACCATGTTACAAAACAGCTGATAATGTTACAGTTTTTCATTCTATGGCTAAACCATTATTAATTGGTGTAGATAGTCATGAGTAATGTGTTTGTCAGCAGGATTTAAAATGGATGACGAGTTTCCTGTTCAGTTGAAAGTATTATTTTCATCACTTGCAAGACAGTGCTTCCTGGTGCAAAATAATATGAAAAGTCTAAAGCTTATTCTTAGCAGTTTTCCATTTTGAAAAGCCATCCAGTGGACCAGATTTTTGGTGGGCCAGATCTGGCCCGTGAGTCAAATGTTTGACATCTCTCTGATGTTGATAGTTGGAATCAATTTGAATTAACTTATTTATATGCTTTTCTGTTCCACAGCTACAGACTGGCAACAAGTCCTCCTTTGAGTCAGGAATTCCAGTCGGCAGTTGACTCCATTCCCCCTTATTCCTCTAAAACTGCGCCATTATATCACAATCTGATTGACACTTATGGAACACATTACATCACACAAGTGTCTCTTGGAGGTGAAATTAAAGCATCCACTGCTGTCAAGACCTGCATGGCTACAATGAATGGACTAACAGATACTGATGTTAGTGACTGTTTGTCAGTTGAAGCTTCAGCTACTTTTGCAAATTCTGCCCGTATTAAAGCAGAGTATGAACACTGTCAGAGAAAGAAAAACAAGTTGGGGTCTAATCAAAGTTTCAGCAGTTCATTTAATGAGCGGCACACAGAAGCCATTGGTGGAGATATTGATGGAGGTGATATCCTCTTTGCAGGCCAATCTGACCCCTCGGCCTATAAAAACTGGCTCATTTCTCTTAAAAGTATCCCTGATGTGGTCCAATACAACTTAAAACCCCTACACACCATACTGCCATTAAATCATCCTGCCAGGGCGGGACTGAAGCGAGAAGTGGAGCAGTACATTAAGAAAAATGCAGTGCTGAAGAAATGTTCAGAAACCTGTAAGATTGGGCACCGATCAAACGCAAGAGATCCTTGTGCTTGTGTCTGCAACAGTAACCAGAACATCAAGTCAAACTGCTGTCCTGCTGGGAAAGGTCTGGCAACCTTAAAGGTGTTCAAACTTTATGCAAAGGGTCTGTATGGTGACAAGTGGACTGAGACAGATGGTTCAGTGGAGGTGACATATGGTGATCAGAAAAAGCGCACTGATATTATAAGTAATGATGACAACCCTAGATGGAGAGAAACATTTGAGTTTGGAACCATCACCATCAACATGAAAAACAAACTTAAATTTGCTGTGTATGATGAGGACACTTACTGGAACAGTGATCTGTTAGGCGAGTGTTCATTTGATCTGCGAGCAGGGAAGGTGAGCGACAGCTGCATGCTGAATCATGGGACCTTCTTCTTTTCCTACATCGTAGAGTGTGCACCAAGTCTTAGTGGGAACCAGTGTCAGGAGTATATCCCCTCGGCCATGAGTCCGTCTTTGGCTGAGGTTTTCCACACCAGAAATGGGGTTCTTCTTGGAAAGATTGGGAATAAGTATGAGGAGTCAGTAAATGTGTGAGTTCAATGCTAAATGTCACTGATGAGAGATGAGTCAATAAGAGAATAAGGATTTGACCATCTGCTGAATATCTATGTGCTTGTATTTCATGGCATTCTGTGTTTCTGTGTGCAAAAATATTTTTTGAACTCAAACATGCTTGTGAGAACTCAAAACTGTAATGCACTTAGTTCAAAAATCTAGCAATAAAGAATCAGCAAAGACAACATGTGTGTTTCATGTAATTATTCAAAAAATAATGTGTTACTGTTTATTAGGTTTCTGTAATGCATCAAGAGGTTATCACAAGCTACAGTTGCCCCATGTGCTTGAGGTGTGAGGGGAAACAAAACTAGTGCACATTGTTTCTGTGGGTGTTAGAGCAGTTAAAAATAAAATCTGTGAAAAGAGCACAATGAAGTCTCCACTTCTACATCAGTACTTTAGCATACTTCAGATGACAGAAGCTATTGATCTGAGCTGGCTGTCAACTGTCAGGGTAAGACGACAGAATTATTTTTTGTTTAAAGAAATTTCTTGACTTGAGCATTTGTTGTACGTTTCTGGTTCATTTCTGGTCTCACTGCTGTTCATGTGTGAAAACTACTTTTCTGTATTAGAAAAAATGAAATATTCAAACTTATACATATAAAAAAAGTCATTTATTCTCCTCTCATTGTTAAATGATTCCATTCAGATGGCAAAGCTGTGGCACGTCCTGCTCCTGTGTTGGGCATGGAGTCCCCTGTGCCTTCCATCCAGTGTGAGCTTCATTGGTACACCACAGGAGTGTGAAAAGGCTCACTTTGTCCCTGGTTACAACTTGGGTGGTGAAGGCTTTGACATTGTGACGATGGAGAGAAAAGGTGCCTATGTGATCGACACTGAAACATGGAAGATTGGAAATGGTAGCTGTAGGATGTACTGTAACCGTTACATGAATGGCGAGAAACAGAAGGTCCCTGTTGCTGTGGTGGACTGGAGAACCCTGCCCAAGTGCAGTTTGAAGGTCTCCAGTGTGGTCTATGATTCTGTTGAAACTCTTGTCAATGACTCGACATCATCTGTATCCAACAACTGGAAAATTGGCCTTGACATCCCGGTAGATCCTTCAGTAACAGTTGGGGTTGGCTTTGGAGGTTCTCACTCAAGAGATTCCACCTTTGCCATGAAAAAGTCAAAACAAGACCGCTACACCTTCTTACACCATTCGATCAACTGTAAATTCTATAGGTGAGTATGTCAGGGAATATTTGTCTTCTTTTTTTAAAATTTACTGAGACTTTTTATTTTATTTTATTTTACAGCAGTGGTGTCAAACAATTCGTAATTATATGCCCAGTGATGGGGAGTAACGGAATACATGTACCGCCGTTACATATTTAAAATACAAAATATGAGTAACTGTATTCCGTTCCAGTTACCGTTTAAAAGGTGGTATTCAGAATACAGTTACTTTGTTGAATTAAATGGAGTACACGGTGGTCTTTTCCTGTTTCATGTGTTAGACTGTTCCCTATTTTTGGTAATTCCACGCTGGTGGAAACCCAAACAAAACATGCATTAAGAGGCTCTATTGCTTGTGTGTTGAATCAGGCCCCCCCCCCCCCCCCCCCCCATCATCTTTAAGTGACTGAGACAGGACTCATCACCACATTCTCATATCATCCTGACCCTTCTGGCCTCGCTAAAGCACAAGACACTTTAACGCCCTTCCCACGCAATGTACACAAGCTGTAAATTTCCACATTGTTTTATTTTATTTTATTTCTATTTATATAATTTGCATAACTCACCCATTTGCTGCACATAATGTCATCTTTGTATATACTCATTCACTGTATATAAAGTTCTGTCTGTCCCTCTCTCTTTTTTTCTTTGCACGGTCGAGGAGCGTATCACGTCACATTTCCCTGCGTGTTATACCTGTATAACCATGCACGTGACAAATAAAGAATCTTGAATCTTGAAAATCTTGTGTCTCAACCCCGCGCCCCATGTCACCCCTACTTGCAGCCCGCATAATGTCGTGAAGACATATTTTTAAAAATCATTATTCAAAAAAGTATTTAATATGAAGGCAATAGGCAGAGTGTTACAGGCATAGCCCTAAAGAATGTAGCCTTATGGGCAGTGTAGTCCGCGCTGCAGGGAGAATGGACTGCCATTCCCGTTATGTGTCTGTGAGCGCGAGGGAGAGAGGAAAAAGGAGAGTCAAAAAGTACGAGCTGTGACAAACCAGAAACGGGAGATGGAAGCATGTAAATATAATAATAACCACTGCAGCCAAAAAGAGTGCCCGACGAGCGCAGTTGTAAGTAAGCTATTAAGACTCGACTGTACACCGTGTTCGTCTTTTCCTCCGAAACAATAAGTTCCGTTGAAGCAGCCTTTCAACGCCTCTCTCTGTCTCTCGCTAGCAAAGTTGACCCAGACAAGAAAGTAAAGCTAGTTTTCGGTTACGAGCCTGACACAGAACCCGACGTATTAGTCAGAGGTCCCTTTACTACGGTTCGGAGTCGTGGACCTGTTTTATATACGCGCGGAATAGTTTTCTATACGAGCTGCAAAAAGTGCAGCCTTACCTAATGTCCCCCCTACTGTTACTCATTTATATTAAGATTTAAAAATCTAGTTGGTATTGATATGGCGAGTAACCTGCAGTAATAGTAATAAATCACACAGCAATAGTACATTCATGTAGTTGTAAAAAGCATGATAATATATTAAGTAATCCAAAGTATTCAGAATATGTCACTCTCATTGAGTAAGGTAAAGGAATATGTTACAAAATATACTTTGGGGCATGTATTCTGTGGAATACATTTTAAAGGTGACCTTCCCAGTACTGTATATGCCATGTATAACCCAATTGCACTTTATGTGGCGTGGAGCAGCCAAACCATCGCATAAAAAACTATTAAAAACATTGTCAAATGTAAAGAAATGATATACTGAAAATTTTTATATTCATTGTATCATACTTTTACTAATCAGATCATTAAGTCTGAGTTTTTCCTGTTTCTGTCTGTAGCTTAATTATTGTTCCTCAGTATTGCTGGCCATGGTTAAAATGCATTTTTCAGTAAGACGATGTAAAACTGATGATGTACCTCTAGTTAAGACTGAGTAAAGATGCAATCATTTCATAATGATTTTTTTTTTAAAAAAAATGCTTCCTGGTGCAAAACACTGGATCAGATTCACTTGTGGGTCATATGTTTGACACACCTGTTTCTCAACAGTTTGAGGCAGTTTCCTTAGTATTGTGATTCTGTTTTGAATTAATAGAAAGAAAAATCTAAAGTGATTCAAATAAAATGGTTCAGACATTAATGCATTTATATGCTTTTCTGTTCCACAGCTACAGACTGGCAACAAGTCCTCCTTTGAGTCAGGAATTCAAGCCAGCAGTTGACTCCATTCCCCCTTATTCCTCTAAAACTGCGCCATTATATCACAATCTGATTGACACTTATGGAACACATTACATCACACAAGTGTCTCTTGGAGGTGAAATTAAAGCAACCACTGCTGTCAAGACCTGCATGGCTACAATGAATGGACTAACAGATACTGATGTTAGTGACTGTTTGTCAGTTGAAGCTTCAGCTACTTTTGCAAATTCTGCCCGTATTAAAGCAGAGTATGAACACTGTCAGAGAAAGAAAAACAAGTTGGGGTCTAATCAAAGTTTCAGCAGTTCATTTAATGAGCGGCACACAGAAGCCATTGGTGGAGATATTGATGGAGGTGATATCCTCTTTGCAGGCCAATCTGACCCCTCGGCCTATAAAAACTGGCTCATTTCTCTTAAAAGTGTCCCTGATGTGGTCCAATACAACTTAAAACCCCTACACACCATACTGCCATTAAATCATCCTGCCAGGGCAGGACTGAAGCAACAAGTGGAGCAGTACATTAAGAAAAATGCAGTGCTGAAGAAATGTTCAGAAACCTGTAAGATTGGGCACCGATCAAACGCAAGAGATCCTTGTGCTTGTGTCTGCAACAGTAACCAGAACATCAAGTCAAACTGCTGTCCTGCTGGGAAAGGTCTGGCAACCTTAAAGGTGTTCAAACTTTATGCAAAGGGTCTGTATGGTGACAAGTGGACTGAGACAGATGGTTCAGTGGAGGTGACATATGGTGATCAGAAAAAGCGCACTGATATTATAAGTAATGATGACAACCCTAGATGGAGAGAAACATTTGAGTTTGGAACCATCACCATCAACATGAAAAACAAACTTAAATTTGCTGTGTATGATGAGGACACTTACTGGAACAGTGATCTGTTAGGCGAGTGTTCATTTGATCTGCGAGCAGGGAAGGTGAGCGACAGCTGCATGCTGAAGCATGGGACCTTCTTCTTTTCCTACATCGTAGAGTGTGCACCAAGTCTTAGTGGGAACCAGTGTCAGGAGTATATCCCCTCGGCCATGAGTCCGTCTTTGGCTGAGGTTTTCCACACCAGAAATGGGGTTCTTCTTGGAAAGATTGGGAATAAGTATGAGGAGTCAGTAAATGTGTGAGTTCAATGCTAAATGTCACTGATGAGAGATGAGTCAATAAGAGAATAAGGATTTGACCATCTGCTGAATATCTATGTGCTTGTACTTCATGGCATTCTGTCTTTGACTTTTATATGCAAAAATATTTCAGCCATGCTTGTGGGCAATGTAAGCCACTCTCTATGCTTCTTTTCCATAGTCGTTCAAAAATCTAGCAATAAAGCATCAGCAAAGACAATGCGTGTGTTTCATTTGAGTAATTAAAAAAATTGCCATGGTCTAAGGTGTTTTTGGCTGCCTGTTTTTGTGTTTTTGGACTTTTGGACCGTCATTTTTTGTTATTGTGTAGTTCCTGGTTTCTTTGTCTTGAGCTTTGCTTCCTAATTTAATCTTTTATATTTCTAGTTCCTAATTAGTTGTTCATTTAGTCTTTTACCTTTTGTGCTCTGTCTTCGTCACTGGCCTCCTGGTTGCCTTCCAGATCCCCATTGCCTGCACCGCCAGCATGAGGTCGTCCTGCAGAGCTCCTTCGTCTGCATGGCTGTCCACACTGTTGGCTCCGTCTCCTTTGGCCACTAATAAAGGAACTAATAAAGGTTAATAAGAGAGGACTATAAACTACTGGCATACATGAAACAACTATCTGAAGTAATCATTTATTAAAAATGTACAAAATTTCATAGTAATATTTAAATTAAATTTACATTATAAGAATTATGTGTTGAGGAGTAAGGGAATTCCAATATACATGGACTGGTTCTTATATAGTGCTTTACTACTCTTCTGAGCACTCAAAGTGCTTCACACAACTTGTGCATTCACCCATTTGCACAATTTTCTTAGTGCTTTCTAACTAACATTCACACTCCAGATGGATGCATCAGAGAGCAATTTGGGGTTAGTATCTTAACCAAGACTAGGGGAAGCCAGGAATTGAACCACCAACCTTCTGATCAGTAGATGACCTGCTCTATTGCCCGAGCTACACCGTATATAACAAAGACATCCAAACAACCTCCCTGAGCGAGATTGTTTTCACATAAAAATAAAACTAATGGACTTACATACTTTTTATTGCAAGTTTATATTGGTAACTGTTTATTCAGTTTCTGCAATGCATCAACAGGTTATCACAAATTACAGTGGCTCTATGTGTTTTATGTGTGAGGGGAAATTAACTAGTGCACATTGTTTCTGTGGGTGTTAGAGCAGTTAAAAATACAATCTGTGAAAAGAGCCCAAGGAAGTCTCCACTTCTACATCAGTACTAGAGCATACTTCAGACGATGGCAGGTACTGATCTGAGCTGGCTGTCAGGGTAAGACGACAGAGTTATTTCTTGTTTAAAGACATTCCTTGACTTGAGCATTTTTTGTATATTAATAGTCTCACATGTATTTTCAGTAAGTAATGCCTGAAAAGGTTTAGGGCTGCAGTGTGAGATGTGTAAGAATGTTTAACTTTCGTTTTTTTTATCCATGTCATTTCATATCTTCTCATTGCCATACAGATGGCAAAGCTGTGGCAGCTCCTGCTTCTGTGCAGGGCTGTCTGGTTAGAATGTAAACTGCATCTGTAATGTTCATATCATTTCATACCTATTCAAGTTTCAGACATTGTATTTTATATCCAGACTATGACTTTCACGTACTGCAAATTTGTAACTGTGTAGCTCATATAAGTTACAACTGTCCACTTCATTTGTGTCTTGCAGAGTACGGTATATAAACTCAGGACATGGCTGATCAATACAAGCATCATTCCATACTTTCTGTGTTGGAGTTTACTGCAGACTAACCATACAGTTTAAGTTTGTATTGATATTTTGTATCTTTGTCTGTGTGAACTTATTCTCTATGTCAGAGTACAGTATCCTGCCATTTGCACTATGTGTAAACCTGGAGCTTTATAATTTGTCTCTTTGCATACATTTACATGGCAGAGATGACAATAAAGTTCACTTTGAGTTTTACTTCATGGGTCACATACAACCCAGTGTGAATTTATGCGGGATCAAACTGTTGAATTACAACAAAAAACTATTTTAATAAAAGTACTATTGCTGAAAACTTTGATATTTAATAAATGATACTTTATAAAGAAAATTAATATATTTGAGTTCTTCCTGTTTCTTTTTGGATAATGTGTTTGTCAGTAAGAAGGATGTAAAGCTGATGATGAGATTCACTCATGATGTGATCTTATGACTTGCAAGATCATTCTTCCTGGTTTCAAAACAATGAGAAGCAGAAATTGTTGCCCTCCTTCTCTGAAACTGTCCACTCTACAAAGCCAGCAGTTGGCCTGTGGGTCGAATGTTTGAAGCTTATTTTGGAAATATGAAATAAATCCATTCATAGGTGAACTAGTTGTGTTTGTGAGGTTTTAATTAGCCTTTGTAAAGGGGCCAAACAATAATACAGAGTACAACAGCAGTCTGCATGGCTTTTTACAAAGATAAATAACAATCATAAAATCATTTAGAAACACAATTTATCTACATGGTCACAGAATACAGTCAGAACATTCAGTGCAAAATGTAACTTATACATTTAAGTATATTTTGTGTTAAAGGGCTTCTGTGGCCTTTGTTGCTCAGCTTTAACAATATGAGTCCTTCCCATCAACTCAGTAGCACCACACTGTTATCTGTGTAGGCTAAACCTATTTCATGCAGAGGGCCTCACAATATCCGATTTTCACTGCACATCAAAACATTAGTAGTTGAAAGGTGAACTTACTGTAACACCAACAGAAAAAAGTAAATGAAAAATAGTAACGATAAAAAAATGTTCCAAAAGCTATGTACATGTTAAACTAAGATTTATTTAAAAATATATATATTATATTTTAAAAATTGCGAGTGAATGCTCGTTTTCCCACTATGTTCATCTTGTAGGAAAGTTATCCAAATGACATAACACACATCTGAGAACATCCAGCAAACCAATCTCTGGTTATCTGAATATTTTATGTTATATTATATAGTAGAGAAACAGGGAAACGTTTCATGACTTGCTGCAACCAGAGACATGTTTAATGGTGGAGACACGGAGAGGTCCATCAGTTTATTCCTGCTTGTTATATTATGGTTAACGTGACTCTCAGCCCGTTACAGACAGTCGGCTGCTGAGTTTACCCTGGTTTAGATTTTAGTGGTAGTAAAATCTAAACTAGTTTACGTGTAAATACACGTATCATGTCAGGGGCTAAATAAAAAAAGAGAAGAAGACAAAAAAGTGTGTGATAGATAATCAGAGCATCTTAACGCAGTTAGGTTGCTATTTTAGCGCAGTCCTACGAACAAAGTACAGAAGACTATTTATATAACAGTTTAAAACATGATGTAAATCTAATTTAAAAGCCTCTTGTCAGACCTCCCGCAAAGTACAGACAGGAAACCTTGGTTGTACTTCACACTTACGTGAGGCGATGATTAATAATTATTTTTAAAAGATGAGACTTAGATCAGATGTTTCCTGTCTATATATTTTGGCTGAATGCTTTTTCACTAATCACTGTTAAAGAACTTGAGTTTTGATTGTGCCCCACTCTTGTTGCAGATTGTTGCAGACCTAACCCTAGCTAATAATTATATAAATATGCAGTCACATGCATGCAGCCTTCAGAGCTGGGGATGAGGTGAGCCTAAGAACAGCAAGGGCAAAACTGTCACGTGGCATCATAGAGGCAAAATGGCAGTACTCCAGGAGGATTTCTCAAAGCTTCAGTGACAGCAGAGACACTCGGAGGCTGTGGCAAGGGATATAGACCATCAAAGGTTACAAGCCCACTTGGCTACAAGCAGACTGTGGACAGAAGACGCCACCCCCCCTAACGATCGAGTGGTGACACTTTCCCATGAAAGTGTGTTCCTTGCCAGGATCAATACACACAAAGCCCCAGTACCTGACAACATCCCGGGACGAGCACTGAGGGACTGTGCTGCGGAACTCACAGATATCTTCACAGACATCTTTAATACGTCACTGAGTCAGGCTGTCGTTCCCACGTTCCTCAAAGTCTCCACCATCACTCCTGTAGCAAAGAAGTTATCTCCCTCCTGCTTTAATGACGGCCATCCGGTCGCACTCACCTCCATCATTATGAAGTGCTTTGAAAGGTTAGTCATGCTTCAAATAAAGACATCTCTTCCCCCCAACCATTTCGCATACCTGTCAAATCACTCAACCGATGATGCAATTTCAACTGCCCTTCACTCAGCCCTCACACATCTGGACACTAGAGACTCATACCTTAGAATGCTGTTCATAGACTTCAGTTCAGCATTCAACACCATCATTTCCCAGCAACTCATTCACAAACTGGATCTGCTGGGGATCAGTACCTCGCTGTGTAACTGGCTGCTGGATTTCCTGACAGAAAGACACCTCCAGCACAAGAACACTGAATACAGGGGCTCCCGAAGGATGTGTGTTTAGCCCCCTGCTCTTCACTCTCCTGACCCATGACTGCACACCATCACACAGCTCCAACCTTTTCATCAGGTTTGCAGATGACACAACTGTGGTAAGTCACATCAGCAACAACGATGAGACCTGCTACAGGAGTGAAGTTAACCATCTGGCAGCAACAACAACCTGTCCCTGAATGTGGAGAAGACTAAGGAGATCCTCATAGACTTCAGGAGAACTCACACCCTGCACACCCCACTAACCATCAATGGTGCTGCTGTGGAGAGGATAAGCAGCACCACGTTCCTGAAGTCCTCCTCTTGCTGTTTAGATGTCCTGCCAACAAGTTTTTTCAAAAAGTCTCAAAGACTTTGGAGTCAGACCTGTTACAAATCGTCAACCTTTCTTTAATGTCAGGTGTGTTTCCAGAACCACTAAAACCTGCTGTAATTAAACCTATACTGAAAAAGGACAATCTTGACAGCTAACAGGCCGATCTCAAACCTCCCATTTCTAAGTAAGATAATTGAAAAAGCAGTTTCTCAACAGCTCAGTTACTTCTTAAAACAGAATAATTGCTACGATGCCTTCCAGTCAGGTTTTAGACAGAATCACAGCACTGAAACCGCTCTGACCAAAGTGTTTAATGACATATGTCTGAATACAGACAGTGGAAAAATGTCAGTCTTAGTTTTACTGGATCTCAGTGCAGCATTTGATACAGTTGACCACAACATATTACTCAAACGACTGGAGAACTGGACAGGTCTTTCAGGAACTGTACTAAACTGGTTCAAAACATACTTAGAAAACAGGAAATACTTTGTATCAATAGGTAACTTCACATCTGAGCAGACAAGTATCACATGTGGAGTTCCCCAAGGTTCCATCTTGGAACCTCTTCTGTTTAACATTTACATGCTCCCACTGGCACAGATTATAAAGAACAACAAAATAAACTATCATAGCTATGCAGATGACACACAAATATAAATCACAATGTCACCAGGAGACCAAGGCCCTGTACAGGCTCTTGGTAAATGCACTGAGGAAATTAATGACTGGTTGTGCCACAATCGTCTCCAGCTAAACAAAAAAACCAAATAAATAAAAGGAAGTAATAGTCTTTGGCGCCAAAGAAAAACGATTACAGGTCACTAGAAAACTTCAATCTATAGATCTAAAAACCACCAACCAGCGAGAAATTTGGGTGTAGTGATGGATGCAGACGTAAACTTAGAAAAACACATTAGGACAATAACAAAATCATCTTACTATCACCTCAAGAATATTTCAAGGGTAAAAGATCTGATGTCTCAACAGGACCTGGAAAAACTAGTCCATGCATTCATCTTTAGTAGGCTTGATTACTGTAACAGCATCTTTACAGGTCTACCTAAAAAATCAGTCAGACAACTACAGCTCATTCAGAACTCTGCTGCTCGAGTCCTCACTAAGACCAAAAAAGTGGACCACATCAGTCCAGCTCTGAGGTCTTTACACTGGCTGCCTGTCCGTCAGAGGATAGACTTTAAAGTTCTGATGCTGGCCTATAAAGCTCTGAATGGTTTAGGACCAAAATACATCAGTGACCTCCTGACCCAGTATGAACCTTCCAGATCCCTCAGGTCATCTGGATCTGGTCTTTTATCAGTTCCCAGAGTCCGAACCAGACACGGAGAAGCTGCATTCAGCTTTTATGCTCCTTATATCTGGAACAAACTCCCAGAAAGCCTCAGATCAGCTGAAACACTCAGTTTATTTAAATGCAGGTTGAAGACTCACCTGTTCTCAGCTGCATTTGAATAAAGCACCAAATCCACACTGTTTTACTTTTAAGCTTAAAATTTAAAACGTACTCTTTTTTTTTTTAATCATGCTTTTTATTTGTTTCTGTTTTTTAATGTCTCTGTAAAGCACTTTGAATCACCTTGCTGTTGAATTGTGCTATATAAATAAACTTGCCTTGCCTTACCTGGGTGCACACATCTCAGAAGATCTCTCCTGGTCAAAAAATACTGCATCACTGGTCAGTAAAGTTCAACAGCAACTCTACTTCCTCCGCAAACTGAGGAGAGCAAGAGCCTCAACCCCTACAACCTTCTACAGAGGCACCATTGAGAGCATCCTAACCAGCTGCATCACTGTGTGGTATGGCTCCTGCACTGGGTCCTGCTGAAAAAAAGTTACAACGGGTAGTGAGAGCAGCGGAGAGGATCCCTCCCTCCAGGACATCTACTGCACCCGCCTCATCTGGAAATCACAGGTGACTTCACTCATATGTCCAATAGCTTTTTCAGTTTGCTGATATTAGGAAGGAGACTGAAGAGCCTCCGGGCCAAAACAAGTAGACTGAAAGACAGCTTCCTCCATCAGTCAGGATGCTGAATTCACTCCCCTGCTCTCACCCTCATGATCTCCAGACCTGCATTCACTTATTTCCTCTGAACCCCCCCCCCCCAAACATTCGACTCTGACCCACCACCATTGCCCCTTCACTGACTGGCCCACTCCCACTGCACATGCACTTGCCCACATTTACTATGATTGCTTTGGACACTACTGCTTAAATAATTAAGTATTGTATTGTATTGTACATAAGACTTTTATTTTATTTTATTTTTTTACTTTTTTATCTTTATATTTTTAGTGTACACTCAGGGCCATGGGAGCATTGCTATTTCAAATTCCTGTGTATGACTGTACATATGGTCTTTGACAATAAAGCTGACTTTGACTTTTGACCCTGACTATATGTGTGTGTGGGCATATACATGATAAAAAATTTTCAAGGCTCCAACGTGAGCTAGAATTCTTTCAAAATGATGTGAAGGACCATTAAGCCATATATGAAACAATTACTACAAGAATTTGCTGCTAAATGTGGTTTTACAAGGGGTGTACATATTTCTTTCCACAGAATTTTGTACACTTCTCAGAACATTTTCTTTCTCAAATGACTGTATGTATATTTTTACTTCGCTTACTATTATGTATTAACAAGCCATAAAAAGACAGCTTCCCCATGTGTGAAATAGGTGTGAAAGAAGTAAAACACATCATTGCTGGATTGTGGGTGTTAAAATCGTGAGGTATAAAAGAGCGTGGTGCATCTAAAACTTCACTCTTTCATCTTCACTACCCTCTAGGTAAGATAATAGAAGGTACTGACCAAAGCTTTCTGACAGCTGTCAAGGTAAGACCAACAAGTCCTTTGTTCCATATGATTGTCTTTTTGTCCTTTGGTTAATACTTTAGTGCAGTGGCTCTGAAAAAAGTGGTCATGCTCCCGTGGAGGTGCATGAAATCACTGCATGACCAGTAGAAACTAGATAAGATGGTTAATGTAACAAAACTATGCAAAACAAGAGTTATTTCAAAATTCAACTGCTTACAGTTTATTTTGTAATCGTGAAATATTATATATTCTTAGTTGTTTAAAAGTAGAGTAACATGTTTAGCCAAATATTCTAACTAAATTGCTGGCTGCCTGAGTGGTGTCCAAAAATATGATGTGGGCTTTAAAGATAAATGCAAAACGTTTTACGTTTTGTTATTAGATTCCCCCACCTGAGCTGTATTTGTACTGACATTAGATTACACACAGGTGCACTCTATTTAGTCATTAACACTCATCAGGCAATGTCTATGGGCAACTGACTGCACTCAGACTAAAGGGGGCTGAATAATTACGCACACCCCACTTTTCAGTTATTTATTTGTAAAAAATGTTTGGAATCATGTATGATTTTCGTTCCACTTCTCACGTGTACACCACTCTGTGTTGGTCTTTCACCTGGAATTCCAATAAAATTGATTCATGTTTGTGGCTGTAATGTGACAAAATGTGAAAAAGTTCAAGGGGGCCGAATACTTTTGCAAGCCACTGTATATGTTGACAGCTTGCTAGCTATAAATTCACCAAAGTGTTACCTGCACATACTTCATCAGAAATGATAAGAACTTTGGGTGAGGTATATTGGATATTTTGGGTATTAAGTTTACACTGGGGTGCAACACGGTGACATGGTGGTTAACACCGTTGCTTCACAGCAATAAGGTCCCGAGTTGAATTCCACCATCAGTCCAGGGTCTTTCTGTGTGGTGTTTGCATGTTCTGCCCATGTTTGCGTAGGTTCTTTCTGGGTACTTCCTCCTACAGTCCAAACACATGCAGCTAGTGGGGATAAGTTAATTGGTAACTCTAAATGGTGCATAGGTTTTAATATGAGTGCGAATGGTTGTCTGTGTCTGTGTGTTAGCCCTGTGACAGACTGGTGACCTGTCCAGGGTGTACCCTGCCTCTCGCCCTAAGAAAGCTGGAATGGAATTTTGCACTGTTTAACTTCCCCTTTGTTCATGTAATTTAATCTCCTCTCATTGTTAAATGGTTCCATTCAGATGGCAAAGCTGTGGCACGTCCTGCTCCTGTGTTGGGCATGGAGTCCCTTGTGCCTTCCTTCCAGTGTGAGCTTCATTGGTACACCACAGGAGTGTGAAAAGGCTCACTTTGTCCCTGGTTACAACTTGGGTGGTGAAGGCTTTGACATTGTGACGATGGAGAGAAAAGGTGCCTATGTGATCGACACTGAAACATGGAAGATTGGAAATGGTAGCTGTAGGATGTACTGTAACCGTTACATGAATGGAGAGAAGCAGAAGGTCCCTGTTGCTGTGGTGGACTGGAGAACCCTGCCCAAGTGCAGTTTGAAGGTCTCCAGTGTGGTCTATGATTCTGTTGAAACTCTTGTCAGTGACTCGACATCATCTGTATCCAACAACTGGACAATTGGCCTTGACATCCCGGTAGATCCTTCAGCAAAGGTTGGGGTTGGCTTAGGAGGTTCTCACTCAAGAGATTCCACCTTTGCTATGAAAAAGTCAAAACAAGACCGCTACACCTTCTTACACCATTCGATCAACTGTCATTACTATGGGTGAGTATGTCAGTGGATATTTTTCTTATTTGAGTAATTTGCTGATAATTTTTAATTTATTTATTTTTTAATGTATTTATTTATTTTTTAGTTTAGCATCAAGCGTGATTCAAAATCAAATGGTTTCTGTGTCACTGAAGTATTTATTGCATTTACTGCATTGATGTTAAACACTTTTTTTAGGGTCACCCAGAACACATACATACAGATCTGGAGTGTACTGGAATATCATATCATTTTATAAGCTGTGTATTAACATTTTGTACGATGTGAAAAGAGTGCGTTTAAAAAATTGATTTTCCCGATTCAAGATTTTAGTTTAAATAATGCAATATCGATTTATTAAATCCTGAATTTTGCCAGAGACGCAAGTATCTCAGGTTAAGGCTCACAACACTATTTCAGCAACCACCAAACAGCTAAAACAGCAAATGAGAACAGGTAAACGGATTCCCCCAAAAATTTAAACACAAAGCGCAGCTCATTCACATATGCAGACATGCCTTTGGGTGCTGAAAGTCAACATCGCACAGACTCTGAAGCTGCAGTTGGGAGTTTGCCTTGTAATCGGAAGGTTGCCGGTTCGAGCCCTGGCTTGGACAATGTAGCTTGCCATCACCTGTGTGTGTGTATGTACATGAGCTTTGGGTCCTTAGGGACTAGTAAAGCGCTATACAAATACTGGCCATCTTCACAATTAAGTTAAACTTATCTATATGCTTTTCTGTTCCACAGCTACAGACTGGCAACAAGTCCTCCTTTGAGTCAGGAATTCAAGCCGGCAGTTGACTCCATTCCCCCTTATTCCTCTAAAACTGCGCCATTATATCACAATCTGATTGACACTTATGGAACACATTACATCACACAAGTGTCTCTTGGAGGTGAAATTAAAGCAACCACTGCTGTCAGGACCTGCATGGCTACAATGAATGGACTAACAGATACTGATGTTAGTGACTGTTTGTCAGTTGAAGCTTCAGCTTCTTTTGCAAATTCTGCCAGTATTAATGCCACAATTGACCACTGTCAGAGAAAGAAAAAGATGTTAGGGTCTAATCAAACTTTCAGCAGTTCATTTAATGAGCGGCGCACAGAGGTCATTGGTGGAGATATTGATGGAGGTGATATCCTCTTTGTAGGTCAATCTGACCCCTCGGCCTATAAAAACTGGCTCATTTCTCTTAAAAGTATCCCTGATGTGGTCCAATACAACTTAAAACCCCTACACACCATACTGCCATTAAATCATCCTGCCAGGGCGGGACTGAAGCAACAAGTGGAGCAGTACATTAATAAAAATGCAGTGCTGAAGAAATGTTCAGAAACCTGTAAGATTGGGCACCGATCAAACGCAAGAGATCCTTGTGCTTGTGTCTGCAACAGTAACCAGAACATCAAGTCAAACTGCTGTCCTGCTGGGAAAGGTCTGGCAACCTTAAAGGTGTTCAAACTTTATGCAAAGGGTCTGTATGGTGACAAGTGGACTCAGACAGATGGTTCAGTGGAGGTGACATATGGTGATCAGAAAAAGCGCACTGATATTATAAGTAATGATGACAACCCTAGATGGAGAGAAACATTTGAGTTTGGAACCATCACCATCAACATGAAAAACAAACTTAAATTTGCTGTGTATGATGAGGACACTTACTGGAACAGTGATCTGTTAGGCGAGTGTTCATTTGATCTGCGAGCAGGGAAGGTGAGCGACAGCTGCATGCTGAATCATGGGACCTTCTTCTTTTCCTACATCGTAGAGTATGCACCAAGTCTTAGTGGGAACCAGTGTCAGGAGTATATCCCCTCGGCCATGAGTCCGTCTTTGGCTGAGGTTTTTCATACCAGAAATGGGGTTCTTCTTGGAAAGATGTGGAATAAGTATGAGAAGCCAGCCAATGAGAGACTTTAAAGCCACATGTTGTTGTTAGGAAAGAAGCCGGTATGGATTTGACGACATGCTGAATATCTATGTGCTTGTACTTCATGGCATTCTGTCTTTAACTTTTATGTGAAAAAATATTTTTTTGAACTCAGAACTGTAATGCACTTCCTATGCTTCTTTTTCCATATTGTTTCAACTATCTAGCAATAAAGCATCAGCAACGACAACGCCTGTGTTTCTTTTAAGTATTCAAAAAAATATTGCGTTATTTTTTTGGTTTTGATATAACACGGCAATGAAGGGTGTTCTATCCATTTTTTGCATAGAGAGTGCAAAAGTGTGTTATCTATATAAAAAGATTAGAATACTGAATTGAATCTAACATTCACCTTAAACACAAGTAAATGTTTCTGCCAGAAGCAGAAACATCCAATTTAGCATCTTATCGAAACAACCCATCATTAACTCTAATACTAGGAGACTCATAGATAACCTCGTGGCCATCAGGAGTTTAAACAGAAACAGTAATGAATCTACAAGGGTTTCACCAGTTTGGAATTATTAAAGTTTCAAAGGAAAGGACTATGAAGTATTTTTTTCTTATACTTTATCTCCTGTTGGGAAATTATTCTCAGCATTTAACCCATTCACTCAGGGAAGCAGTGGGCAGCCACCAATTCAGCACCAGAGGAGATGTGTGTAGGGAGGGTAAATTACTCAGTGGTACCTCAGGTTAGCCGTTCGGTGGATTTGAACCCTCAATCTTCCAATCATGGGGCAAATGCTCTACCTACTGAGCTATTGACATAGATGAAACAAAGACATAAAGTAATCATGTATTAAAAATATACAAAATTTCATAGTGGTATTTAAACTAAATGTACATGATAATTAGAATGATCAAAAATGTGTCACAGAATTAGTGAATTCCAATATAAAGACAAACAAAGACATCAAAACAAGCCCCCTGAATAAGATCCTTTTTACATAAAAATCAAACTAATCGACTTACAAACTTTTTATTGCAAGTTTATATTGGTAACTGTTTGTTCAGTTTCTTCTTTAAAAAAAAAAAAAAATCCTGACCTTTGGGTCAGGAATTAAAATGCCGGTAGAGGAGACAATTTTATGTTTGGTCCATTGGGCTTGGACATCTTTTAATTGTCTGGCAAGTAATTTATGGGGTTTATCTCCTAATTCAAAGTTAAGAATATCGCTTTTGACTTGGATCCCAAATCTGATTGTATTGAAGTTTTAGTTTTAGAATAGAATTAGAGATATCCTCAGTATTAGTTTGGAGAAGTGACTCCTTTAATGTTGATAATTCTGACTCGATTTGGGACAGACGAGTTAATCTCGATCTACGAGCAGGGAAGTTGAGTGACAGCTGCATGCTGAATCATGGAACTTTCTTCTTTTCCTACATTTTAGCGTGTGCACCAAGTCTTAGTGATAACCAGTGTCAAGAGCAGACATGGGCAGTAACGTGTTACAAGTAACACATTACTGTAATCCAATTACTTTTTTCAAGTAACAAGTAAAGTAAGAGATTACTATTGCAATAAAGTAATTAGATTACTACTACTAGAGAGTATGACCATGTAGCGTTTAATGTGTGGAAGTACTGACCTTACTTTGAGCCTGATTCCGTAAAAAGTGACAAAAACATTAGCATCCTGTACACTCTACTTGGGAGGAAAACTTCTTTCTACACAGAAAAATTTAACTGCAAATGTGAGCAAACACATAGCACGCTGCCACGAGAATGTGAAATTCCCCGAGAAACCCCCGGATCCCCCCCCCCGGGCAAATCTCCGACTGCTCCACTTCTTCTAAACAGGTGAAAATAGATTTAAGAACAACAGGACTTAGTGCCGCCGACTCTTTGATTTTATCTATTTTTTGCTGTGTTTTACTTGCATCTATTTGAAAGAGTGAGTGTAAACATAAAAAAATATTTTATTTTAAATAGGTTTAAATGTTAAATAAATTTCTTCAAGTCAAAGACTATCCATCCATCCATCTTCTTCCGCTAATCTGGGGTCAGGTTGTGGGGACCAGCAGCCTAAGTAGAGAAGCCCAGACCTCCCTCTGCCCAGACACCTCCTCCAGCTTGTACGGGGGAACACCAAGGCATTCCCAGGCAAGCCAAGAGATAAAATCTCTCCAGTGTGTCCTGGGCCTACCCCGGGGCCTCCTCCTGGTGGGACATGCCCAGAACACCTCACCCAGGAGGTGCCCAGGAGGTATCCTATTCCAGCTGAGGAACATGGCCTCCAATTTGGAGGTGCTGATTCTTGTTCCCACCGCTTCACACTCGACTGCACTCGACTTCATCGGGTGAAGCCATCACCCGATGAAGCCAACAGAGGCACATCATCCACGAAAAGCAGAGATGAGATTCTGAGACCACCCAAGTGAAAGCCTTCCGCCACTTGGCTATGCCTAAAAATCCTGTCCATAAAGGAAACCCGAGGGACACGATCAAATGCTTTGGGCAAGACTCCCATGCAAACTCAATTATCTTTCAGAGGATAAAGAGCTGATAAAGTTTTGACTCAACAGTTTCAGTATTAACAGAGAAGATAGGGCGTTCCCTTGAGATGACTGTCATGGGCCTTTTTACTTTTAACTCTGAATGCTATTAGCACTTCATTGCAATAATGTATACTATGTATACTTTATTAATCCCCATAGGGAAATTAGTCATCTGCATTTAACCCATTCACTCAGTGAAGCAATGGGCATCCACCAGTCCAGCGCCCGGGGAGCAGTGTGTAGGGACGGTACCTTGCTCGGGGTACCTCAGGGTAGCCGTTCAGTGGATTCGAACCCCTGACCTTCCGATCATAGGGTGACCACTGCCCTGGATGATATACTCTGAATGACTACATACTTACTGCTAAATAGTGTCATATGCAAATCATCAATAGGGATTTGCTGGAGAATCTCATGCTCAAAGCACTGATAGATGTAAATTTGAAAAGTCCTTTTTCTATTATCAAGACTCAAACCAGTGCGGTGTTAACAGTAGAAAAGAAAGCAGACTTCATTCACTTTTATTGCCTACTCAAAAAAAATAACAATGATTCTGTACACTTAACAGCAAAAATGTATGCAAAGTGAAGTGAAATAAATTTACAGAGGAAGTGGTACGAACCTTTAAAAGAGTGACACATTTATTTAAATGTGAGCTGTTTTATATAGTGCACAGCTGAAATTCAGTTCAATTTAATTTTATTTATATAGTGCTAAATCATAACAGCTGCCTCAAAGCAAAACACATGCACAACGGCCTTACAGACAAGAACGCATTAGTCTGGAATCAGAATCAGAAAGAATGTCAGGTTACTGAAGGTTGCTTCCTTATCAGGAACTGGTTTCAGTAGTTTTATTGTAGAAGGACATATAGTTAAAACCTTAATATGCAACATAAAGAATAAATATAAATAAAATGATGTTTTTAATATCGTCACACATAAAAGCATTTTATTAGAAAACTGATAAGATCTCCTGCAAAATGAAGCTTCCTCATTCAAGTAAATGAGTCAGGCATGAGTCTCAGTGTGAAGTACTTAAACATGTGAGAGATAAACTAAAACAGACAGTTTGGTTAATGTGGTGTGAGAGCAAGGAGTCGTGGTCACTGAATCATGTTACAAGTATGTGTGCTAAGTTTTCTATGTGCCGCAATGAGCTACTTCTGCTTTTTATTTTTTACTGTTCAGTTACCTTTCAGTGTTTACTGGTTTCAGTATTAGTTTTAGTTTTTATTATTTTTATTAAGTTTTATAATATAGTGAGCATTTGTCTGGTGCAAAAAAGTGATTACCGGCAACACATTGGGATATCTACAAGATGACAGCCTTTACAATCAGAATTTGCACCAAACTGACCACAATTAAAACTAAGAACATTTCTTGTCTGTTTTATTCCTGTTATTTATATATTTATCAAGTTTAATGAGTAAATTTAATGAGAAACACACAGAGGTCATTAGTGGAGACAATAATGGAGCTGATATCCAATTAGAATCATCTCTATTCAAAAATGGGCTCAGCTCATTTAAACCCACAACTGGTGTGGTCTGATACATCTCAAAGTCCCTGCACACTACAGCACATTAAGAAATATGTAAGATTGGATGTAGATAAAAATTTAAGAGATCCTTGTGCTTGTGTCTGCAACAGAAGGTGCAGGTGACATATGGTGATCAGAAAAAAACAAACTAAACCAAAACAATGGTCCTTAAGGCCCAGCCAGCTTTAAGACACACTTGTATTTAGTATTTACAGATTCTGCCTGTTCGCCATTTATAATGAGAGGGCAATGCACCTGTCTGTGCCTCCTGAGCACCAGTGGGACAAGATCTCTACCTTGGCCCTGTACGCTGTCTCATCACCATCATGACCCCAACCATGGTGACTGAGGCCACGAGGAAATCACATGCTTAACATTTTTGAAACTGCGATTTTATTACATTGTTTTCAATTATATGCCCCTCGTTAATGCACATTCTAGAAGCATTGTTTCCTGTCTTGAAATTTTGCACATGGAAAAACAAACAAACAAATAAACAAGTGTGTTCCTGATGTGGGACTCCTGTGAAGTCCACACTGTCTGATGAGTATCGGAAACTGTCATTTTTGCATAAACAAGAAAACACAGATGAAAACTTTTGCAAAAGACTTTAACTGTGCAACACATTTGCAAAGCGTCAACTAAATGCAGGACTAATTTTCAACTGAACGGCGCTCTGTGAACATAAACAGCGTGTTTAAGAACTTGTAAGGGTGAGGTGTGAAGTGTTGGTGTGAATTCTTGCTCTTGCATCTGTTTATTTAATATTCAATGTTATAATAACATCTGCTCAGCCCAGTTACCTCTGGACAGAAGTCCTGAGTGTCTCTCCGTTCAAAGGGTCCGAGTCTCTGATTCGAGGGCTATTACTACAATACGTTAACAGAAACTTATTTAAGCTGATTACGGCACTAACTACCTCCATCTGAAAGCCTAACCAACTGTGAGCTAGCTGACGCACCCCACAAAACACCAATGTTTCTTTTATCCGGGATATATAAAAATATGCTTTCCTATTGTACTTCATAAACATGACAAGCAGGTTTATATTTCAAAATTCTTTGTACGTATCCTGGTAGGCATGTTGGAATTTCCTTGTGCCTGAATGTGTCTGTATTTTTTATCAAACATTAGGTACAGTAAGAAAAGGAATGATAACACTCATCTGTGTGTAAGCTATTAATATCCTTTCAAAATCACATTATAAGAAATTGTATCAAATTGCAACAGAGTTCTGGCAGCTGGGCTTGCCAGCAATAAACTCTGTTTTCATGGTTTGCACAACAGGTTTGCAAGAGCAAAGCTTTTTACTGGGTTATGATGCTGTGTTGTCAAGAAAATATAAGTTTTATGCTGTTAGCCATTGAATTTCAGTGAGTCTTTGCATTAACCAAAGGGGGAAAACCATTTACAATACAGTACTGTTCAGAATTCAAAATAGAACAATTACAATTAGATTTACAACTTAACATTCACTTTTGCTTCCAGGATGATAAATTGCTTGAATCCTTGTTTCTAGATATAAAGTAGATATAAAAAATTAATGTTATAAAACATTTAGGTTAAATGTAATAAATATTTTACAGAATATATAACCAAAAAATATTGACAGCAACTTAAAAGGAGGAGGTCAAACATGAAGATCAAATACACAAAACATAATCATCAACATCACCATAATTTGCTTTACACTTTACACTTCAGGTATTGCGTGATAATGTTCCAACCTCTCATTCTGGTCTCTGTTTGACCCTCTGGCTATTTATTTATTTGTCTTTAACAAGTCGCCTTCTTTCTTCTTCTAGTTCTTAGCAGAAGTTTAATTAATTATCGTCAACGCCTAATGGAGGGTGTGGGGTGTGTAAAAATGTGTGAACAAAACTGATTCAATATAAAACTTGTGAGAAATTTGTTGGAACCTAGTTTTAAACACCCTTTCAAGACTCCACCTCCTGGACACTAATATCTTAAGCTGTCCATTTTGAGGCATCAAACAGAACTTCCTGTTAATGCTGATGGTAAGACACCCAAAACCTTCATTCTGTGAAACTCTGAGATTTTCCAGTTTTCATGGCTTTAAATTTCCCAAGATTTTAACTTGTATTGCCTTTTATTATATTTCCTTCTATTGTTCTTTATTTCCTTCATATAGATGGGAAGGCTGTGGCATGTCCTGCTCCTGTGCTGGGCATGGTGCCCTCTGTGTCTTTCATCCAGTGTGAGCTTCATTGGTACACCAGAGGAGTGCAAAAAGGCTCACTTTGTCCCTGGTTACAACTTGGCTGGAGAAGGCTTTGACATTGTGACGATGGAAAGAAAAGGCGCCTATGTCATCGACACTGAAACGTGGAAACTTCAAGATGGCACTTGCAGAATGTACAGAAACAGCTACATGAATCAGGTAAAACAGAAGGTCCCTGTCGCCGTGCTGGACTGGAGAATGTTCCCCAAGTGCAGTTTATCAGTCTCCAGTACACTCTATGATTCTGCTGAAACGCTTGCTAATGATTCCACATCATCTGTGTCCAATGACTGGAAAGTTGGCCTTGATATTCCTGTTTCTGGTAGCGTTGGACTTGGGCTTGGTTTTGGAGGCTCCCACTCCAAAGAATCTACCTTCGCCATGCAAAAGTCAAAACAAGATCGCTACACTTTCTTTCGCCATTCTGTCAAGTGTAACTTCTACAGGTGAGTATTTGAACAGAATTAATTCAATTCCTAAAAACTACAAATAGTAAACAGTCCTATATATGCAAATCTTTCTATGTTATTCCAGTAGTTATGTTATTTGCAGACAGACAATTTTTTAATTTTTTGTTTTATTTCTGTCCTTTACAGTTACAGACTAAAAGCAAATCCTCCACTGAGTCATGATTTTGAATCGGTTGTGAAGGCCCTTCCTTATTACTCATCTGCAACCAAGCATTTATACCGGAATTTGGTTGAGACATATGGCACACATTACATCACACAAGTGTATCTAGGAGGAGAAATGAAGGCCGTCACTTCCATCAAGACCTGTCAGGCGGCCATGAATGGCCTGTCAGCTACAGATGTCAACGACTGTCTCACAGTGGAGGCCTCAGTTAATTTCATGAGCTCTGCCAGCATTAAAACCATGAACAAAAATTGCAAGGCAATGAAAAGGAAGTTAAACCATGGGCAAAGTTTCAGCAGTACATTTAGTGAGCGATTCACAGAGATCATTGGTGGACACATTAACGGAGCTGATATCCTCTTTCAAGGGCAATCAACATCCGTTATGACGGACTGGGTCAAGTCTCTTAAATCCATACCTGATGTGGTCCGATACAATATAAAGCCCATGCACATGATTCTGCCAAGCAGCCATTATGCCATTGCGGGACTGAAGCTAGAGGTGGAAAAGTACATTAAGAAAAACGCATTGATGAAAAAATGTTCGGAAACATGTAAGATTGGATCCAGATCCAGCAGAAGAGATCCTTGCGCTTGTGTCTGTAATGGTAATAAAAATATCAAGTCGAACTGCTGTCCTGCTGGGAAAGGTCGTGCAACATTGAAGGTGTTCAATCTTTATGCAAAGAATCTATATGGAGACCAGTGTACTCAGACAGATGGTTCAGTAGAGCTTAAATATGGTTACCAGATAGGGCGCACTGCTATTATACCAAACAATGATAACCCCAGTTGGTCGGAGGTATTTGAGTTTGGACCAATCACTATTAACACGAAAGACAAATTGGTGTTAAATGTATACGACGAGGATAGATACTGGAACAGTGATCATCTTGGGCAGTGTCAGGTTAAACCACGCAAAGGCTGGTTTAATTACAGCTGCATGCTTAATCATGGTACATTATTCTTTTCCTGCAAAGTAGAGTGTGCACCAAGCCTAGGTGGTGACTACTGTGACGAGTATATCCCCTCACCCATGAGTCCCTCTTTGGCCAAAGTCTTTCATACCAGAAATGGTATCCTCATTGGAGAAACTGGTGAGCAGCATGGCAAATTAGTCAAGCCGGGACTTGAAGTAGGACAAAGGGAGAATATGTGATGCATACATTACTTTTATATTGTTGCTTCTCATTTCTGCTTAACTGCTTATCATGTGGAACCATTCCTGCCTCATATAGTAATCGCAAATATATTGCAATATTACTGCATTCATGTATTCTTATTAAAAACATGCCAGTAAAGCAGTCACAAAAACAACATCGGTGTCTGTGCGTTTGCTTCATTTGTGGTGATGTTCATTGACTTGAAAACATTGTGAAAAGATAAATAATAGAAAGAAGATCCAGGACTGTTGAGCAGCTAGAATCTTGTATGAGAAGTTCAAAAGACTCTGAGCTGGTCTCCTGAGTTCCCAGACATTTACGGGCCGATGTTAAAAAAGGGGGGTAAACGTGACCCTGTCTCAACTCTTTTTGCGATATGTTGCATCAAATTCAAAATACCCTTGAAATTTTTGTTTATGTTTTCTGTTTTATTATGAACAAAATATGGGTTCATGAGATTTCAGATGATAACACTTTATTTTTATTTAGATTTTACACAGCATCACTTTTTTTTTTTTTTTTTTAGAATTGGGGTTTTATTTTTGCTTAATTTATTAATGACAAACATATTTGTGACACTTTCAAAACCCAGCATTCTTGTACTCTGTAAAACAACATCATTGCGTGCATTTGCATGTGTCTCTTGCATTGTTTGTCCAATAAAATCTACATTATCTATCTGAATTATTGTGTCAGTAGATGTCAGACTAAAAGCTATCCATGAGCCAGTTTTAAGGCATTAAAGGTCTGTGGGTAGTGATTTGACATGTGCCACTTTTCACTCTTAAATGAAAGAAAACCGAGGCAGTTCTCTCCGTGAGTATCTGTTAACGTGAAGTTTAAAGCTTCACGTGGGAAACTTATATTAGGTATGATATACACATTCACAGACATCATTGGTGGATATGATATGTGTGTATTTGTTGAGCTTCTTTGAACCTTTAAGGAAGAAAAAGCTCATTTTGTGCAGAACATCTTGAAAATACGTACGTATGCTTCAATAATGTGGGAGTGCCAGCAGCAAACTGTAACTCTTTCATTGTGAAAGTGTATAGGCATTAAAGCATACATGTGAATTTGTTTGCCTTCTTGTATGCATATAGGGCATGCATGAACACATCTGCAATCTCCAAAGAATTCATTTCGGTAGATCAATGCGTGGATGGTTGCATGCATACATGTTTTCACAGAGCAGATGCAACTATGTTCCCCATGTGTATTGCGTATTTACAGAAGCACAAAGAGTCCTCTGAGGATCCCGACCAATCACTTTGCCTCTGTGTGATGGCACACCTCCTGTCTGTGTTATAAATAGAGAATAGATGCATCAATTCCCTCGGGTCAAACAGCTCAAGTTCAAAAAATTCATCTGGCTGTTTTGACAGAAGGGAAAAGGCACACTCCACAAAGACAGACGGTAGCTGGTAAACAGTGTAACCCTGCTATTACAGAGTCACGTTATAATGTGTTAACTGCATAATGAGGGGTAAAATGCATGTTTATAGTTCTGACTGTTATGCAGCCAGCAGCATCCTGACCAATCATCGATTTCACATTGAAATATTAATAGCATTATTTATTCCTGCACAGAGAAACATGGAAGGTTTATAAATTATACAGAAAATCTAAAAAAAAAAAAAAAAGCTATGGAAAAGTTTGAAGTCTGTTATGTGTGTTTCCATCATTTCTACATGAAACTAGCGCCGCTTTGTGGTACATATGTGAACTGCAACTACTTACAGCACTGAAGCAGAAATCCAGTATGGATGTGTGCAGTAACACTGCAGCACAGGATGGACAGCAGCAGAAGAAGCCGAACATCTTTATGCAAACCAAACAGCCACATTTATGCAAATAAAGGAAACCTTTGTTCTAAATGCACATGTGCAAAATTCCAGATATTTCCCTGTACAAACCCCACCAGTCATGATCTGAACATACACACTGTTTTTGCAACTATTATGTCAACATATGTATTTAAATACAGAGACATTCCTCCAATCCACAATTTTTTCAAAAAAAATAAGATGAAGGAAAATGAATAAATGGATGGATGAATGAAGAAATGTAAAAAAACAAACAAACAAAAAAACAAACAAAAAAATCAACAAAAAAAAAATAAACACATCAGAAGTAGTGGAATATAGCTGGTCTAGGTACTGGTAATTTGATAAAATCTTTGGGGCTTTTTGGCTTCTTCAGCCAGAGCAAAGACACACATGCTTGAGCGACTGGTGATTTTAAATTTGTTATAGGTGTGAAAACCCGCCTTATGACACCTGAGGCTCCAGTACACCTGTAACTGGAGAAACAAAAGAAAATGGATGGGCAGATGGATGGTTTTATTGTTTGTTTTTTTGATGGAAGGAATCTGTTTGGACTCATTTCTGTTTTTTATTGTGAAAATATTTTACAAAAAGGTCAAAGTAAAGGTGGAGTGGAAATAGTTTAACTCTCAGACGTTCAAGGATGTCAAAAGCTTACTTGATCTCACCAGCTTTAAAAAAAAAAAATATATATATACACAGGATTAGGATTCCGTAAGCTTATGTACAAACATGTTACATTGATAGGAAGTTTTTCCTCTAACATTGTGCAACACATTTAAAGAACACAGTATCACATTACTTTCTCAGAAACAGAACTACGCCCTGTGATCGCAAACAGGCTGTTTGTGTACGTGTAAGGGCGAGGCGAGCCGTAGTGGTGTTAACTCAGCCCGTTTTCAACTTTTCACCCTCACATTTTTAGGTTCTTGTGTATAGTAGTTTTTATACGACCAACTCCTTTAAAAATGCGGAATCCAGTAGCGAGAAGTTCCACACATACGATTTATTTTATTCTGCACGCCCACAATCAATACTCTTCACATTTTTTATTTATTAAATACTTCTCTGGACTTCACATTTGTTCATTTTGGGTTGGGATACAGGACATATTAAAGGACACCTTTAAACAAAAGATGTCTTGAAAGATGCATTTTGCTTCTGTTTTGCATTCGTATTTATTTTCTAAACGAATCCATTTATTTGGGACTCAGTCTGACAAGTAAACATTTTCTTTTTGTTTTTGTTCAGATTGATAATTTCAGAAAATTCTTCATGTGAAACAAAAAACAAAAAAAACTGTTTTAAAAAAGTCTCTGTGAGACTTTTTGAACATGGTGAAGTGCACATAATGTGTGAATGCTGATAATTAGATGAGACAGTATTGACTCCACCTCCTGCATATTAATGTTACAGTATACAGTCAGTCGGACTTTGACAGCACGATCACAGTTTGCAGTTCACAGTCAAGGTAAGGTCTTCTTCATAGTCATTATGAAACTATTGCACTGGGCTGAAAGTGTCAATTTAAAGATTGCTTTGTTTAACCATTTTATTTTTGTTCTTCTGTTATTTTTTTATTTCATCTACACAGATGTTTATGCTGTGGCACTTCCTGCTCCTGTGCTGGGCTTGGAGTCCTCCGTGCCTTCCTTCCAGCGTGAGCTTCATTGGTACACCAGACGAGTGTAAAAAGGCTAATTTCATCCCCGGCTACAATCTGGGTGGAGAAGGTTTTGACATTGTCAAAATGGAGAGGAAAGGAGCCTCCATCATCGACACTGAAACGTGGAAGACTGGGAATGGCTCTTGTAAGCTGCAGAGAAACCCCTTCATGAAAAAAGAAAAGCAGAAGGTGCCTGTTGCTGTGGTGGACTGGAGAATCATCCCCAGGTGTGATTTGAAGGTCTACAGCATAGTCTACGACTCCGTTGAAAAGTTTGCCAATGATTCTGTGTCAGCTGTCTCCAATGACTGGGAAAGCGGCCTTAATTTCTCTGTAGACGCCACTCTGCCTTTTCAGCCAATTTATGGAGGTTCCCGGTCAAAAGAATGCACCTTTGCCATGCAAAAGTCAAAGAAAGACCGTTACACCTTCTTCCGTCATTCTCTCTCTTGTAATGTTTACCGGTGAGTGTGGTTTGCTCTTTACCAAATGTGTATGTTGCTTAACTTGGAAATCTTTAGCTTGAATTTTTCCATTTTTTTTTAAACCTATAGCAAAAGCAGTTAAAAAGCGAATTGGTTAAAAAAAGACAAAGAATTAACTTTTTCTTTGATTGAGATTTAAATTAAGAAGTTATAACCACTGTTTGTGATCCATGTCTTTTACAGCTACAGACTGGCAGCAAAACCTCCACTGACGCATGAATTTGAATCAGCTGTGAACTCCCTTCCTGCTTATTCACAAAAAACAGAGGAATCATATCGCATTTTGATCGATACCTATGGCACGCATTACATAACACAAGTTCTTCTCGGAGGAGACATGAAGGCCATCACTGCTGTCAGGACATGCGAAGCGACCATGAACGGCCTGTCAGCAACAGTAATCAATGATTGTTTGTTAGTCGAGGCTTCGAGACGCTTTGCTCATTCTAGTAGCATTAAGTCAATGATGCAGTACTGTAACTCAATAAAGAAAAAGCTGTCCATGCCAAGCTTTAGTGGTAAATTTCATGAGCGGTTCACAGAGGTCACTGGTGGAAACATCGATGGAGCTGATGTACTCTTTCAAGCGCAGTCAGATGCTTCTGTTTATAAGAAATGGCTCAACTCACTAAAAACTACCCCTGATGTGGTCCAATACAACTTAAAGCCACTGCACACCATACTGCCAACTAATCATTCTGCCATTGCTGGACTGAAGTTGGAGGTGGAGAAGTACATTAAGAGAAATGCTCTGCTGAAAAAGTGCTCAGAAACTTGTAAGATTGGCCACAGAGTGAACAAAAGAGATCCTTGTGCTTGTGTCTGCAACAGTAACCAGAATGTCCAGGCGAACTGCTGCCCTGCTGGGAAAGGCCTCGCAACATTGAAGGTGTTCAAACTTTATGCAAAGGGCCTGTATGGTGACTGCTGTACTAAGACAGATGGTTCAGTGATGGTTAAATATGGTAAACAGGTAAAGCGCACTGCCATTATACGGAACAATGATAATCCCAAATGGTCAGAGGTATTTGAGTTTGGACCCATCAAGCTCAACAGTAAAAATAAACTAAGTTTTGTGGTTTATGATGAAGACACATACTGGAACAGTGATCTGCTTGGCAAGTGTTCAATTGACCTGTGTAGCGGAAACGTGACCGAAAGCTGCATGTTTAAGCATGGCACCTTCTTCTTTTCATACAAAGTGGAGTGTGCGCCAAATCTTGCTGGTAGGCTTTGTCAAGATTATGTGCCGATACCTTCTAGTCCCTTTTTGACGGAGGCCTTCGCCAACAGCTATGAGATGCTTGTTGTAGAGCCAGGAAAGATTTATGCTAAAAGACTGAATGATGATACCGAAATCTGATTTTTCATTAACCTTTGATGTTATTTCTTTGCTTTTTCATTTTGCTTTGTCTTTTATGTAAAAACATATCTTTGCAATTCATCAAATGCATTCAGAGGCAGCTTTATGAAAAGAATTGTTGATTCTTTTTCAGGCTTTTCTTTGTACTATCAATGTTACAAAATCTGCAAATTAAAGCACCGGCAAAGACAGCGCTGCTTTTGTGTGATTTTCTTATTCAGTGCAATTATTTCAATAATATTGCCAAATCACAGCTAAATGTTTTTATTAATAATAGCACACTAACGTAATAGCCTGCAGATAGGTCTTGTTTTAACTGCTTAAGCTCAGTGTTAGGTTACAGTGTTAGGTTAGTTAGTGTTAGTGTTACCAACTAACTAACTAGTGTTAGTTAGTTAGTGTTACCAGTGTTAGGTTACAGGTTTATTTTTCTTACTGCATTCAGAATGTCTTACTGCGTGTGAAATAAACAAAGACTTAGTTAATAAATAAAGACATGTTTACAACAAAGACTGTGTTAAAATATTCAGTAAGATTCTGACAGGCTTCATGGCATTCGGCTTTTTTACACAATGACAACAAAACATTTAACAAGTAAATCTAAACAGGTTCATATTAGAGTTAGTTCTCATACTGTGCTCAGCTTCTTGGGTGTTTGTGTGTGTGTGTGTTATGTAGTTGAATAACACCTTTCTCTATACGTTTGGCCACCATCGTTAAAATGACGTCTACGGTATTTGTACATTTTTGCAGCCTGCTATGAGATGAACTGCAGTTTTGACACTTCCATGTTGGCTTCATTTTTCAGTCTTGTGGATGCTTGATAACTACCAATATAACTGTCCCTCAATCCTAACAAAAAGGCTTGAAAAAGAATCAAGAAAAAATTAAATAGTAAAAATAAAATAAAATAAAAATAAAATACCAGCTTTGTGGTGCATTAACTTTTAAATATAAACCATCCTTTAATGTTAATATGTAACATCAAAGACCCTTTTAAGCCTTCTTTAAAAGAACTAATAAAGCTTTTTTGAGCTTTCTTTTCCTTTACAGTGCATCGTCTCTACAAAGGGATCTCATCTTTAAATACTTTAAAATAAATAAATACAAAAATGTGTGAATGCAATTTATTAAGTATAGACAGATTACACTTGCAGACGTGACTCCTACTTGCACATATAAATAGCCCAGATACCAGCAGCTTTAGCCTGTTACCATTAAGCAGTCAGGGCAGGCAGTAACCTCTGTGCTGCAGGCTTTGAAAAAGACTGGGTTTCAAGGGCTACAATTGTGTGTATTCAAGGTCCATCAAAGCTTTTGCACCGTATAGAGTAGCAGCATGCATCAAGCGTGCACACTCTGTGTTGTCCTCGGTGCTGACAGTCATAACTTCAGAATCTAAAACATGAGGCGATGTGTTGCCGCTGAAGCAACCTCCCCCATGGGAAGTCCCTGCAGGGACCAAGAAGCTTTTGAAGAATTCAAATTGTCTTCCTGTTTCAACCAGAGGGACCAGGGTCCAAATGAAGCTCTAGGGACATTGTTTTACCCCAAGAAAGTCCCTGATCATGTGGCAGTATTTGAAGGATCAGGAACCTTTCCCGCTAGGGCTTGTAATGTTGAATATTTCTAGGCAACTTCCCACTACATGATTTTGGAGCTAGCGTGAGATGGCACAGTACGCAACAGATGCCTAAAGGACCGTTTCAGCATTGGTGTTTGCGCTGTGGTGCAGGAGTCAGCTAAACTGGGATGGACTGTTATCTCAGCCTACTGCAGATTTTATATTTCAAAGGTGGTGTGTTTCCATGTTTTAGGAACTGTTGGTGGCTATACAGACATGTATACCATTACACAGATTTACTTTGGTACATTTTAATTTATGGCTATATTTAGACTTCACAACACAAGTACTGCTTGCCCTGCTTGTCTTAAAGGAGTGCCACAGGAATATGTAGAATAAGTACCTTTTAAAAATATATTTGCATTGCTGAACAATAACGAGCAGACCAATAAATGAAGAGGTAAAACCAGAAGCCCGAAGAGTCTGCCAGTGCACTTCCAGATTCATACAACATTACCATATGTTTTGGTTTTGATAAATCTGTGGAATTAAAATCCCTATTCCAGACTCTTAAGTGGATGGTTACACAAATCAAAGAGTCAGTAATAAATAATCGAATTATTTTATGCAATCTGATCAGGGATGCAAGACAATACAGAAGAAAAAAAAATAAGAAAACAGGAATTTATTTACAAAAGCAGTTCTCACAGAATGCAACATTTAAATGTTAAACTTTATGGAATTAAATGGATATTTAGAGAATGGTACAAATGATGAATTTGACCTGCATAGTTTGCCTCTTCATAACAGTGGGGGTGAGTTTTGTAATCTACCTGGTGAGCTACCTGGAAAGCATCTGCTTGACACAATTCTGCTTCATGCCATTGAAGTGGACGTCTTTCCACTGTTGGACCCTTTTTCATGGAATACGTGACAAAGATTATTGCTCGTACAAACCATCCAAGAAGTATTTCAGTTAATGTGGTGAAATTCTCATATTTTCATAATACATTATTTAGTAAATAGTAATGTAATTAGTGCTAACTACATCTGATATGTAACTTCATAACCAACCTAAGTGGTATTAGCTGATAAAAATAAGCACACTCACAGCAACATGTAGGTTGTCCACTGAAAATTTCATTGGTTCAGATTAAATCCATTTTAAATCAGTAAACAGTGTGTATTATTAAGAGTAACTATACTCATGTTTCTTTGAAACGGGTGATGGTCTAATATCATTTATAAAATCTCTTTGTTTGCCCACAAACTCCTCCTACAATCAGAAACAAGCACATGAGCTCTTTGGTGGAGGTAAGATGAGGAGCTGAGCAAATAAAATTGGCACACAGGTATATTTTAGGACTGTGAAGGGTCCAACCTGTATCAGAGGTGATGGTGGTGATGATATGTATTGTATTGTATATGGTTGTGTTGCCTAGTAACAAGTTATTAATCCAAATCTAAAACTTAATATGATACAATGCTTTTTGAAGCATTTTTTCATTTTCATTTCATAACAATAGCATTTACCTAAAATTTAAATGGCACACGATACATCATCATGTTTACTGGTAACCAACCACAATGGACTAAAATCACAGACCAAATGATACTGTCGAATGGGTATATTAGTATACGTAACTGACCATACATAAACGATGACGGGTTTACTCCTTATCTTTGTCAGAATCAGCGGATTTACTAGAGTGATACACTCCTTCCTCTCAGACTGTGCAGATATTAAAAAAAAAAACCACACAGTAAAGAAAATGAGTCCAGTCCAGACAAATACTTTGACACAGAGTTCATTACACAGTACAGTACTGTTATGTATAATAAAGGAAAGTACATCAAAGTGCTGAGATCTATACCTTTATCCTCAATTTCTTGCTATCAAACAATGACCCCTTTACCAGCAGCCATTATTCAGACTCACTCCCATTTCCAAAACAGGTCATCTTAGTTCTTCAACTTGACAGTCTCCTGCTGGTCTGGCTTATCCACACCCCATTCCTTCCTCCTTCCTTTGCTCTTAGAAGAAAAGAGACAGAGACGAGGGGATTTGCCTCACGGTAGGTAGCTGTTTTATGTGTAGCATATGAAAAAAGAGGTTTTTTGGTGAGGCTTGGCAAAGAGAGCCAGGAGCCCACTTGACGAGCAGCGGGTCTTAGAGCTGGATGATTTGTTTGGAGAAGCCCTCTCCAACCAAAAGGGGGATTAACTGCACACAGGTTCCCATGGAACCACAGCGAGATGGAGAGGGTTTGTAGAGGTCGCCACACCCCCACTTGACTAGATATGCATGCATGCATGTACACACACGTGAACAAAAACATAGATATGAACAGCATGCAAGACTTTGCACCTGTCCTCAAAGTACATTCCCATGGGCACAGAAACAGTAAGTAAGTAGGTGGGTCTTGTCTAGGCTGGTTTGCTGTTTACTTCACAACCTCTGGTCCTTCTTAACTCGCAGCGCAGGATTTAATATCTGGTCGATCTATAGTTAACCACAGTTAAACTTAGGATGGTAAAATAAAGATCCTGAAATGCACAAGTAAATATAATCAATTTCTCTTTATAGCTAAAATAAATCATCTTGCTTCTGAAGCCTGTTGTATTCGCCTCTTGTGTGAGATACTCTAAACTGACTAAACAGTAGCAAACATACTTTAGGTCCCAGTAGGAATTCATCAGGGAAAATAGAGATAGAATTACCTCAACTAAAGAGGTTATGTACCTAGTTTGATTTATGTGTTTGTTAGTTTGTTTCACAAAGTTAAAAAAAAATTGTGAGAAAATTCTAAAAGAATTGGAGTTTTTGGTTTTCTGTATTTGTATCCTGTATCAGAAATTTTGAAGAGAGATTTTGCTTCATATTTTCACAAATACATCTCAAATTACAGTACAAAAAATTGGGAGAAGTTGTCTCCATGTTCTCTAGAAAATACCACAAATCATTCTGGAGCCAGGGAATCAGTTCATGGACAGTGTGAATGGATGTTTTATGCAATATAAAGCTGCTCTTGCTGATAAGCTGCTTCAGGCTTTATCATTATCCATCAATTTTTTTAACTGCTTCTTCAACATAGGCGTCGAGGCCTATTCCAGCTATTCCAGCTAGAAGGTAGACCATAGACAAACTGCCTTTTCCACTGCAGGGGAACTGACAACCATCACATCCACACTTATAGTCAACTTTTGAATCACATGCATGTATTTGTAATGTGGGAGCACTCGGGAAGTGCAAGCAGGCCAAAGAAGACAAGTTAACTTTACACAGAAAGACCCTAACCAACCAGGAAGTTTGAAACAAGAAATCTCGTCACTGTGCTGCTGCATGGTGCTTTGGTGAATTCATCCTCAGACTGTAGTGGCTTACTGGTCCTCTCAGGTTTTACTTAGTACAACAGTGATGCATCACACTATGGTATGATAAGTCAAAATGCCTGGTGTGGTTTTTGTTTGTTTGGTTTTCTTTTTAGAAAAAAGCAAAATGTTTCTTTATATCCAGACTACGGCCACCATGAGCTGTGATCTCCAGCATGCCCAAGAAGAATTCAAGCAAAAAACAAAAGATGAATTAGTTGGTTTCAAAAACTTAGAGCTTGTGACCGAACTCTAGATCTCAGATGTCCTTTGTAATTCTAAATGTAATGTCTCTGTTTACAGTATTTTATGGCCCACACAGAGAAGCACAACATCCTGTGTTATTTTCAACCTGCAGACCTTTGATCACTTCTACTGTATCTAGCTGCACCTGCAAAATAAAAGTAAAATCACTCTCTTTACTTTCTTGAATCTATGTATTTGTTGATTTGCTTTTTTTTTCTACTTCAATAAATATGCCCTTCAGTTGAGATAAAATATTATAACTTCTCACCTTGGGGACGAGGAACATTTTTAACACACTGCATACTCAGGTGATAAAAATATTGCAGATGATCTCTTGTTCGTGAAATCACTTGGTCAGCAGAAGTGAAACAGTGGTGAGAGCTGTGCTCTTCTGAGTGGGACGAGTGTAGAAGCAGTGTTCTCACAGCCTGTTTGCAGTAAGATGAGGAGGTCACTGATGCTCCATGCTGGTGCTGAGCTGCTGCCATCTGCTGGTGCCAAATGTATTTTCATTGTTTATGTACCAAGAATCTGAAGTAAATGTTTGGTACATTATCTTTTTGCATTTAAATTAAATTTCTTTCAAAAAATTATAATTAGGGCAAATAAGTTTTATAGTTTTGCTGGAAGATTTAATCAGATAGCACCCCAAGAAGGAGTGGTGTTGGTCTTAAACTTAATGCTGTGTAAGCTTATCAAAAAAAATATACTTCATATATTATATTTAGGTAAAATTCATTCTGTATTTCAAATTTAATGTAACTTAAATGTTTTATTTTAAATTCTTTTTAAAGTACTTTGATTAATCCTGTTAACTCAGTTAAAGCCAGTTAAAGCATGCCCTGTGTCTAACAAAGACAACATGTTAATACCATCGGTTTATGAAGCCAGCATGCAGAAATACACCACAAATATGCATGTTCGCATGTTCGTTCATTTTCCCAGTTGAGTTGGATTTCTTTCAACTAAGAAAAAATATATTTTTAAATTATTTCCATTGTTATGAAAATAAATAACCATGATTTACTTTAACATGTGTTAGAGACACAGAGCTACTTTCCAGTATGTCTGTTTTTTAAACTTATAAAAAAAAGTAAAGTAAGTTGGGAGTTAAAATTATTTGATTATATGTTAACTATTTGAATGAGTTAGTTTTACTTGTGAATTTATTATTTATTTATTCATCTTATACTGTTGTAAGCTAAAGACAATCCCCTATATACAAGGGAAAGTGGGGAGGAAGAACGTCCAGGAAACCATGGCTAGGGAGGTCAGCCATCTGCTGCCACTGGTTAGATAATCACAATTTGACAAAATGATCTTATTCAGTTCAATTCAATTTCATATTATTATAAAATGATAAAATAATTTTCTCGTGCCAAATAACAACAATAGTTGCCTTAAGGCACTTTATATTGTAAGCTAAAGAAATGACACTGAGAAAAGAGAAAAAACCCCAACAATCAACAACAACCCCAACCTATGTGCAAGCACTTAGGTGACTATGGGAAGGAAAAAAGTCCCTTTTAACTGGAAGAAACTTCCAGCAGAGCCAGGCTCAGGGAGGAGTGGCCATCTGCTGGTCTGTTGCTTGGTTGGGGCTGAAAGGAGAAAGACACAGACATGCTGTGGAAGAGAACCAGAGATTAATAATAACTAACTTAATGTTAACTGTTTCTAAGTTTTAAAACTCATAGTTTTAAGTTTTTGAATTGACTCTAAGACAATACCAAATTAAAAGGAATTTATGAGAACACACATATTTATTTTAAGCACAAACTCATCAAATTGTCTGTAGATTTAACCTCTACAGATTTTATTTACTGAAATAAAATTAATCTAAACAGAGAAATAATAAATGAATAAAAATAATTTTTTGTTGCCAGATGCAACTAACATGAACTCCCAGGTTTGATTAATAGTACAATTAGACTGAAAATAAAAAGCTTCATTCATTCATTTCCGTGCGTGGAAATGAATGAATGAATACTGTCAGTTCTGTGTAACGGAGGGCAAACCTTCAGTAACGTACACATTGGTGGTTTGGAGATTAAAGTCAACTGTCACAGAAACAGATTCATCACCGTGGCAGCTGAAGTGTGAGCTAACTTTATTAATGTGCTCTCCAGACAATGATGACGTCTGTATTTCACACAAACCCTCATTATGTGACATGCAGCACATGTGGGTATATGACTGAATTAGTGTAGCTTGCAAGCTCCATGCTGGTGGACCCCCATGGTGATATCACTCATAAACCAGCTGCTGCGGCTACCGCCCCTGCTATTAGACTCACCCAGTTGTTGTGACCGTCCATGGTAACCTGGGAAATCAAAGCTCCCTTTTATCTCCCAGTACCACCCCAGTGGTGAAGCCTGAACAACTGGTAGCACTACTGTCAGCACCTCGCTTTATTTGCCATGGACTGCTCAGTTCAGCTCAGCCTTGTGGCAAACATAGCACAGATTAGCATGCCAGCAGTTCTCTTCCCAAACATCTCTGACAGCATTAGCACATGCTCAGTGTAGGGCGTACGTGAGAGCCAGCTGTCAAGTGGAGGGAATTCCTAGTGCTTCAATGAAGGTCGCTCCCACCATTCAAAGTAATGGTGCTCTGCCAGGACTCCCACGCAAGGTGTTAACTTGGTATTGCTCACAGTTTAGCTTGGACGTCCTGGCATTTCTAAGAGAGACTTAATTGCTGCTTTACATTTACACAGCAGGGCTACAGTGTGCGATCGGCACCTGTCGCACCACACAGGGGGGTCGCAGCAAAGGCATCTGCAGCTTTATTTAAGGAAAAGCAGCAAACACTAAAAGGTAGATTTAAAAAAAAAAATCAGCTAAGTGCTGATGAATAAATATTACTCCCAATAACCCATATGGAAAAGAAATAGTAAAAACTTATATGATTTACTCATGAAAGTGACCACTTTCTCAATACTTTCATATATTGCTTTAGTAAGTATCCACAACATACAAGTTTCATTATATCATTTTTCAAGGGATCTTATATCTGTTTTCACTCTTGTATGCTTTTCATACAAGTTTCACACAAGACAGATACAAACTTTATAAGATTTATATATATCTTTTCCATATGGGAACAAAGCACAACTGAGAGCATCGTCTACACAAAACAGCAGACACTGCTGAATCTTTAACCTGCCTCCGTTAGTTTTTTGAAACACTAGCTACCCTGGATTAGTGTTGGGTTGTGTTGATTTGTCCAATATATCACTGAGGATAAAATTGCTAATCACAAATGTGTCTTTTGTTGGATTCTGTACTTTCAAAGGTGACAATCTTTACTTTGCATGCAAATCCAAAAAACAAAGCTCGTGTGGTATGTTAGGGTGTGAATAGAGTGGGGGGGCCTTTGGACAAATTCAACAATTCACGCTGATTTTAATTAAAGCCAACAGGGTACTGCATGCAACATTAAAGGCACAAAACACACAGGGCTACGTTTCAGACAAGTCGTCCTCTCTGTATTTTTCTCCTTTGTCACTCTTTCTAGTCCTCCCACCCTTGGTTGCCCCCTCCTTCACTTTAATCCAGTGGCAGAATTTCACTCGACAAGTGATCAAAGACCAGTAGCACGATGCCAGGTGCGGCTGTAGCTTCAACTGTTGACAACCACCAAGCAATTTTTCCCCCCTTCCTTTTTCTCTTCTCAGAAACCTAAACAAAGCTGGGCGAACTGCTGTGTGTGTTTGAGTCTGAGAAAAACAGTTTCTCCTTTTTTTAAGACTTTATTCGATTTTTTTTCCAGAAGGAGAAGTAGAAATGTTTTTTTTCTTTCTTTTTGACGGTGATCTGTATTACCTAGTCTCCTGTCCCCCTCAGTGCACGGTGTGGTGGCCGGTTTGAGGAGTTCTGTGACAGTAAATTACAGCACTCTTGAGACAGACGAGCAGCAGGAGTTGAGGTACAGAGAGAGGATGCACGGCGGGGATTAGGCTTTATTAAGACTCAGCCACCACTCATAGGCACAACAACACAACATGCAGGTGTGTGTGTGAGCGAATAAGTGAAGGATATACAGCTCAAAGCATCTTTCTCAACCTATAGGTGGTCGGCAGTGAAAAAAGATACACATCAGCTCTAATAGGGATCTCATGTCTGAAAGTGTTCACTACTTTCTTGAAGAATGTTTCCAAACTGTACTGTTACATTGCTCACCAACATATACTGACAGTATATATGGAGTATATGGTGATTTCTCATTATGTTTAGGCCTGTAAAGGATTTGTGTGTTGTGTTAGCAATTTTTACTTTTATTTTGTTTAAGTCTCATAATATTTAAAATTGTGATACATACCTATTTTTATTTAAATAGCAGAACATGAAAAAACATTGTGAGGCCTCTAACACTTTGAGCAATGCTTTATTAATGCCATTTGGAGTGTATTGTTAACAAAGGAAAAGCTTCGTTTTAAATTACTTTATACAGTACAAGTGAAAAATGTACAAACACTCCAAGCAAAGTATGACAGGTTTCATGGACAACAAGAAAATAACCTAATTGGCTTCTTAAAGTCACCTCATCTGCCCTAACAAAGAAAAGAAAAAGAAAATTACGAGTTTTCATAAACACAAAGCAATAATTGTGACTGAAATAACTACTGTAAATATAAACTCTATTGTTTTACATTTTACTCATTAAACAGAAATAATGGGAAATTTTCACAAAATCAAATTACTTAAAGTCAGTATTTTGAGCATAAATATTATTTTTGAGTGTATAAGACACAACACCATCACAGATGGGAGCCAATAATGCAACAATCCCATATGAGAAAAAAAAATCAATATAAGCACAAACATCTGTTGGCTGTCAAATCTGTCTGTGATAAAATGCTGTTGGTGCAAACGGTGTAACATTATTACAGCAATACTGTACTGCAATAAGAAATATTCTAACTAGAATGGATGGAAGAAGCCTGTCTGACAATCTGGGTGGAGAAAAAGGTTCATCCCAAAGCAACAAAAAGGAAAATGCCTCAGACCCTTCATGTGATAACTGCTACGGCCATGAAGATGGTTTGGGATGAACTGTGATGCACGAGTATAAAACATTTGCACTTTTTCAGCAACGCTGCAAAGACTTTTCCAAACAATGTTTCATTTTCTTGATGAAAAAAGAGTACTGCACGGTGCTGCTGGATGATTCCTTTTGATTAAATTTAGATTTTGAAATTCTACAATTCCTTTTTTAAAAACTTCTTCAAATTCAACCACACAAAGGTAACCCACTCTGTAACAACATTAAAAAACTGCTGATGTGTATCACAAAGTCTGCTCTTAATCTGCTGTTAACATGCTTTGTGATTTATAGAGAACCTTTGTATGCAGAAATGAAAAGTATTTTTAGGTGCTGCATATATTGTGGAAAAGAAATGCTGAAGAGGATCTCTTATCTGAACGTCCTGTTTTGAGCTCAAATTTACAAGAATTTCACTGAGACGTACATGGTGGGTATACAAATTAGAGTCTCCCAGGAGAGACTACAGCTTGGATATGGACACAATTTGCAAGTCCAAAACCCATACTTGAAATAACTCTGTTATAACTTGACTCTGATGAAGCTCTGAGTTGCCCTTTGCCCTTTGTGATCAATATGCATACGTTTGTGAATGAGCCAACACTGCATATATTTTCATATTAAAACTTTCTTCATGTGCGTGTGGGTGGATATGGGGACTTACTGACAGGTGGGAAAGCAAGTGAAGCAATGTCAGGCTCCAGCTGTCGTGAAACGCCTCCCAAACACTCTTTAACACATCCACATCATCCACCCCCTTCCCCCATCTTTGCTCTCATGCCTTAACTATCCTCTCTTGTCCGAGCACTGCTGCGTCCAGCTGGAAGCTTTGAACTGGTCCAAACACACACACACACACACACACACACACACACACACAGATGGATTGAAAAAACAGTAGTAGAGATCTGTTCAGACTGATCAACAGATCAAAAGAGTGACTAAAGAAGACATTTATTTCAAAGCCTATTCCACTATTTCATGAACAGTAAGAGAGTTGTAGACAGAGATTTGTATCTGTGATGATTAGAACTGTCATTTAGTGGTCTGGGGTAAATCTCAGCATTTGCTTCTTAGTCACCACCATGTAGATTTTTTTTTTGAACTAGTAGTGACCATATTTAGATGAATGAGTGGACTCCCCGAGCTTGATTAGCAGGCTGCTTCCATGTTTTATAAGATTGTCCCGATGCCTTCAAATTAGCCCCAATTAATGGAGGGCTGCTACATTCACATCCACCTACCAGTCAACGCAGTGTTATGTTAAAACTCTATAAAGTTTAAAAGTGAAGGAGTTACAAATAATAAACCTCCTGTGTAGTTGTTAAAAACAAGGCAATAGTTTATACTCAATCAAACTCAATCAAACAAATACAGCTGAACCTAGCATTCCTGATGACTGACACAATTTGCACAGTGAGTTTCACTTTCTTCACCCTGGACAAACGTTTCTGGTACCAAAGTGCAAAGCAAAGAGGTTTAAAAACAGCTTTGCTCCAGCATCCATCACGCCGATGAACAATTTATGTCTATATTGTTTTATCGGTAACATGATGATGTGCTTTCATGTGAGGTTGGTTGATTCATGACTGCAGAACAAATCAATTGATCTGATCGAGAAATCGAATACAGACCAGGTTGTAACGTTTATTTTTTTTTGCCTAAGTTTTTAGGGATTTACTCTCTGTCGGAACTAACCTCAAGTGGCCATTAGTACAATAGCAATTTTTTCTGTGTTGGCTTCACTTTTCAGCCCCAAGTGTTGCAGTTTGAGTGGCAAGGATTAGCTGTGACAGAGGCGTCTTCATTAAAAGTCACAAGTTTGCAGCTCCTCTTGACGCCATCTCTTTTCTTGAAAAATGAAGGGTGGACTACTTCCAGCAGAGCAACTGTTGGTGCTGGAAATAAATTGTCTGTTCCTGCATCGTCTAGTATGAGCATATATAATTACTACAGACACAGAGATGGTCAGCATGTAGGCTTACCACAACACAGGCCTTAGAATGAGCCTCATCATTTTTAAATATCTTTGCTGACTGACAATTTAATGGAGGCTGCCAGAGCTGTTTGACCCAGTAAAAATAGGGTTGAAAGAAACCCGGAAACTTATTTTCGGAGCAGTTGAGGAAGTCTCGTGCCGCATATGAAAGAAAAGGTTACCCGAGTTGGTTTAAAGTGAAAGAAAAGGCGATACGCAAGTACTGAAGGTTCTGTTGTCCTTTTGAGAAAATCACTTGTTTTCTCCCTTTGAAGAATTGGTTATGAGAGTAAATCTGACAGAAAATTATCTGACTAAAACAATATAACTCCAATACGCTGAGCGACTGGAACAGTGATGATCACATTAAAGAAAATCAAGCAAAAATATTCAGCCAATTCCTTTCAAGTTGATATGAAAATGGATTGTTGCGAAAAAGAAAAAAGGGGGCCAAAGAAGTCTTTTCTGGCTGTTAAATTGGATGTGCATATGACAAATTTCAAAGGCTGTCAAAATAAAAAAAATGGAGGGGGGGAGAAGAAGAAAGGGCTGGAAAAAAATACATTTACATCATAAATGCACAGGTTCCCTTTCAATAGGCCTCTTCAAAACTCTGTCAGGCTTTTAATGGTAGGCAAGTTCAAAGTGGCACTAGACTCCCACTGCTTCCACAGATAGAAGTAGAACAGTGTGTGTGAGTCCGGATCCCTATGTGGACACACACACACAGTGTAGCATGTGAACTATTACCTCTTCTGTCCGAAGTCCTCACACCAAACCATATTGTGTGTGTGTTTGTGCATGCACTTGAGTGTACAAGCGTGCGTGTGACTGACAGGTGTATACGGAGAACTGATAGCGGGAATTCTTCCTCTTCCTCCGCTCTACCTCTTTGATCCACCCATCTCCCTTTCTGCTTTCTTCCATCCACTTTTCTTTCTCTTTTTCTGCATTTCTTCCGCTTCGCTCCTGGTTTGTCCTAAACTGTTGGCGAGAGATTGCTCGAAATGGTATCTCGGGGAGCATTGCAGACATTCTGAAAGCGCTCCGGATCCCGGTACCAGCCAGCCCCAGCCAACCAGCCATGCCCCACGGTGATATCCCTGCATCAAAGCCACAAATCTTCCCCTCTTTCTTTGCCTCCCTCCCCTTTTCTCTGTCTCTTTTTCTACGGTGGCACTTCCAGCAGCTTCGAATGTTTAAACTTCATATATCAGCCTCATTACGGAGCCTCAAAGCCTTCCATCGATTCTAAAGGCGCTCATTTGAATTTTTAATCACACGTATGTACGAGTGCTGCGCTCAGCAACTATCCGACGCAAGCATGCACATACACACCCTCGCGCTCTCATCTCCGCTCCTTCAGCTCTTTCAAAGTGCTCTGCCTCTGAAGTTTTGGAGTTCAAACTTCCACTTAGAAAAAGTCTCAGTTAATATTGCTCCGATGAGTTTGAATTTAGAGCGATAACTGTGGGCACACAGTTCAGGCTCCATTGTGGGCACGGTCGCATTGCTTGTGGGCGGCAGGGTGCTTGACTTGAGTTAACACAGGTGCTTCTTTAGACTTACTTTCCTCTTTGATGTCAAATATGTAGTTCGAGCGTAGAGAATATTATATAAAAAATATACAGTTATACATCACTCGGTCCTCTTGGTGCACATACTGTAGCTATGTAGGGCCTTCTCACGCTCAGTTACAATGTGCATACAAAGTCCTGGCTAAGCTACAGAGAGACTTTGTCACTCAAGCAATAACAGGGAAAGGGAGAAAGAATCCTTTAGATCTTCCTGCAAGAAGTACACCTTTGAATCTGAATTTCCTTGCAGAAAAAAGCACTTTGAAAATCTAATGCATAAACATTATCTTCTTTCCCCCCACTTCCACCCCTCTTCTACTTCTTCCTCCCTCCATTCCCTCCCTTCACCTAAAGCGCACAAGCTTCTGAGCGACTTTGGAATAACTTCCCTTTTTTTTTAGAGTCCTCAGTAACTTAAATAAGAGGCGGTCGGGGATTTGGATATTGTTACGTCTCATCAAAGGCAGAGATCTTCAGCTATCCTCCCTTGCCTGTTCGCTTGTTATCTGTCAACGCCCAGTCTTCAAGAAAGATGCTTCTCCTCAAGACTGATGTACTGTAATTTGATATATCCCCACCCCCACTCCCCACTCCACCTCCCCTACTTTTTTGAAAAAAATCTTTGTTAGGGCACAAACTAGCTCAGGGGAGCACAGACGAAGACGTTAGCACTGGTTCAATCAGTTAGTTATCGTTTTTTTAATGACAAAAGTAACTAAAAAGCACAAAACCCCCTGCAGTTGGTTTCTTTACCTGCTGAATACTCTCACAAACGTGGTCTGTTTTCACAAAAATATGAAATTATTTTGTTTAAAGGTTAAATATCTAATTTCCACGTGCCTTAAAAGGTTCAAAGCCATATTTCAGAACCAAATTGTAGAGCTTCATGCTTTGCAGAAAGGCAAAAGCAGAGAGAAATGGGACTTTTGTGGCTACATGGTTCACATATTTCAAGCAACATGGAAGATTTATGGCATGTGATTCAACAAAAAAAAGACTGCACTTACAATCTTCAGCTAGGTCAAAAGATATTTCTTGATGTGCCTTTTGACAGCCAGTCGCTGCTATCTGCGCTGTTTACCTTCACACAGCGGGCAGCAGACAGCAAAGCGTGTGCCTTCCTGCTGTCGGCGGAGTCGGCTCGAATGCCGCTCGCAGTCCGGAGCGTCATCAGAAGTTCAATGGATCATAATGAAAAGCTTCACGCTAGCACAAAATCAAACAGGGATTCTATTTATTGAAACCCATGTGGGGACTCCGTCTCATTGGCTTATAAGCAGTGAGTATGATTTAGTGAATGCTACCCATGTGTTACCCCCCCTACCCACGAACCCATCACATGCTCTTTTTTCCATTCCAAAAAACCCCTGAACCCCCCCTCCCCATCACTTCTACCCCCTTCCTTTCTCCCCTTGCACCTGCTGCTGTGAACAGCAGGATCCCAGTGTGTGATTCTGTTCATCCCTCGCTTTTCTCCCCTGCGCTCACCACTCCATCCCTCCATCCCTTTCTTTCATGTGTGCTCTGCTGTCAAGCCCAGCTGGATCAGGCCTGCCAGTCTAGTCAGATGCAGTCTTTGTTGGTGTTGAAACAGGCAGTGCTAAACCCATGTCTTGCAAGGCCTTTTATGTCTGTAGCATTTATGTAAGATATTAGCATTTATGTTAAAATGATACTCACAGGGTGCATAATAGACATATTTTCATTTCTTTTTTATTTATGATAAATGGCAAGTTTGGACTGAGAAAAAAATCTTTCTGTACAGTCTTTAATGGAAGTATCACACAGGTCAGTGTTTTTGCTGAATCAAATTTCCTGAGTCGCGCAACTAACAGAAACTTTTTATTCAAAGCGGCTTTAGTGCGCTGTAGACATGTAGGTCAGCAACACCTAGCTGTGAAAAGTTTTAGGGACTATTTTCCACGAAACTACATCCATCTGTTGTATCATTGTGTGTAAGGAAGTCGGTGCCTACCCATGAGGAAATCATGGCAACCACAGTATACTTTGTTTTTTGGATGATAAAAAAAGGTACAGTCAGTTGTTTGTTCAGTTTATTCAAAGAGAAAAGTGTATTCCTGAATATACAATTGGTTAATGTGTAATTAGATTTTCCAGTTTGTGGAAACCGCTGTGTTGCCCCACCATCTTAAATACAGTGACCGTGATGGACACCTCATCTCATTTTGTGTATGTGGCTAGAGCCATAAAACATCATCCTGTTCCTTTTTGACTCGTCTCTTAATCTGAAGTCAGGGTTCCAACACACACAAAAATCTGCATAAGAATGCTTATTTGTTTCTGATATTGTCACATAGTGGCAGCAGATGAGACATGCGACCCTTCCATTTTCAGATAACGAGTTAGCTAAACTGCTGGTTATAAGCTAGCACTATGCCAGCAAATGTTAGCTGCTATTTAGTGTCCTAAAAATCCCACTTTCTCTTTGATAAACAGTTTGATTACATTCTCTCATCATATAAGAGTTTATTCCCGAAATGTCCAACTATGTTAGATGTGCTTCACTAATACTGGGTAACAGCAGCTAACAATGGTAACAACAGCAATGCTTACCAACAGAATAGTTCAGGATATCCTCAACAACTCACCTTAGTACATATCTATCATCAGCCAGAACTGAGATTCACTGATTTATCAAGTTGTATCAGATTTCTTTTTACAAAGTTTTACAGCCTCCTTCTGAGATGTGGATACTTCTCACCCAGCATATTGACAACTGAGGTAAACAGCCTACACAGACAGGGAAAAACTCAGATCCAATCTGGACACACCTCTGGGTACACTCACCTAGGTGAATGGTGGACAGATTGTTTGAAAGGCGACCGGGATACAAGCTTAAAATACCATAAAATATTTGATTTACATATATCTGTAATTTATTCCAAAGTTATTGCTAAGTGTTGATATTATTAACATATGTTACAAAACAGTGTGTACAAATTTTGTACATAAACAGAAGTAGAAACACACTGGCTGGTCGCGGCTGTTATGAGGTTATGATCTTGGCTGGTTAAAACATTGTTTGTCATATAGCGGCCGCGGTAGCTAAGAGGATACACTTGAAAGTTGACCAAAATCTGCAATCTGCTGACATCTAGTGGTGACATTTAAACACTGTAACTTCAGGGTTACCGTTCTGTAAGCAGCCAAGATTTTAAAGATTCTCCATCAATGTGTTTTCCCATCTATTCCTACTGTAAACGGAATGCTGCATAAACCGTCCAAGAATTCTACACAGCAAATCCAGCATGTCCAAATTAACACTGTCGGATTTGATTTCAACACTATTAAAGTGTCTATATGGGTCCACACCAGAGAGTGTTAATTTAACTCTTTTTGGAGAGTGGGTACGTTAACTCTGATTTAGTGTTAAACACCAAATCTGTCTGGAGTTGATAATTTAACACTTGGTGTTAAGAGTTTATATATTAACTCTCAAAGAGTATTTTAGTTTAACTACGTAAGAGTTATCTTCTAATTCATTCTAAAAAGCGGGAATTTTACTGTTCTGAACTTCTAGACATTTCTTTTGGAAATAAACATTTACTAAAAAGATGCAATGGTTTTTGAAAAACATTTATTCTGAACTGTGCACCACAATTTCAAAACATTTTCTGAAAGATGTAACAGTGTACATGTTCTCACTTTCATTAGAATTTTGTTTATCAAAAGGTCTGACATGGTAAATGCAAATAACAGCATTCTCATCACTTATTTCTTCAATACAATATGCATGTCCTTCATTCATCACTTTGTGGAACTTCAACGCACTTCTGCTCTCCCCCATATTCCATCTTCACAAGCATATCCTGTGTGGAGATTGAATAAAAATTAGTTGACACTAATTAATGGCACAAATAATCCAGTAAACAATTGCAGCACAGTAAAAAAAAAAAAAAGGAATCCTCTTTGAGCCACTACTTGTGTAAAGTATTTTCCCAAAAGACAAGGACACAGGCAACAGGTAATACTGAACTAAATGTAAAACCGCAACCTTTTTCATTTTTACCTAAACCGTGTGCACAAAACTCTGGAGGGATCTATGCTAACGTAGAACCCAGTCAGGACGTCTGCTACTGCTGTTTGCTCGTTTGTTTGTTTGTTTTTATGGGCGATCGTTTTCAGGCTTCAAGTAGCACCATTATACCAACATTTCACATTCTAGACATTGTTTTAGGTGTATTTGACCAAAAGTTTGACTGAAAATTCACATGCAAGCTTTTTTTCAAGGCTGTGGTATTTGCCCGCAAACAATACCTTTCAGCTAGCTAAAACAGAATATTATGCTATCACCGAGCAACATGGCTAATGCCTTTCACACAGCTTTGTCTCAACTCCAAAGAGCCACAGAAGTAAAAGTTAATAATAATAATTGAAACAATCTTTGGAAAAAATGACTTACCAAGCATGGCAAACAACTCAAATATGTAGAGCAAAATGTTCTGAAACGGCTTCACTTCAGCTTCGATTGGAGCCGTGCTGGGGGCGGAGTCTGTGAATTTACTCTGTTGGTGTCATAGCCCCTCTAGGAGTTCAGAGTTAAGAGGTCAAGAGTTAATGTTTCCATTGTAACACCTCCAGATTTGACAGAGAAACACTAATTTTTAACACTCGATTTTAACTACTATCATTTTACACCTCAGAGTTACATTAAAAGAATGTGACTCTGCTTAGAGTAAAATTAACTCTACTTTTGCAAGAAGACTATTAACACCAAAACATTTAACACTTTTGAATTTGCTGTGTATGCTCAAGTTTTTGGTGAGTAAAATCTTAGTAGGTGATTTTTCTTACGTATCACTATAGGTATCTGTGATATTGCGTTGCATTCATATAGTCAGGAATAGCTGATAATTTAACACATTAACCTCATGTCCAAATACGGTAACTTCAGGCTGCTGAAAAACCAAGACGGCAGCAATGCATCGCAGTGGTTAGTCCATCGTTTATATACAGTCTCTGGATGTTCCGTCTTTAACACACTTTCCCACCTGATTTAAAAACTTTACACTCATACATGCACGTTAGTAGATGCTTACACACACACACACAATCCCCTTTCAAACTTTGTCTTAATTCCTTGAAAACACCTGCCACTTTCTTGATGTTAAATTAACATGGGGGGAAAAAGGAGAAAAAAAAACATCAAAGATGAACACTTCAGCAATCAGCTATCACTCAATTAGTGCTCAACAATTTTTTGTCTAATGCACTGCAGAAGGAACGCGTGGAGAATGTTGAAGAGAGGAAGAAAACTCTTTGAAAAATCATATTTTTTCCTTTATTGCTTCATCTCATAGCAAAACAATTTCTTCCTATTATCCTCCCAGTAGGTGGTCCACTGTCCTGTAAAGGGGTACGGTAATGCTTTATAGGCAGAGAGGAGAAGATTCCTTTTTTCTTTGCACCTTGTACCCTGGATACATTAAACAGAATCAAAGACGACATTTACATACCATTTGTGTTTCATGTTTGAGGAGTTTAGACAGAAACAGCTCTCATCCTGTGTGAAAGTAGGGATGTTTTGACTTTCTGAACTTTTTGCAGAGAGATAGAGAGAGGCGGGAGGGATGATTGAAGGACAGAGGAGGAGGAAGGGAGATGAAGAGTGAAATAACTCTCAAAGTTTTTCGCTACAATTTTCTTTTGTCATCTTGTCACCGCTTCTCCTCCCTCTTATCCAACTTTAGAGTGAACATGTCATAAATTAGTGACAAAAGCCTTTGAATGTGATTTTCTCTTTTTCTTTCTAATCATTTGTAATCTAACAGAGCTGAGCATTCTTCATGTCTAGTATAGTCACATTAGCAGTATCTTTATCTGACTAATGTCTGAGTTGGCGTTAACAATTACAGGAAGCCTACAAAATTAGAGCAGCATGCAACTGAGCTTTGACCTCAGTATATGCATGTGATTAGTCTGCGCTAGTGTCTGGTCATATTACCAGTGACCTGCAGTGTCATCCAGCTGCACATGAAGCTCTTTTTTGGATTCATTTTGATCAAACAAAATTTACAGGAGAAGATTTCTAGGTTTCCTCATGAATCTCGATTTGTCTCTTGTGACATGCTCACTCCTCATCTTGCTTTGCACCCAAGCTGCTCTGGTGTTGTTTCAAAGCCTGCCATTTATGAGCTGGCGCTGTACATTCTCCATATGGAGTGACTGTTCTGCTTATATCCCTCCAGCTGTTTGGGGATGGACTTTCATCAACAGACAGTCGCAAAGGAGATCCCTTTAGTCCATAAGTGACCTGCTATACAGTTGAAAGCGCGGTGCCGCAGTGTTTCATCTTTAAATGTTCACTTGACAGATGAGGTGGTGGTATTGTACCCTCCTCCCATACATACATGCGTTTTTTTTAATGTCTGCATTATTCACAAAGTGACGTTTAGAAGATAGTAATGATGATAGCAGCTCTGTAACATTCTGTTTTATTTCTTTACAGATATAGTGATTTCAACCTTATTTGAAGTCACTGTTAATATTTATACTATTAATACTGGGAATATGTTACTAAATGGTAAACAAAGCCACAAAAACACAATGTCCATCAAAAACACAGGAGCGCAGGGAACAGTTCACAACTCCTCAGGGGGCCGACCCGGAGGGTGACGGTCCAGAAGTCCATAGTTCATTTGATCAGGGGGCCGGCCGTGCGGAAGGCGACGGCGTGGAAACAGTTCAGGGGGCCGGCCGTGCGGAAGGCGACGGCGGCGACTCAGGCGATGGCGATCAGGGGGCCGGCCGTGCGGAAGGCAACGGCGGCGCCCAAGTGTCAGACGTACCGGCCGAGGCTTGGAGGGCACAGGACCAGGCGACACTGAAGCAGAGGCAGGACCAGGCGACGCTGAAGCAGAGGCTGGCCCAGGCGACGCTGAAGCACAGGCAGAGGCTGGCCCAGGCGACGACGAAGACTCGGATGCAGCCGGACCAGGCGACGACGAGGCGGTCGCAGGTGGCAGCTGGACAGGCTCCTCGGGCCCTCCAGCTGATGCGGCGTGAGGCTGAACGGGCCCCTCGGACCCTCCAGCGGAGACAGGAGGCTGGACGGGCCCCTCGGACCCTCCAGCGGAGACAGGAGGCTGAACGGGCCCCTCGGACCCTCCAGCGGAGACAGGAGGCTGAACGGGCCCCTCGGACCCTCCAGCGGACGAGGCATGAGGCTGGACGGGCTCCTCGGGCCCTCCAGCGGACGAGGCATGAGGCTGGTGTGGTTCTCCGGAACCACCAGCTGACGTGGCATGACCAGTAGGTGCAGAGACCACCGGCTGAACAGAAGGCTGAGTGGGTGACGGAACAGATGACTGAGCTGAACAATGGGGAGCTGGCTGAGCTGCACAGTGGGCTAAGGGCTGAGCTAACGGAAGCACGGGAAAGTGTACTATGGACTGGGTGGCTAACAGCGCTAATGACTGAGCTAAAGACTGAAAGGCATGCAGTAGTGATGGCGGTGTGGATTGCAGACCGAGTTCTCCTGAGCCCTTAGTAGAAACAGGGACGGGCGCAGGCACATGCCGGACACTAGCCACTCCCACCCGAGGAGTAGGTACGGGTGCGGAGACGGGCTGTATCCTGGCTGACCTCACCCTGGGGACCGGAACAGGCACCGGCAACGGCTGGGCAACTGCCCTTCCCACCCGAGGAGCTGGTACGGGTGCAGAAAGGGACAGAGCCTCAGCCGGCCTGGAAACCAGAGCGGGGACCAACTGGGCCTCAGCCTCCCCCACCCGAGGAACTGGTACGGGTGCAGAGGTACGCTGGGCCCGAGCTGCCCCGGGAGGAGAAACACGAGCAGGAAAAGGAGCAGGCTCAGAAAAAACAGTCTTAGAAACAGCAGGCTCAGGGTCGACAAAAACAGATCTATCAAAAATGAACCCGCCGTCCACTTCATGTTTTGCAGTCTTAGTATTAGCAGTCCTTGTTTTAATAGTTTTTGAAATCCTTGGGTTGACAGTTGTAGAGTGAGCTGACTTGGGGATGACTGAACCGGACCTGACAAAACCCGAACAGACGGAACCGGAACTGAGTGTGTTTGACCTGGTAGAGTGGTTCACAGTTTTCCCTTTAACAGCATTTACAGCCTTTGGCGAGTGCTTATTGTCTGTGATTTCTCCCTGTTCAGAGGGAGCAAAATGAAAAAACTTCTCCCAGTCTATGTCATCGTCCATCAGGGACACATCGACAGGATCAGGAGTGTGTCTATTGTTCTTAATGTCCAGAGAAGCGGAAGAAGGATAATCAGTGTTACTCACCACCGGGAGTTGCTTAACATGGTCCATCTTATTGCGGCGTGTGCGCCGCTTCCTACGGGGAGGGGAAGCGGGCGGAGAGAATAGCCGAGCCTCCGGCGTGCAGAACGGCGACACGGAGGCTGGAGCGTGGGCAATTGAAGGGACGCGGAGAATTCCCAACTGAAGCGGCCGCGACTTGGGTGCAGGTGAAGCGGCAGGTGGGGGCTTTCGGCAGCTCCGGGGACCACCGAGAGCCAGCCGCGTTCCTCGGAAAATCCACCCGTAGTCAGGAGTGCGCCACGGCCTCAAGCGGAGCTCCTCCTCTAGCTCAGCAAAGGCAGCATCCTGACGCTCACGCAGCTGAGAGCGGTTTGCTGGCTCCATGTAATGGTCGTAGTCTTCTGTCACAGTACGGCTGTGTGCAGGCAAAAGTAGGACCCAAACGCAAACTCACAGAGACAAAAGGTAAACTCAAAAAACACAGCTTTATTGCTGGCGTGGAGTGGGACACGAAAAACAATACAAAATAAACTAAACTGGGAAAACTAAAGCACAAGGAGCCACAGGGAAAAATCACACAGCTATGATGGAGACTACGACACTGACAAAGAGAAACACAGGGCTTAAATACACAGAGGGATAACGAGGGAATGAGACACAGAAGGAGGGCACAGCTGGGAGAAATCAGGACTGGACGAGACAGAGACGCAAAACTAGAAACACTCACATGAGGCATGGACCTTCAAAGTAAAACAGGAAGTATCACACAGAGACGCGAACTAGACACAGTGGAGACAGCAACTAAGAAACAGAGACAAACCATAAGGCAGAGGTCTAAGAACCAAAATACACAGAGGGAAATACTCAGCTTTGAACACAAGAGACTAGACTAGAGGGAGTAACAAAAGACCAACCATGAGAACATAATGCACAATGCAGGGTGACAGAAAACAAGAAACTCAAACATGCAAAGACACACCATAAACAGAACAGAGGGGGCACAGAGAGACATGAAGGGCAGGGGAGACTTAACATGGGTTGAAACACAAGGGGGAACTAATAAGCAAATCAACATAGGAGGCCTAATGAGTTAAACATACTATAAACATCAAAATGAACTAAAACTCAAAACACTGGGTCCTAAGACCCAGGATCGTGACACAGCAACAGGCAATAAACAGTGTGTAATCTACATGAAATTTTCATTCATGTTTTACACAATAAAATGACATATATTTAGTTTATGTTCTAATAAACCATCCACGGGGCACAAGATGTCATGAGCAACTTGTTTGTGCAATAGCCAAATGAGAATTGAGGGTATAAGACATCTCATTGACTGCATGAAATGCCTCGAACGCACCACGCCCGACCCTCAGCACACTTTCACCGCAGCATGCCTCAACATGTGCCGAGACGCGAGGGCCCAATCATCGTTACTTGCAGCTTTAATTACACTTGCCATGACATCTCAAAATGTCAGTACATTGGAATTAATTGACTGAAATAAGCCTGGATAAGAACAGAAAGCTGGTTTACAGTCTTATGGTTAAGTTAAAACTTAACAAATGCGACTGTTGCTCACATCCAAATTGTTGTTTGGTGTTGTGGTTATTTCAGTCTGTGCTGTGGAGCTATGGTGTAGTTTACAGTGTTTATGTGGCAGTGTTAAAGTTTAGTTAGTAGTGAATGAGCAGCTACAAGTGTACAAATACATACATACACACACCATGGTATAATCAGGTTAATGAGACAACCCCTCGGCAGGTTGTGAGACTGAGTCAAATTCCAGTGCTGCTTTTATATCCTGGTCTGTCCATGGCCATATCTGTTGACATATGCACACAGGACTACTTTCTTCTTCTAGAAAATAAATGGAGGCAACTGCCTGCCATGTGAACTTGCACCTGCTGTGCATCCACTGTAACCTTGTCTCCTCTGTCCTCATATTGTTACATTAGTTTTCATTCATCATTGAGCTCACTACAAGCTCCTTTTCCACTCGCCACATTCCCCTCATTCGTTTCTCCCCCCACGTTCCCTTTCTCCTCCACGTTCCTGCACCTTTTTATCTTTTCCTCCCTCCATCCCTCCATTGCCCCCTCACGTTTAATGAAGTCTGCTCTTGTGTAATCTTACAGTGATCGGGCCCTCTCACCTCCCCTCTGTGACTCAGGTGTGTTCTCCAACAGAGAGCCATTGTTCTCAGGATCCTCTGCTGAAGCCTGCCTGGCACAAGCACACACCTGCAACCAACAATGATACCCTTATTCGCCTCACACACACACACACACACACACACACACACACACACACACACACACACACACACACACACACACACACACACACGTATGAACTCTCAGACAACATGCCGACATGCAGAAGAACAAGCTCTCCCGCAACATATGAATGTTGAGGGTTTGAAATCACCTCTGGTTATCTACGGTGAAGGAATGAGGAAGAAAAAGTAGCTGGGTGAGGAGGGGTGAAGGAGGGGGAGAAAAAGAGAGAGAGAGGGGAGGAAAATGGCACAGATTACATAGCCAAGTTGTTGTTTGCACAAGCTGGTGTCATATTTGATTACATCGGACAGAGGATCAGCTGTGTTGGTGTACAGAAGAGGGGGGGAGGCAGGATCAGCGGTGCATGCTGGAGACATTGCACCCCACGGCGATGGGCAGTTAATGTTTAGTGCACAGTGACGGAAACATAACTCTATTTGCATTCACATGCTCTCAGGCGATGCGTCTCAAAAATCAAAGGTGATCTCTGCTGCACAAAGGCACGGATGGGGTATTTCCAATACACCTGCTGCAGTTTATGTTTAGGGAAATGGCCAACTAATCCTTTTATTTCCCTGCAACTGCCACTGAAACCTGAAGTCACCTCTTGCCTTAGGGTGGAAAGAAGGGAAGGGAAGATCACAAGCAGAAAGGAAAGTAGAAGGGACAGAGTCAGGAAAGGGGGAAATATGGCTGAGATAAGGCAAGAAAAAATGTGACTATAATAGAAACAGAGAAAGGAGAGCTGGGGAAGACCTCTGTGGCTTGTAGATGAGATGTCATGCTAGAATCACCTGTTAACGGGTGCAGGCCTGCAGGCAGGCCTCTCAAGGTCTCAGATATCAGTGTTTGTATGCATGTTTGTGAGAGAAAGACGGAGTCAGCTATCATTGCGATAGGATTTCAACTTACCGTGTACAGTAAATACGCCATCTTGCCCAAGGATCACACGCACAAACCAAGTAAACTCTGTCCACCCATCCCTTGGGTTAGATGGAGACTGTGTGAGCTGCAGGTTTCCTGTTATAGCTGCACATATTTACAATAACAGAATCAAAGTTGAGGGTGGGGGATTCAAGATGACAAATCCTTCCCATAACACAGTTATCATGTGTACACAGTGTGTGGCACAGTGGAGCTACAGTAGTTTCCAGTATGTGGGAATGTCTTGGTTTAAATTGGGAGATGTGCTTCATGCTTCAAACCAAAAGAGGTTCACAACCTCAGCTTTCCAGTTCCAGTTCTTTGCCTGAACTCCAATTTGCGGCAGCAAGACTGTAAAGTTGTGAAGTATTTTGAGAATAATCTAAGTGGGTTATATGCCTCTGTGACGTTGGAACATGGGGAAAGGGGTGGAATATGAGTGAAGGGGAGGTGTACGGGTTGGGGGGTGGGGGGGGTGGAGGGGTATAGGAGGCCTTTTGTAATTTTACATGTGACAGGAGCGAAGCGAGGGATGGAAATAGAACAATGGAAGAAATGCTGAGCTTCTGAGAAGGCCCTCAAAGACTTCCAACTCAGAGGCTGATAAAAGCCCTTCTACTTCATATCCCAGCACCCCCTTTTCTGTCTCTCAGACACACACACACACACACACACACTTCTCTCTGAAGAGAATATCTTCAAGCTTTGTGCGCGTGCAGCTGAGCGACAGATCGCCAGGGTGTGACAACGATGACGGTTTCAAGCTGAGGAGACGTCTTGAAACAGAGTCACGGCAGTGTCACATCCTGATCGTGGTGTGATGAAAGTAGAGTAAACATGGTAAACATGCCAGGAAATTTTGGTCAAAACTCTGAAAGCGAGCAATACAATGGGTGGACGTGAGCGTCTGAAAAGTGAAACAGTCTCTATCCACAGTCAGAATGACAGTGTCGGTGACACTGTATCTCAGGAGGAGTCTGCGGGTAAATAGGAATGTGATGTTTTTTGAAAATCATGTACAGTGACACAAACAATGTTCTGTAATTACAGAAGAGGCAACAATAGCTACTCTTTACTTTATTATATTTCAATAATTTTTTACCTGTACTATTTTTTATAGAGAGTTTTAAAATGCACATAATTTACTTGCAAAACTAAAATTTAGATCAACAAATATCACATGAGAATTATATGATAGCAAGTAGAAACAGGCAGTAGATCAGGGATTAAACTTGTGTTTTTAGTCAATGGGGGTTTAGTGCAAAACTTACATTTGGGGCTTCTGTGAATGTTCCTCACGTTTTTCTTCACTGAAGAAGAGAAGAATTTGGCATATTTTTAATATAAAATGTGCTCAAATTTCGTTATTTTTTAGGTTAAGTGAAGTGGTGAAATGTTAAAGACTTGACTGGCTTTGGAGAAAAATCTTTTACTACACTGAATATGAACTTGTTTTTTTCAGTTCTTTAGTATTGGCCTATATTAAAAGCAGACCTTAACTGAGCACTTTTGTTGTGCGGTGGTTAAATCACTAATGTAATAGTTGGTGAGATGGTGAGGTAGCGACCCTTAAAGGGAGCAGCTGAAAGAAGACTTTTGTTTTAAGCTTTTGGGTTTAACCTGCCTAAAAGCTATTACAAGGAAGTCTTAAACTTGGAAGGCTTCTTAGCAATGTATTTTAAAAGCCACTGTCCAAATGATTAAAAAAAAAAGACATAGCTATCGAAACTTTTTTTCAGATTTTTTTTACAATAATTTAAAAACTTTTAGTCCTGTTTGCGTGGGACTGCTATAGCCAGTAACTCTATGTAATTTAGAAATTACTCATGTGTTTTTCCTGTGGTCCGTTTTACTAAAATTTGAATCGAAGACTACAGACCTAACATAAATGCTAGTATGCTGACAGATTATGCATGCACTCACAATAAAACAATAAAAGAGACAGATCACTAAGTTTTCAATTCACACAGACTAAAATAATCACATGTTGGGTAGTTGGTAATTTGCCATTTCTGCTTTACAAGTTACAGAGCTGGCTGCTTATTATTATTATTTTAGAATTATTAGGAGTCCAGACATAATGCTAGTCCTGAAAGAAGAGTGCTTTCCCCCCAAATATGTTTAAAACTATGTGTTTCTACCTTTCCTGTTGAGCATAGTGTTGATGTGACCATTGTGACTGGCCTTAAAAGTGCAAACTCACGTTATAGTTTCATAACAATTTAATGGGATAATCTGCATCTTTGACATTGTATTTAGGAACCACGTGTCTGCCTTATAATGTCTCTGATATATTAACTTTCTGATTGCTCACAGGTATGTATTTACTCTCAATAGCTAGCTTTTTGCATGTAGCTTTAATAGCATTTAGCTCATCATCTCAGCTGAGAGCGTGCAGATAACTGGTTTCTAAAAGGAACATTTGTTCTCTTTGCACTCAACCAGAAATATTTTGTACTAATGCTCCCATTTATTCTCAAACATCTGATTGTTGTGTGATAGAGTGATAGTGTGTTTCATGTTTGCGCTGCCTGTGAGTGTATTTAATGTTTGCACTTCACACCAATGCTGAAGAACTTTCTTCATATCTTTCTTAGTTCCCTCCCTTCTGAACCATGTTGAGAGAGGGAAGCTAATTAGAGTTGCGCAGCCTTGGAAGTTGAGGAGTAGGGGGGATAGTTAGCTGGCGGACTCATGGCGGCTCCCTGTGACATGATTGATTTGGACTGTCACAGCTCTCAGCTGGGTGTCACTGCATGGCGACAAATAAAGGATTACATCGTCTCATGGTAACATCCCCCCCGCCAGTGCCGCCACCATTGTTCGTCCTACATCAAAGCACAAAAGAGGCACATTAGCATTTTTAATCAGGGGAGAGGCTGGACGCTGTGCAGGCACCCAGCACTGGATTGTTACTTTAATCTCTGGGCGCCCCCTCTTCTCCCCTTAAAATGATCTCATCGAACACACACACAGACCATCGCTACATTTAGACAAACACACATATTCGCTGGCTTAAAAGCCCATGTCTAAGGTTACAGAGTGGCCCAGTGGTGGAAAATTAACAAGACCCATCTGCAGTCACACTTCAATTAGCACTCGAGAGTTTGCCCTCATTTCACTGGACAAAAAGTCTCTCCTTTCGAAATCTTTTTTTTGTTTTTTACAACTCAGTAAACGAGAGCCACCAGAAGGGCCGGAATACAATTGTCCTCCTCTGTCTTGCGTATAGCCTCCCTTGGAACATGCAGATGGATAATTAGGGCTACACTCCTGGTGAGAGTACAAAGATGATGCTAATTCCATTCATGAAGGGGTCTTCCGCTAATTACGTACAGAGTTGCTCTCTCTACTGAGTGAACAATTGCACAGCTGAGTGGTTAAGGTTAAAGGGAGCAGCGTTCATGTTTGGAATCAAACGAGATTAGCTCTGATTGGTGTGTCCCTTCAGCCCTCTCAGGAATAATTTACCTAATAAAGTACCTGAATTACTGCTGTCTTTTCTCGGAGTCAGGCTGAAAGGAGGAGGGGGGGATGAAGGCAAATTCTCTTTTGCAATTCAGATGCTTTCTAAACTTGGATTTAAGCAAAATGGCTTAAAGTGAAGGATTTTATTTCTAATTTGGCGCAAAGTAAAAAGCTCACAGTCTTTGTTTTGTCAGTGTTTATGTCTAAATAACGAGTGACTTGATATCATCAGGAGTTGGGAGAATAAAAGGGAGGAACACAGCAAAAGAGAGACAAAGGAGGAACTGAGACGGGAAATGTTTAAACAGTCCCTCTCTTTTTCTAAACTGTGGTTTTGAATCTACAAACCATTAACCACAAATGGTGTACACTGTGTATTAATGCTGACTGCTTTCCAAGACGTGTTGCTGGACTAATTTGGTGGGGAATCAGCTCATTCGTTTTACCACAGAGTGAAAATGTCCTTTCAAATCCTGAAATAAGCAGCATGTCTCATGCTGTGTGTGTTTGTGTCTGTGTGTAATATGACTGCAAACATGGGATTTTGTACCAATTCGTCTTAGTGATACATTCAAGTACGCTCTGACATTACAAGCCCTCCTTTATTAGCAAGCATTTAAGCTATTCAAAGTATACAAGAATAAGTTCATCTTGTGTTGCTGTGCGTTGTTCAGAAGCTGACTCCGAGATCTGGTTTAGAGGCACTGATAAGGACTTTTTTTTTAAAGTTCTAGTTTGTTCCTCTGTTAGACAGGACAGGTGGTAGGAACAAATAAAACCAGTGCAAATTTGATGTAACCTTATTTAAGGCCGTATTAGATGACTTATATTTCCAGGTTTCTTTCCTTGCTTTGTTTCTTCTTTTGCTTAATTTCTTTTGCTGGATAGTTATAGATACAGTTACAGATATAGATATATTTACTGATGAATGCAGCTTCTAGACCTGAAACTGAGGCCAGAGCAGAAGTGCATTACACCCTCCAGCAGTGCGCAAAACCTTTGGTTTCAAAACAACACTCGGTTGTATAAAAGTCTATAGAAAATGTCTATTAGTCTACTTTGTCTGTGGCCTCAGTAAATAGCCGATGACTTTATGGTCTAAGCCACTTTTAAGTCTTACTGAATACATTATGTTAATTTCATTATTATGGTCAAATTAGGGTAAAGAAGGAAGACCGGTAACAAAATATTCAGCATGTGCTTTCACATTGGGATTTCACCTCCAAATCTTTTATACACAGTCTGTGGCTGCTACCTGAACTTAGTATCGTTGATTCCGTATCGATAAGTAATATAAATGAAATGGCTTGCTGTGCGATTAATAGTATCACTATAGAATTGGGATGCACTCATACACCTTATGGATGCAGCGTGGTAACCAGCCTTGCTAGCGTTAGCTGATAGCTAAGCACTCTGTCCTGCCTTCCAAATGTGGTCATTCCATGGCTCCAATAAGCAAACTGGCAGTAACTTTTCTTGTTGTGTGTTTGCAGCTTAAGCAGTGCTTTGTTATTGATGGCCTACAGTGACTTTCAGACTTTCTTTGGGTATATATAAAGTATCGCTGCTTTGGCTCATCGACACCTCGAAGAGAGGCAAAAATGAAAATTCCTTAACAATAAAAGCAAAGAAGTTTAGCGGGGCGGCTGCAAGAAACAGGCCCTAATCTGCATGATCATCACTATGGCACGCGCTAGTGATCAAATACTGAGGGGGCTAAATAATAGATCACAATGGGGCTGTCACTGTCTTTTGTTCTGATGTGTGCACTGTGATGAGCCAGAGAATGTGCCTTGCAGTTTAACTTACAGACTACTGCTCATCTACAGTAGTGTGGCACATTTGCCCTATCACCCGCCGCACATGACTCGATTTGGGAAGAGGAAGGAGCGGGATAAGAAAGAGCTGTCACACAGAGAGACGATGCAATCTCGTACTAAAATTAGATAGTGGCAAGATTTTCTGGAGAGAGAGCCTGAATGAAAGTGAACGCACTGAGGCAAAGGTTGTCTCACCCCATCGCAACTGGTAAGATGACTTTGAAACAGTGACTATGATGTGCGCTCAAATGAAAGAGACAAAAATACAGGAGGGAGCAAACGGGTGCTGATTACAATGATGAGGAAGAAAGAGAGAGGAGGGGAGGGGAGAAAACAAACCCAAGTCATCACAGCTAATCGTGTTATCATACTTTGATGTGTCAGTGGCGTACATAATGTACTTCTATCATTTATGACTTTTAGTGAACACATGATGGCAGAGGATTACATTTGTCAGTGGGGGAGGTGGTGGGGGGCTTTGAAAGAGATATGCTAATTTAGCCAAGGAGCAAAAGAACAACATCAAATATGTACCAATGAATAGCCAAGGGACTTTCAAGTCTTAATATCCTTCAGAAGTGCTTTATCTTCACACCACAACCTGCATTTACAGCACAAACAGGAAAAGAGCCAGTAGTGGCTTCAAAGCGCCGCTGGTCTGTGAGTTTAATTCCAGATCAGGCTTAATAAAGGTTATCAGCCAGACCACTAATGAAACAAAGGCGAGTGCACATATGCAAGCGGTGTTAGCATGTTTCGCATCGCCCCCTCTTTCTCTTCTCCCCTCTCTCCCTCTTCTCCTTTTCCTCTTTCCTTCTTTTATGGCAGACGTTTGATTTTTTTTTTTTTTGCCAGCGTTTTAAGTTCTGCATCAAAGTGACTGGAAACAATATGCGACCCGCCTGACTCTGACTCTCTTCTCGCTCTCCCGCAGTCAGCGTTTGGAATCATAGCAGGGTGGTGCTTGTTTGATAGCTTGATAGTCATTTGTTTTGATCTGCGACTCCTTTGTCTCTGTTTGGGTCTGAAACAATGAGAGATTAGAACCCTCGACTGAGGGTGCAAGCACAGAGAAAGAACAAATGCTTTCTTTGTTGTTTTCCTTTCAAGTTTGCTTCTTTTTTACCACAAATCTTGCAAATCTTTTTTTGTTTTTTGCCTCCTAGTGACTCGCTGTGCTCTTAAAGCCCCCCAAAAAGCCTCTCTCAGAGGGTTGTTATGAGCCCGGGCACTAATGATTTTGAGCTGTTGCATACACAAAAAGGTCGCCTTGCTAACTTTTTAGCGCACACTGACAACGGGCAAAATTGGCTCCTGCCGTTCAGTGATGGCATCCCAATTATGAAACCATGAAGACAGGGAGAAAGGATGCATGATGTGAGAATCACAGAGAGGAGAGTGGTAATCGAATGGGGACCATATTAAAGGTCTTTTTCCCTCCGTCTTCTCCATCAAACATCAAGTCAAGAGACAAAGAAGAACAGGAAAGGAGAAAGTGCCGTCTTCCACTGGAAGCCTTGACTGAAGATGAAAGCTTTCGATTAATCAAAGAAGTCCCATCACTCATTATACCTTTACCTTGGTGGGCATGCTTCAGTCCAGATTCACTGCAGTCATGGTGCCGAATGCCACGCTAGGTGGACAGAGGATTCCAGGTGGAGGTCAAAAATTATTGAAATCTGTCAAAGACAAAGAGGGCATCTCAAATATTATGCCTTTAGGTACTAAAATTCAGAGAATTTTAGCCTTGCTAGACTGGAAAGTGGCTAAAAAATACCCAGAAACCTCCGGGCTGAAAGACAAGCCATGTGTGTAAATATCAAAAACTGTAGTTCTTCAAATGGCCACTCGAGGTTCCCTCCAAAAAGAGTCCCGCAGACTTCCGTGTCAGAATGGAAATGTGTCACACTTCAAATATTAAATTACATATTTACAGCGTAGGACAAAAACAGTTTTGGTGCCTATAGCTAAATTCCCTGCTCTTTTAAATGCAATCAAACCTTAAAGTTATGCATCATTATGGACACGGTCACTCTGACAGCCAGGTTCTTACATAGGCAGCTGAAGATGATGGGTATCTTATTTCAGTACACTGATTGCTCAGCTGGTTTGGTTGCATTTCTGTCTTTTGATCATTTTTGATACAATTTTCTGACAAATATCTGTGTTGTTAATTGTGTCAATAGTATACATGTGATTAATGAGTGAAATTCTATTATTTTATGTGTACTTTACTGAGCACTTCTGCGTCTGTGTGTTATACCTACCCAGTAAGCTCTACCCTTTGCTCATTAGAAAAGAATGGGGAAAACATAATGTATCATAAAGCCACAGCATGATGGCTACTTCCATTTTTAATATGCCATCTAGGAAAATGTTAGAACGAGTTTGACAAATTGACAGTATAGGTAAGATAATGACTTACTTCTGTCTCTTTGCTCAGGGAGAAGGATGAGGCTGTAAAGAGAGACGGCGAGGTACAGCGAAGGCAACAGGAGTGTTGGCAAGAAGGTCAGCGCTTTTAATAAGCAGGGTACACAATCTGATAAGGATGCAACTCCACATTGACGCACACACTCACACAGTCTCTCGGGCGATGTTATGCTCGTCCTGGACAGTCACCTACCCTCCCTCATTTCCTCCCATCATGCACCCCCCCCCCCCCCCCCCCCCCGACTCAACACACACACACATACACACCACCCCACCACGTCCCTCCCATCCCTCTGTTGTTTCGTTTTATCTCTGTGAAAAATAATGAAAGCAAGCACTTGCAACCGTGGCTCCATTGATGTTCGAATACACAACCAGCAAATTCAAAAACACATTCTGGGATCAAAGTAAAAAGGGGAGGGTGGGGGTGTGTGGAGGGGGTGGGGGGGAATCTTCTTCTTTCCAATGAAATTAGGAGCGCAGTGGAGTCTGGGGTGCAGAGCTCATTTGCTAAGACTGTGAGGCAAATAGTCGTTAAAGAATGGCCTATAAGTAGGCATTAAATGGAAATGCCTGCGATTCCTGTGGATTAGCATAAGAACCTTTTCTTGCCAGGCCAGCTAATAATATTCATTTAAAATAAATACATGGGAAACGAATCTGTTTGAAAAGCGGGGCGATTGCACATATTTACTGAAGGGGCCGTCGAAATGAAAGAATGGAGATTCACAGAGTGCTCAGAGGGATGTGGACTTGCGAATCGTCAGTTCTTTGAAGTTCCAGAAACTGGAAAATTAAAGTCTTTACAAAAAATTAGAGGAGGAGAAAGGTTTTATGATTCAGTGGGCTGGCGAAGGAACACAAAGCTGAAGATGTCAAGTACTTACAGTTATGTTGGATGAATTTATTCATCTTGTTTGTCATAATCGTGCTGTATAGCAGATGATAACCTTTGATCTTTCACCTATGGCAGCAGAGCTAAACTATGGGGGCTTAGATATGCTGCCACGGGTTTTTGTCCCTGATTCAGCATGATTCAACGCTAACAAGAGATGTGAAACTTTTATTTTGTTGGCAAAGTCTTAAATCTCTGACGTGAAAAAGTGAGTTCTCAGTTGTCCAAACACATCAGGCCTCTGTTGTTCATAGGTTCTTTGATGCTCGTAAGTTCGTAGGCCAAGCCAATTAAAGTGACCCCCCCTACCCCCCTAAAAACAAACACACTCGCACATACATACGTCCACGGGGCCTTGTTTATACACCCTGTCTCAGCAAATGTATCAATGTGTGTCCTATGTGCGGCAGCTTCTAATGATGCTGGCCCATCACGATAGCCCAGTCAGACACTGACAGCCAAGCGCTAAAGTGGAGGAACTCCAGCCGTTTCTATAGCTACTGTGGAGTTCAAAGGCGGCCATCTTTTTCTAAGCATAACAAGAAAAGAAAGAGGCCATCACAAAGCAGGAGACCAAAACGACCTCCGGGGTTACACGTCAAACCTAGCCCCCTCGACCCAGAGACCCTCGCGGATCCCCCCCTGCCTCCTCCCGTACCTCATGGTGTGAAGGCATTGTCCCGAGATGTGCGGCTGGGCTGTCAGAAGCTTCAGACGGGGTCAGCAGAGCCAGGTAAAGATTCTCCTATCAGTATTATATTAGCCCACTTTCTTAAAGCGCAGGCTTTGAAGTGACACCAAAGTCTGTTGCAAGTATCTCTCATCTTATGTCCTTTTTTCTAAAACACTGCAGTGTCGACATTTCAAGCATCTTTCTGCGTTTAATGTTGAGCCTTTGATTTTTTTTTAAGACACTAATTTTAACATCTTCAAGAGAGAAGTGAAGTCTCTGCGTTTGGGTCTTTTGTCTGCTGTCTTCTGCCCTTTCTCTCTCTTTATGATATGAAACAAGCTTAAAAGCAGAACTTGTTAAAAGGCGGATCTCCATCAAAAGTAACGCAGAAAGCGCTTTTTGGTGACATTTTTGCTACTTGGCCATTTTAACATGATGCCTGTCATCCCAGGGCTACTTTTTCTCCTCTCAAAAGGGAATTTTTACAAAGCGTACAGACAAACACTGCATTTCAAGAGGCAAACAAACTTAGATTGGGAAATCTTTGATATATTATCATGCAAAGTTGAACAGCAACCGCTGCAGACAAAGGCCGTAAAAAACCTTAAATGCACTGTGAAATTTTAGGTATTCAGCATGGAGTGTTGAGACATCTGCCGCACATTTGCTAGAGAAATCATCTCAGTATCAGAGGAAAATATGGATGTTGAAACAGAGAAAGTCACATCAAACTTTCAGTCAAGTTTCCATAACTCTATCTAACCACAATGTGAAGACTGAATGCTCACACAATAGATGTAGATGTATTATAATCTTTTATGTAGGCTGAAAAATCAGACTTTTCTCCTTAATAGCAGTACAGAGATTAATCTCTCATTTTAAACCCAGTGAGGTCCAACTTGTAATAGGCAGCAACTCTAATCCAGTACTTTGGAGAATGTGAAAACTGTGACTTTTTGGCTTTTTTAAAAACAAAATGTGAGTAGTTTTTATCTTACCTAGAATCATTGTACTTGTTCCTTGATTTCCAGGATTTGGGAGAACTGTTGAAGAAGAAAACTACATAGGGTTCGAAACAGGGTTAAGCCTGGAGTCGTTACCGGTGTCAATGTAGATCTCAGAGGCGTCTAGAGCTTGGATGACCTGGATGACTGAGAACCTCCACAGACACGATAGATCTCAGAGGGTTTCTCCATTTTTAGGAACAATGGGACATCATTTCAGTCTATGATTTGTGCAACAGACTACTCCAATGATGCATCATGGACATCACCATTCACATATATTGAACAAATATTAATGGCATATATGCAAATGTGTGTTCCTGGTTCTTAAGGACAACACGGTATTTTTCTCTATAGCGAAAAGTCATGGTGATCAAATGATAGAAATTTTTTCCAGATTTATTAAATGCTGTGTTTTCTTTTTAGTTTATTGAAAAACTGACTTTTTACTGTCTGAAAAACCTTCATACTCATAGATCTGTTGTTCAAGCTGGAGTTCATTTATCACAGTAAATTGTTTTATTGACTGGTGAAGCTACAAAACTCCCCAGCAATGAATTCTTCTGGATTGTTTTGGGCTGTTTGTGGAGAACAGGGTACCTTTCACTTCCTTTCCCCTTTCCTTTTTAAGTCACAGTGTTTCCTTACAAAGCCACGGAGAGGGAGCAAACTTCCTGCTCGGTCACTGGATGGGGAGGTCATCGATAAAGCTCACAAAGTCTTGCAGCTGCCTGATCTGAACAAAGCAAAGCATTTGTATTCAGCTATTTTACAGTATAATTTCATTAGTAAAGGAATATTTCAAGGCCCATATGGAGATGACAAATGATTATAGTGATTAGTAATTCTTTCAACATATGTGACTGTTGGTGGGGGAGGAGCAGAGCTTTCCCTCTAAATCGTATTTGCCTTCTACTCTTGGCTCAGCAACACTCTGTAACAGGTGTGGTGCAGCTATAATGTCAGACCTGTCTTGTCTTTCCATCTTCCTTTCCCCTCTCTGCTCCTTTTCTCACTCTTTTCCAGCCAAGGATACCAGTTTGTATCTATGTATGAAATCATCAAACAAAAGTGAGCTTCACATCACATCAGATAAAGAAGGCATGCCTGGGCACTTCTAACAGCCTCCCAAAGATGCCTGTTTCAAGTCCTCACAAGAAGGCTGCCTCTCACTGAAGTTCAAATGGATAGCTCTTGGGCACAAGCTTTCCAGGGGGGAGGGAGGGAAGCGTGCTCACCTCTGTACCATACTCACACATCCTACCAGGGAGCTACGTGAGGGGGAAAAAATTAAAAGCGCAGCTCATGGGCAAACCAACTGATTCCCTCTTTTCTGTCTCTCAAGTAGCCCCCCTCCATCTCCTTTTATCACCCAGCTGCCCCACGCCACCCCCATGCCCTTGAGCTGCTACTGCAGTGTCAACAAAATTGAGTTTGAGAATATGGCCGTCTGATGAAAATCAGCTTTGCTCCATGAGATCTCTCTTTATGAGCCCCATCTATCATGAAACTGAACTAATCGCCTGGTTATTGGCCGCGTTATCCACAGTTTGCCCCTTCTGAATGGTCTTTTGTCACGAGGACATGCCATTGAATGAAGACAATTAAACTACAAAGGGCTCGATTACAACTGTACCACTTTGATGAGGGAACAATAATTCTGCCAATACGCATCCTTATGAGTTCCTCCGGGTTAAACATTTTGGGAAAACAGTGTTAAGCTGTATCAAATTAAGTCAGAAGGGGGAAGTTCATTTAATAGCTTGGAACTCCAGACTCAAGATTAAATATCTTTTCCCATGAGCCTTTGCCCACTGTGCCCCTCCTCCCTCCCTACAGTGAGGCCTAATTTTCCTGTTTTCAGCAGGAAGATTTCACGGTTCACAAGATCAAAAGCTCGCATAAGCTCTGTGTTTGTTTACATCAGCCTACACCCAGGCAAATAAGGCATTGCTGAATATCTTTCCTGGCTTGCGCTCGTCCGCCATCGCATATGACCGCCCACCTCTGTTCGCTGCACATGCTCTCATTCACTTTCATTTTGCACTTCTAACAATCCCAAGCGATAGATAGAATCTCAACTCGGTCCATATTCATGAAGGGATCCCAAAGAGTTTACAGCTAAGGCTAATGCTAAACTTGGATCCTCTGAAAATGCCGTCTCTATCCACGAGAGCGACTGACAACTTCTTCCCTGTCTCCACATGGTGCATTTTGACACAGCCCAAATGAGGTCCTTTGACATTTGAAATGGAAGTGTGACAAGAGGGACAAAAACAAGCACCAAATCAACACATGAATAAATAATCTGTTTGCCTTTTCAGCGTCCCATTTCGACAAACCGCAGGCCATCCCTCCTGAAAGATGCCTGTGACTCATTTGGTGCTGAACTGTTTTGAATGAACACGTCTCTTTGATGTTCGGCTGAGTTTTGACATGCCTTTATAGTTCTATTGTTTTATACAGTAATTTTCCAGTGACTGGAGTCATTTAAACAATAACAACCAGACAAGCAAGCATCTTGAACAAACTTGTTGAATATTACATATTGCAATAACTGAAGTTACTCACTTTTGCACATTTCGGTCCTCATGTGTATATGTAGTTGCTAGTCAAGCCACTTTTTTAACTATGGAAACTTAAGAAATTAAGTGAATCACAAAGAAATGTCTCAGGCTGCAGTAACATCTTCCCACAGTGCAGGTTAGAGCAATAAGTAAGTAAGTTAAAGACAACTTTTCAGTTTGCAAGACAAACTCTATTTAAATGCCTGTACGTCTGAGAACAAGGCAGCTAGTCCTGACTAGAGGACAAGCAGCTCTGCTGAGTTACAGCTGAACCACCTAACAAACACAGGAGGACAGGCATGATTACTTAACTCATTTCAAAGGTAGATATCAAGCAACACCTATGAAACAGTCCAATTTTACCTGCCGCAGAATAACACCTCCCGGTGGAGAAGGACTTCCAGCTAGCAGGAGACTAGGAGGTAAAAGGCAGACATGCTGTAGAGATTAAGTCTCTTGGATGACTTGGGATTTCTAAATAGGCCCTACAGCATATCAACACACTTGGGCTTGCTTTGCAGCCACAGCCATTGACTATGAACTCAGTATCAAAGTATAACAGGATATCATGCAACAAGATAATTATCCCATAGACACCACCAAAAGTACAACAGAATGGCTTAAAATGAAAGGAAACAAGGTGTTGCAATGACCCAGTCAAAGTCCAGACCTAAACTTGAAATCCTCTGGCATGGGCTGTAAATAGGTGAATGCCCACAAACCTCAATGAACTGAAACAATGTAGTAAAGAAGAGTTGGTCAAAATTTCTGCACAATAACGTAAGAGTGATGAAATAATAACCTGAAGTTGTTGCTGCTGAAGGTGGTTCCACTCGCTGCTAAATCACAGGATGCACTTACTTTTTAAATTCTATTTTTTCACATCACTGTTTGAGGATTTATTACTTTTTTCTTTCAGTCTCTCAAATTGATTTTAAATAATCCCAATTGTAGTTCAAATAAAGTATTATTTTGGACATGTACTTTTATTTGATTTATAAATTTATTTAAAGCAGTATAATACTTCCCAAATTTTGGTGTTTCAGTCATAATAATGACTTAATACTCTTGACCAAACTATCTCACTTATATTCAGGCTATGTAATCCTGGAGGCCTTGTCATCTCATGCAGCCCTCAATACTCTGCTTCTTACACAAATAGCCGTTACAGAGCTTTGAGATGTGATTTAGTGCTGGAAAACTAATGATGGTCCCATTAAGCTCAGACTAGATGGGATTGTGCATCCCTAAGCGGTGCTGTGGAAGCCATACTAGTTAAATGCTGCCTTAAATTGGCCTTAACCAACAGTCACAGCTCCTCCTCTACATATTCTACATATTCAAACGTTAACCTTCACCACTTCTCACAAAGACGCAGCATCTGTAACATGAAATCTCAAATTAGACCAAAAGACCAAAGTGCATGTTTCCCCGGCACAGATGTCCACTCCAGTTTCTTTGTTCTTCCTCAGCAGTGGTGTCTTTGCAGCAGTATCAGCCATGAAGGCCCGATCCGTGTAGTCTCCTCTGAACAGTTAATGTGTCGACTAACTGTGGAAAGCTGATTTGGGCTGTAATCTGAGGTGTTTACTTCTCATCAGAGGTAACACTTGTCCTTCTAGTTGTGGCCCTTGAGCCAGCTTCATCGCACTGTTTTATTCTTTTCTGACACTCAACTTGAGGAAACTTTGAAAGTTCTTGAAATTTTCTGTATCAGCTCTGTTAAAGTAATGGAAGAGATATTTGCTATTAACCAACACTACATGAATTTTCACAACTTTAATTCAAACAAGGCAAAGGCATTCACCTGTTATCAGTAAGAAGCTCAAAATTCTTCTTCTTTTTTCCCCCTTTTACATCTGTTGGTACCACATTTGTTAGCCTGACATGTCATCATCTGTTTTCAATCATCATGGATCTTTCTGCATGCAAACGTTCTTTCAGCTGTGAGCACGGAGATGTTTAACCCTGCCAGATTCCCCGAAAACAATCATTAGAAACAGCAGAATAAGCATTGCATGTGCATGGATGAAAATCACTGTTCACAAATGACTGATTGCACTGTGGTCTTTGCATTTCTGGTGTTTGTTTTGATTTGTGAATGTGTCAAAATGAGGAGAGTCATCTCATGCTGCAAATTTAGTGAAATAGGTCCCAGGTTGGTTCCATATCAGGTCCAAAAGATTTTACTGTCATTGCCAAAAACTGAAACTTTGACAAGTTGAAATGATTGCAGATTTAGAGCTTAACTGAGTGTAGACTGATTGTAGACTGTACATCATTTTCAAATTACGGTAAGTATTTTACACCTGGAAACAATGTACTGTTAATCGGCAATGACCTATTAGGGCTTTTCCCACAATAGTCAGCCAAAGACTGTATATAAAGGATGGATGTAGATGTGCATTGCACAAATACCTGCTAATTAGTAAAAATGAATAAAATTAAAAGAGGCCACCTGCTGGTCATTAAAGATAACACAGAAACCTTTCAGTCTCTAGTAGTAATTTTATACTGTCTAAATTTTGAAGCCAAAATGAAATACTTGCTTAAAAGAACTATATTTTTTAGCAGGTGTGAAATCTGTGTTTTATTCTCATTTCAAATTAGAAGTTTTGCAATAATTTCATGCATACAGTTCTGACAAATGTGACTGCAACTTTGCCATGCATCATACAGCTTTTGCTTCTCATCAATATCTTAAAAATAAACATATGCCTTTTTGTGAGTGTGTTAGCCCTCTTTTGAACAAGCTTTACTAACAAAGGCAACAAAGACAGGCGTAGCCATACGTGCCAGAACAAGCCCATCACCACTTCTCTCAAGAAAGAGACTCTCCTGAAACAGTAAATATACCACATTTGTTTTTTAGTTCTCCCGACACACTGATGGATATATTAATGATTTCTTAATCACAAACACTTTCTCTTGCCTAGGTCCAAAAACATATTTCCACTTCATCTGAAAGCCACTTGTACAAATAAAAGCTTTTCGGACATCAAAACCATGTGTAGTGAAATTATTTAGTGTCAGTCCCACATAATCAAGAACGGATGACTTTTGTTGACTGTTATTTGTGCTTTGATGTCTAACAATGATAAAGTGAGAACTCAATAAAAAGCAATAAAAGTATTGATTTTGATAAATGATGCAAAACAGCCACACGGTTAAGAGGTTATGACTTAAAAAAGGAAATCTGGTTTGATTTAAGGATCTTGAACTTTGAATCATAAACTGCTACAGGTGAAGTGCAGTAGGTAAAGGGTAAATTACGCAGCTTTCCAAACACTTTTGCAACACTAACACCTGGAATGCTCAAGGCTGCACTTCCGAATGAAACCAGGCATCCAAGATCTTTACCTCCCACAATCGATTTAAAGGATCTCATTGCATGTAAAGTCTGGTCCTCGGCAGATTACAAGCCAATTGCACAAAGGAAGAAAGCAATGCCTCCCACGCCCCGACTCTCACTACCTCTCCTACAAGGCAACTGGACCACCACCGACTGGTGTGGATACACCTCAGACACAGGAGAGGAAGAAGGAGAGGAGAAAAGTGTGTGGTTCTCATGAAGGCTCCTTAATGGCAAGGCCAGTGCCAGCAATTTGAGGTGCCCAAGGCAAGTGAAAGGATTACAGCAGGGGAGTGTGAACCGCTGAACTTGAGCCAGAGAGCGAAAAAGAGACACTGAAGCAATCAGAGTTCATGATAAGAAAACATGTTGACTTCACAATAAAACTAAAATATGTCTTTCAACAGTGACAACCTAAATTTTGGGTGCTTTCAACAAGATATACATACATGTATATGATCTAATCCAAATATCCCACATTAAGGACGACTCTATCAATTGCCAGGGGAAAAGTCAGATTTGAAGATGATTAGGCCAACGTACTTCCCTCTGCTCATCGCAGGAAACAAACAGTCCGGCTCTGAATTTAATTCAACAAACAAGAACCATATGCCTGTCTTTCTTCTTCCGTCATCCTCTTCCACCGCCCTCTTTTCCATGAGAAACATGTAAATACTAAGACCTAGAAACACATGTGGTTAGTCATAAAGCTGGAAATGCAGCCCCCGCTCCCACCCCTTCTCTGTTTTCCACCCCCAGCCTCGACCTCCTCACCCAACAAAACCAACCCGCAAGAAAGCGGGCGAGAGAGAATAAACTTAAAGGAATCGGACAAAACAAGAACAAAGAATGTTGGTAGAGCAATCACAGCATTGGGAAACTGACTTAACTGCCTGTGTGTGAAAAGCAAAGGAGAAGAGGGACAAAGTGGCGACAGAGAGGAGAGAAAAAAATAAATAAATAAAAAAATCACACAGGGCTGCTCTGGGCTCCTGCTGACTCTAGATCCATTTCCTCACTATGGTGGACTCTCGTTAAACTAAGGAGTCCATGCTGGTCCATCAGTAAGTTACGCGAGAGACGAGGAACATAAACCAGAAAAGACAGCGCCACTGCAATCCTCATTAAAAGACTGTTGTCTAGTTTGGACAAAGAAAGATTCCTTCAGAGACAGCCATTTTGTTCACACAACTTTCTACCTTCTCATCTAACTTAGTCCCTTCCCATCATCAGGGCCGATTAGCCTAATCGTTTGTGCTTCAGGGGTAGTTATCTTCTTGGGTGTTAGATGAAAATGGCTTGCAGCTGGGTTGTGTAGAATTCAATCTCTAACAGGTGCTGGGCTCTGTGGGTAAAGAGTAAACAATGGTGGCTAAGCCCTGAGCTTTGCCAGGCAGAGTGTTTAGGGTGGGAAACAGTCAGGCTTGAGGGCTCGCAACGCAGGTGGCTTTCAGAGGTTCATTTAGGCATGTGTAAACTCTTAGTGTGGCTTAACTTGTTTTGGATGATGAAAATCAGTGATAAAATAAATTTAAAAGGTAAGTTTAGATATTTTACAAGTTAAATCTTAAGTGTGAGGCAAAAGACAGAAGATGAAAGTGTCATGGAACTGTTAAACAAGGATCAAATCTGTGTGTGCTAGAATTTCTTGTAGATTATAATATTAAGGAAGTTGATGAAAATCACTTGTTGCCCGGTCTTTCCCCTCTTCGCTGGACTCTAGTTCCGCAAGAATCACATGACTGCATCACATGACAGAGGTTTTTTTTTTTTAATCCCTGTGGTTTCTGGGAGGCTTACAAACCTAGAGTGGCCTCACCACATTTCCCACAGCCGTCTAGGGAATGGACTGCGGACCTGAAGGTATGTGTGAGGCACAACACTGAAGGACTATGGCTGTCTTAGGATGAAAGCAGAGAAATTCCCCAGTTTCTAAAAACAAGCGCAGTTCAATATTTTCTGAGGCAGCCACACCCAAGCAAGACAACATGTACGGACAACAACGTTTGGTCGCTGCTGCAGATTCTTTCTCAGGATCTTGGAACACAAAGTTTTTTGACTTGTAAATCTAGAACGTGACCGCATCAGTGTTTAGTTCTTCTATGCTACTTATCAACAGTGTTCAAGGGAGGTGTTACTGCAGTAACATGCATTGTACTAAATTTAGTACTCATATTCTAGTTACTAATCGATGAGTTGTGTTCTTCTGTCTTCTACATGATGGATCAATAGAAAAAACCAACAACCAACAACCTTGTTTTGTTCTGTGTACACTGATGCAGCCATTGCTTGACCTTACGGCATGTAAAAGATGACAAAAATGACAGTCATCTACAACTTCAATCATTTTTGCATGTATGACTATGCCAAGGTTTGCTTGGGCCTGTGGGACATAAATTTTCCTCATCAGATGGTGCTTACTAATTTCTACGACCGTGAGGACTCATCCACAGAGGCTCCAAATATATGTCCTTCATGTGGACTTCAAAGAACAATAACAGGAATGACTTCTCGTCCATGGTGACTGCAGCTGTCTTTGTCCATGCCCCCAACCGAGTATATAATCCTCGTCTTGGGGAGAGAGACAATTACTGTTAATTTTTTGTGCAAAGGGGCAAGAACATGACATTAAAGAGCAAACTGTGCTCAGTCGACGAACAGCAATCCACCGCTGTGGATACAACATCAAAGCTCTAAGAGCAAAAGCATTATGGTAACCTCCTTTATGTGCAACTGATAAATAACACAACCACATGGTGGTAAGTTGTGTTGCCGGTTTGAATCCACAGGCGGGCTGGGGCTCTTCTGTGTCAAGTTTGCATGTTCTTGTTGTGTTGGTGTGGGTTCTCTGTGGGTACTGTGGCCTCCTCCCACAGTCCAAAGACATGTATGTTAGATTAAGTGGTGATTCTAAACAAGCCATAGGTATGAATGGTTGTCTGTCTGTGTATGTTAGCCCAACAATAAAACCGTTCCCTCAAAGCAAGAAGGTCTTGAGTTCAAATCCACCAACACTGTGTGGCGTTTGGATGTTCTCCCTGCATTTGTGTGGGTTCTCACTGGGTACTCTGGCTTCCTCCCACAGTCTAAGGTTAGGTACATTCATAATTCTAGATACCCATAGATGTGAGTGTGAATGGTTGTTTGTTTCTCTTTGTTAGTCCGGCCATACACTTGCAACCAGTCCAGCGAGTACCCTGCCTCTCCCCCTATAGCAGCTGGGACAGGCTCCTCATGACCCTGAATTGGATAAGCGGAAGAGAACGGATGGATGAAAACAAAATCCACCAACACATGAAGGGGCATTAACTGTTGGTAATTCAGAAGTAACTCCAATGAGTTACTTTCTCAGTTGGTAACAATGTAACAGATTATTTTCAGCTCTCAGAACTGTTACCATGTAACAAGTTACCTTTTAAAAGTAACTTTAGCCAACACCACTTACCATCCTGAACAGCTCAACAAAACAGAAACAGTGACAGGTAGTACAACCAATGTGTGAGTATACATATGCGAAGAACAAGCTGTTTTATTGTGTGCTTTTTGCACTTTTGATAAAGGTAAGCAAAACCATAGTAGTAATGTGATGATAGCAGAAGAAAACCAGTTTGCACTGCCATATCTAAAGAGAAGTGGAAGAGTCCACATCTTTGACCTCTTTTCTCTCATGCAAGTGAAACATAATATATGGGTTTTCATTTTATTGTTTTCAGCCATACACGTCTCTCACACCTCCTCTGCCTTGAAGCACTTTTCTCAAGCTGTTAACATTTTTCTTTCAGATTTATCAAGTAAGTCTGGTGCTTTTCGGGTAAGAAAGTTTGGGTTTTATGGCTATTGACAGATTTGCTCCATGAGCTGAAGATATTCTACAAACTTGTTTCCACTTGTGATTCATTTATTTCCTCTGTGGCTATAAAAGATGCAAAATCTTTAATGACACCAGTGCTCTGACCATAATTGTCAACATGTTTCTATCTAGTGCTCAAATGCAAGACCACCCCAGTTTTTTCAAACATAATAACCAGGAAAATAAAGAAAAGAAAAAAAATCTTATGAGCAAGATGGCAACAGCCAAGATGATCATTTCAAGCAGGTCATCAAACCAGTGGGCTGTGTCCATCTTTTTTATACAGTCTATTGTTTGTACAAAAGAGCAAGAGAAACAAAAAGAAGAAAAAGACATTGTGAGTTGTCTGCAAGACAAACAAAACAACAACCACAACGGCAACAATGTAGCGAGTCTTGTCCAAGAGACCGCAGTTTTATTGTTGCTAAAGTTTAATGGCTTCTTGACAAGTGAATGAGTGTCACAGACATCTGAGTCAGCTTTTCTGCTAAACTTACAGCAAAGACAATTTTCTACAAGTGATTACTTGTCAATTACTTGTCAACCAAAAACGCTGCTAGAATCACAGAAGCAGCTTTTATCCGTAAAGGATTGACATTTTCCTTCTTGTCTACACCACCAATTCATGACCAGACTTCATAGGCGACAGACTGGTACTGGTTTATGGGTCGCATCCATCCCAAATATGTCTTTATTGTAAGAATATGTTTAGCTTCAAAGCCTTTTCTGACCCCAAACTCCAAACCAGTTCTCTGTTTGCATACCAATCTGCCCACTGTGTAATGTAGGCCAATGTGATAACAAGACTCTGGGTTGCCATGTATTGACACATTAACATACTTTGTATATGTACAGCGTCCCTAAGGGAGTTTGAGTCAAGCATTCATGTGAAAAACCACAATACCTTAATCAATGTATTTTTAGAAAAGTGCCTCCCAATATTCAGGACGGTACAAGAAAAGAGTCCAACGGATTCAAAATACACCACACACCCTCCAAACTGAGGCCACAGGCGAAGCCTTTCGAGGGACTGCATTCCTCGGTCACTGAGGAATGTGGACAACGTTACGTGCCATGACTAACTTGTGTTATCGGATCATTTGGCCATTCTGAACTTCTAAACAATGGCGGTCCAAGCAGCGGTCAGAGTAGACCAACTTTGGGCCGCATGGCATAATTCTATCTGTTTCTGCTTTTGAGATCTGAGAAAGATACCGTCCTGTGGTGTTTACTGACGAAAGAACATTGCTAAATGGAGCTGTGGCTCACCAATCTGTAAATATGGCCCTAGCCAGCCAAATTGTTCCCCTTGTTGACAGTGGTTTTGGCCCGAAGCTGTATCTTGCCCAAAGAACACAGGCTTCCCTTGGGGGTGGTTGAGACCCAACAGGGGATAGTTAGACAAAATAGACAATGCCTATCCACCGCTGACACAGAGTTGGCACAGGTAGAGAGAAAGGGAAAGAGACGGATGGATGAGCCCAAAATAAATGAACGAATGCCATCCAAAAAGAATGCTCTTAAATCCGAGCCGAGTGGGCCGGAAAGCTGCTATACACTTCTTTGAGTTTGTGATTACTGTAGGCACAGAAAGAGATAATTAATGCCATCAAAAGAATTCTGGAGAATTTTTGTAATTGCATTTAAGGTTCAGGCTTCCAGAAATTCCAAGAAAAGAAATATATCAAGTTCCTCTTACAAGGACAAAAAGTTCATACTTGTATCTTTTCCAGTAGCGAATAAAGGATATCCTTTGAGGCCCAAACTTTCAGAAAAGTTGGTTAGTAGCTATTTTGGTCCATCAAGCTACTAATCATCTGCTGTTTTGTAAAACTGTTGAATCAGCTTTTTATTTTTCTTAGATCAGAATACGACTTTCTGGACAGCAAATTTGTCTGACAAAATGTTTTATCTCATGCACTCCTGAACTTTTCTGGGACTTATCTGACAGAGGTGCATGTAAAATGTCAGCAGCTCTTTTTCTCTGGCCGGGGGATGTCAGTTTGTTGCAAAGAGTGAGTGGGGCAGCTAATATTGTAGTGCATTCACTACTAGCAATTGGGGATTGTGTGCATGCTTTATTCTGGCAGCATCCTGGCATGAAGCACAAAGAGTATTCCCAGTTGTGCATCTAAAGTTATTATTTCCTGCTTTGTGCGCCACGTGAGTAGAACAACTATGTGAAATAATATCAAAAGTTCATTATCCCTTTAATTAGATAGATTATTTAGAAATGGGGTTGGCTGTACCAATGAAGCACATCAGCACAGTTGAAGTGGACTCTGACACCTCCACCTTGCTTACAGATTGCGTTAAGGCTTCTGTATTTTCCTGAAAATGTATTTGCTTGCAGGTAGTTAATGAACTATAAATCCGGGTGTCATTGGACTACCAGTTTATTATTTAACTAGAAAAAAAGGATTGTATCAACAGTCAAGAAAAATTCCCTTTCGTTCTAGCCTCCTGTCTTTCTCACATCATTGTACATACCAGGATTTATTTTTGGGTCTGGTTAAGTCAGTAAATAAAGTAGGGCTATGTACTTGCTCAGCAGGCATACTTGCTAGTCAAGGTTATGTTGAATCTAAATATTCCCTCCAGATAACAGAAACACCCTCATCACCCACATACACATCACCCTCATAGTAGAATGACAGAGAAACAAGATAGTTCAGGGAAGCTGGGAAGATAAGCAAACCTGACAACACAAGAGAAAAGAGGAGAGTGGGTGAGAGAGACAGACAGACAGACTGGAAGAGAGACAGAGAGAGATCTCCGACAGTGCCAGCCAAAAGAGGATCAAGGTGGTCTTGGATGAATTTCAGAGGTAAGCTGCAGTTAAAGCTGCTAGCTTGGACCGTTCACACGCAAAAGCCAAGTCCCACCGCACACATCATGAAACACGAGACAGCATTCAGGTGTTTGGTGACAGCAGCGAGGACAGCTTCCACTGTTTGGGGTGTTTCACGAATGCAAATGTTGCATTGTTAAGTCCTGCAGAGGAAGTAGTCTCATATTTTTCTCCACTGACTTGATGCCAAAATCTTCCTACTTTCATATCATTTCCAGTGTGTAAATGTTGCCAGCTGTAGAAACAAAAATCCCCAAATCGTATTTGTTTATTTTGATTGCTTTTTCTAAATGAGTAAAGCAAGATTTTAAATCTGTTGCTGCTGCACAGTCGGTGGTTTCTTACATGCTTTCACAATTCACCCACTTTTTCAGCCATCAGCAGTAAAGCATAGAAAAATTGTAGCTTATTTAATGCAAACTTCTCCAAAAGGTATAGTTTTAAACAGGTGACACATGGAGTTTTTGAGAAATTACTAGTTTACTAAAGTTCACTAAAGTTAATTAAAACCATAAAACCAAAATGAAATTAAAAAAAAAATACAAACCTTTAACTTAGCTGTACAGTAAGCAGATTTCAGTCCAATTGAGCACCTTTGGATGCAGTGGAATGGAAGATTGCCATCATGGATGCGCAGCTGACAACTGTGAGACAATATTAAAGTCATTATGGTGCAACACACCTTTCTGTGCCATGAATTAAGGTTGTTCTGAAGGATATAAGAGGGCCTTGTATATTCTAGGTAGCTGTGATGGTCAGCAGTGAGTGCACATAAGTGGCTGCTGCTCATTTGACTTTTTTGAAATCAGGTGTAATGTCAAATACTTAAAGAAAGAGATTAATACTCTAATCTAAAAATGCCAGAACTGTTTTAACCCTATTAGGTTACAGTTTGCAGCTGTAGCTGTTATTACATACCAGCCCTAACACCAGTGGAACACAATTACAGTCGCTTACAAGGCAAACTAGCTGACATTCCTGGACTTATGTTTGTGTCAGTGTGGCTTTGCAGCTGACTGAAGTTAGGAGGCACAAGTGTAGTCTCCTCTGCAACAGGTGTGCAACATTTTTGCCATACCGGATCCTTCTGAATTATACTCTACTGCATTTTATATACATACACCTACATCTACTTTTACATTAGCTGTGATATTGACTAAGATGCTGAGTTTGTCTTGAGAAAATCAAGCGACTGACGTTTTCTGTCAACCCTGCTGAACTGAAAACACACTTGTGAGTTTTAAAACAAAAGCACAGTGAAAAGCCAAAAAATTATTCAGGGCTATTTTAAATGTAAGCATTGTCATGATAGGCACTGCAGTGCCTAAAACCTGACTGACAGGTTGCTGTGGGAGTGACTTGTCAATCACAATGTAACAACACCCCAAAGCATGCTCTGTTTATCCAGTTTAGTCTAAATGGGAACAATCTTTACACATCAAACTGTGTTGCAGAAGACTTTAGCTTCCTGAAATTAGCACTCAACTCTACAGAAAATCTTTACTGTGGCAATTAATCTAGTAGCAGGAAGGGCAATATGCTCTCTTTCTGTACAGACGTCTTTTTGCAATCAGAGATTCTCTTCCTGAGAATTTAAAGGATGCAGGTGGAAAGCAGTACACACTGGCTTCACTCTTCATACCTGCGGGCTACGTCCACTTCTTTGATTGCAGTCTATTGAAGTTCTAAAATGTGGATCAAACAGTTAAAGTGCTCCCTTAGAAGATTCCCTGCATTTATGGATTTGCAAAATCAGTGCACGGGAAAAGAAAAAGCGAGGACATTAGTTAGCTGTGGGATGAAACACAACCCAATGTATTGTTCTTTTGGGTCCTTGTGACTTGTGATAAGTGAGCAGACGCTGATTTGAATCTTCTGGTCTTTTAACCTAAAGGTTTAATGTGCTGACAGTCTCCTAATCACCTCCAATCAGTCCATTTGACCCACCTCTTCTTCATTACTCGCCCTTCAGTCATTACAGGAAATGAAAGTGAAAGTGAACAAGCCAACTGGCTTCTCTCACTTTCTTTCTCTCTGTTCAACCCCTTCTATCTGGCACCGGGTTTCAGTGTTTATGCATTTACTGAGATGGCTGGCGGGATTGTCAGAGAAAAAGGAGGGTTTATTTTTTCTTCTCTCTCTTTCTTTTTTTTTCTCTGCAATCTCTTGCCTTCAGAAACCATTAATGCCCATTCAACATCAACATCAAGGCACGGCTTTGATGTCTATTCTGGCAACAGACCCCTTTTCTTTCTCCGCTGCCTGCTGCTCTCTCTCTCACTCTGTCTCTCGCCTTCTCTCTATCCCCCTTTATCCCTTCCACTTCCCTTCGCTCACTCTTTACGGTTACTGTACAATCAAATAATTAAACGGATTGTCGACAAAATGATTTTACCTGGCAATTAAATATGCAAAGCGAGTCGGCAGGCGGTGTATGAGAAGGCGATTAAAATGGGGCCCACTGCAAATCTACAAAGGCTTCACCAGCACAATAGGCAGCAGCCCCTGCCTGCTTCACACACTAGCTTAGCCTGGGGAGTGACTGGTGCCTCTTTATACCAGTCTCACACAGGCATGTTTACAATAGCCCCGACCGTGCTATGCCAATTACGACAATGCAAGGAGAAACGAATGCCAGTGTTTGGAGAAAAGACGGAGATGAAGGTAGCAGCGTATGGGACATATAGGGCGTACAGGGTGGCGGGAAAGAAAAGCAGTGCTGCCAACCAAAATCAAAGTTACAACTCAGAAAAGTTTCCCGCTGATGAAAAGATAGAAAGAGTTGCACGCTTCAACGAAATTAAAATTTGAGTTAAAGAAGTCTGAAGCAGCAGAAGAAAGGCGAGTTTCTGTGACAGCCGAAGCTTCAGAGCCCGTATAACCTGCATAGCACTTCAACAAAGCAACTATTAGAACTGGAATGTCATAGAAAGGCTGAGCGAAGATGACAGGGAGGGAAAAGAGAAGCAGGGGCTCCTGATGGGCAGGAGAGGGAATGCGACAGTCAATGTCCATCTATCAGCGCTTCAGTGGAGAAAAATGCAAGCAATTTTCCTGGATAGGTTTCCCTTCAAAGCCGGAGCCCCAAGAAGCTGTAAAAATAGAGTTGGGAAGAGTCGGCGAGGGCGGGGGTAGAAGGGCGGAGGCTTACACCTGCCCCGTTCCAGACAGTTCCTTATTGTGGAGTTTAGAGCATGGAGGAATTGATTTCAAGGTTGGGCGAGTATGCAATGCATTGATTATGTATTGAAGTTTCACAGCTCAGTGCCTTTGATGAGGCTGGAGAATTAATCTGCTATTTGCGGTGTTAAAAATACAAACTGCTCAGCTGCAGAAATGTCGTTTAAAGAAAGGGGCTTTGGGAAAGGAAAAGCAGTGTCTCGCAGATGTGGCGAGCATTGTCTGTTTTCCTTCTGCAGAGGGGGGAAAAAATGAGAAGATCATTTAATGAGAAGTGAAAGCTTGTCAGTAATGACTGTTGTTATCTTTGTTATGTGGCTACCTTTCTGACCATTTCAAGTCTCTGCTTATGTCAACAGTTTCAACTGAGTTGTAACAAGTGAGTGAGTGTGCACATGGCAGACGCGTTCCCCACCATCGAGTTATTCCTGGTATTAAATGATTTCTTTCCTTCCCCCCACTGCTGAAATAACGCCAGTTAATTGAGGCAAACATGACTAGGCCCTCTGATGGGGGATGCAGGGTGCTTCATTAATGTTTGTGTTGACTGTCAGAGAGTAGCGCTGGTTCTCATTGCTCTTTAATAGGACCAATTAGCCCATGCCCTCATTTCCATGCCTAATGTCTTCCATTTAAGTGCTGAATACGGGACCCACACATTTAACCACCGAGGGTCTGCAGCACATCAAAAGGTTACAAGCTTTCAATGATTTCTGTTTGCGCTGTGAATTAGCAGCTGGCATCTGTGAATTTAAAGTTGTATTTTATTTTCAGCACAAAATTGTGTCTTTTAGGTTTTTGAAACTCCTGGAAGTGATGCGTCTGAGAAGAGACTACAAGAATAACTCGTTTATTTTGTTTTACTTTCGGCTCAAATTCAGTCACCTCTCCACCTTCAGTCTGCACCGCGCTATGATCACAGCGCTACAATACTGTACTTCTTTGATGGTGATAACAACATTTTATGTTCTTCATTACTAAGACGTGAAGGTTACAGAGAAGGCAGGTAACTGTCAAGACTCATTTTTGTGAGTATTTAACAACAGGTTCCACACTCTTGGCCTACTTATTGGAATCCTGCCATCATCGTTGTACATCATTTAACTGTACGGTGCTATGAGGTGAGATTTTCTTTTATCCAGCACTGGTTGTTATTTAAGTAACATTTTCTCTATTTCTAGTCAAAGAGCAAAAGCAGGAAGGAAAACTACAAAGACCTGAGTGTGACATTTGACCTGACCTCACATGCAGAGCTATGACACGCAACAAAGGTCTCTGACTAGAATCTGTTACGTGTTAAACTACAAGGTGACTCAAACACCCTGAAGGGCGATTTTAAAACCTTGAGCCTAAGGCTACCTTTTGACCTTGTCACCTCAAAAACATCTAGAAACTCAGTTGATGACGGTTTCATGTCTGTGAGGCCAAAATAAAGACCTTTGGGCGTGGGGGAACTTTGAACCGAACGCTGATGTTAACCAGTTCTCACAACTCTCGACTGCAACAATGCTAAAATGTAATTCAACCGAAATGAAGCACAACAAATTCTACACCCGTTTTATTTACAGTAGAACTCTTGGAGTGGTTTCACTTTCTTAACAGTTACTGCCTGGTTTCTGTGAAGGGGTCTCTGGGGTAGAAATGGTAAACTATACGATAATTTAAAAGTGTGAAGGTGCCGAGTTACTCAGTTTTGAGTTTTTCAATGAGCACAGCTTCAAGAAGCCCGGTGTCTAAGCTATGTAAATATGGCCATTTTCATCTCTTTGAGAGATTGCTAAATGTCAATGGGAACGCCTATTACATGTTCTTTGACCTGCCAGCTTTCAGGTACAAAGGCCATGTGAGAATAGAGCAGGTAACTGACTTCTTATCGAACGACAAGGCCCGCAACGTGCTGCCTCCTGCACGTTTTACTTAGGCAGCACACACTGAGAAAAAAACACCAGCAAAACAAAAAAACCACAGAGTATTTCTAGTAGTATACTTGACTAGAAATAGTATAGTCCGCATCAGAAGCAGATGCTCTCCTGCTGTGCGCTACACGTGAGAAAGAGCAACTTGGACAATGTCCCGACCTAATTCCCTTCACACTGTCCGAGGTTCATGTGTAAAAACAGCCCCTGTTTATGCATTACCACATGTCCCAGACCGACTGTAGCACTGTAATTTTCTTTAAGTGGACAAAACACTCCAGTCAACTTGTATCATGTCTAAATAACTGTCTGAAAAATATGGCTACGCTGTGAAAATAAGTCATTTTCACAGCGCAGCAATAAAAATAAGTTATTCTGAGTCAGGAAAGAAGCAGTTCCAAGCACATCAGTTTTCATTTGAAAAATATAAAACTTTAATAAAGGCTACATCTCTCAATAATTACAATAATTATAGGTCCATGTAAATCTTTAAATGAAACTCTTTATATAATGTATAATTTACAGTTTAGATAGAATGAACCAAAACAAAAAAAAAGGCTGTGGTGTAAAAACAAAACACCAAAACATGATTACAGGATATTAAAAGCATAAAAATATCTTTTCAACATAAAACCCTTCTGAAAACCAAGGGATATATATTAAAACCCTGAAACAGGGTAGCACATGGTATGGCATCCATGTAGGCACAGGTGCTGTACTCATAAAACACCAGCGATCGTGTGTTTGTACGTGTTTTGTTTGTGTATGTGTGCATCACATGTGTCGGTATCCATACTTCAGAATGCATAATTACAATGTATACAGGAGCTCTGCTATATACGGTGTTATTGTAACAACATTCAAAAGATATTGGAGCCATAATTCTTCAACGTTCACTTTTTTTTGTCTTTTTTTTGTCTTTTTTGACACGCTAGCTGAACTCCTCAAAGAAGTCGTTCTCGGTGACCCAAACTGGTTCTCGTTAGCACAAGTCATTTTGGTGTGGGGGCTGTAAACACTGCCATTATTAGGTGGTGCAACTTGTGCTCCGGGTCTCGTCTCTGTGTGTAATCTACAACGGTTTCTACCCCCCATCCCTGTGCAATGCCCGGTTTACAAACAAAGGCACAACAAAAAAGATTGAACTTTGTCGATCGAGACAAAGCGAAAAGGAGGGGGAGGGAGGGAGGCCGAGAGGACGAGGGAGAGGAAATGCTAGTGTGAAAAACTTGCTTATTATAAACTATCAGCAGCATATAAGACTGGGATTGACCATTAAAAGAGTGGAGGGAGTGCGCCTCGGACAAGACCACCGCTAAGAGACGTGGCTACAAGGCTATAAGAAGTGCTAGGCTAGCGTCACGTCCTCTGTGTAACTTAGAACACTAAACTATATCACCACAGTATTCTCCCAATATTCAAAGCAGCTTACCCATTGGCTGTAAAAAAGGGAGGGCGAGGAACACAGGTTTAAGAAGACTCGGGGGAGGGGACAACAGGGGGAAGGTCATTTTCAATAAATACTTAATAAAAACTTTCAACTCATGACAAAAAGCATCTATATATATAATACATGTATATATACATATATGCATGTATGTATATGCACACGTATGGACGTTTTTGTAACGATGTTGGAGTGTAATGTTAAGAGCAGGTCGGTGGCGCTGCGCATTCACCTCCTGCAAGTCCATCAGTCTGTCACACATCACAAGACAACAGTCATCTACATCTTCAGTGGTTATATTCAAGAAGAGGCGGGGTCTCGCGCCCGCCACTGGCCTCCGGTCATCGTCGTCATCCTTGGATTGGTCTGTCATTCCCTTGTGTTTCTAAGGCTGATTGGCTGAGAAAGTCGGGGAGGGGCAGCGCCTCCTCTGTGTTCGGCATACTTCATTGGCTCGTCTTCCTTCAATCGCTCCTCTTGTGCTGGATATATTAACTCTGTTTAGCTTAATATTAAGAAAAAGAAACAAACAAAGAAACCAAAAAAAAGGAGTCCAGAGTGTTCTTGTAAATTACAGTCTCTTGCTCAAGTGATTTAGCTTTTGGTTGGGTAGGGGGAAGGGCATTAGTTGGTTGGCACAAAGTGGCCTTTAGTCCATCCTCTCCACCTTGCCCAGGACCTTGCCCTCATACATGGGCAACACAGTGGCATCCTCCCACACCTCCTCGAACACTGCACCGCACTCAAACTCATCACTCGCCTTCTTGAAGTAGTACCTGAGAAGGGAAAAACAAAAAAGAGAGGTTTGTGATTAGAAAACGTGGAGCGTAGGTGAGAACTCAAACAAAACCTGACAGAGTGGCAGCAGGATGCATCTGATGTATTTCATCGCGTTTTAAAGCGCTTTGAGGCACCTACACGACTACTTACATATACACGCTCGCGCACAACTCCCTTTAGTCCAAATCAAACACAGACACACACACTCTGAGAGCCAGAAATGGATCCTGCTCAAAACAACTTAGTCATAGCCTTCAATGCCATCCCTGCTCACTTCAAAGGTAGAGCCTGACTCCACATCACACCGCTGCGCAAACAGAGTTGAACCCTCCGTTTACACACTCCCTGTGATAATTCAAGCTGCTAGAAAAAGCCTGTTTGTGTGCGTGTTCATCTATGTGTGCTCATCCACTTGTTCATCCTGACTGCTAGCCATTCTGCAAATGCCTTTCTGTCCTGTAAGGCCTTATTAAAGTTGAAGGGTTAATTAGACGCTGTCTTAAGCCCCCCCCCCCCTAGCCTCTCTCTCTCTCTTTTTCTCTCTTCTTCAGTGCCTTTCCTCCCTCTCTGTGTCTCCATGGCTTATAATTGGGCTGGCTGTCAAATGAAGGGCATTTCTGTCACACAGGTTGACATTTCAGGTGCCCGAGAGTCTGCTTGTGACTGCAAGACTGCGCTCTGCTGTCTGCACGTAAACACACACGTACTATGTTTCCCTGTTACGCACATGCACACACACTTCGGGCAGCTTTCCGATCACCAGCCGAGAACAGAGGAAAAAAGAGGCAACAGGAAGGGAAGAAAGCAGGGGGAAGCAGAGCAGAGGCCTTCCCTGGCTCGGTGAGTGGGTGTGATGGGTTGGATGCGTGCCGAGACTGAGGGGCTTTACCCTAGAAGGGGGAGGGACGGTGGCGACTGCTCAGACGGGCTCCTGGAGGTCAAGGGGTCACCTAGCTAACCCACTCTTCTTCTTCTCTCAAGCAGAGATAACTCACAGAGTATAGCTTGGTTCCAGTGACTGTGAAGTCTCCTGGAGCTCCTAATGATTTCTCCTCTCTACTTTAAACCCAGCAAAAGATCAGCAGGAGGGGATATAATGATAAGCTTTGTAATGGAAAAATGCCTCATTTTGCCCATGTGTGCCTGTGTTCAGAATATAAAAAAGGAGAAAAAAGGGGGAAACGGCTCACTGTTTTATGAGCTCAGCTTAGAGTCATTCAAACAACACATGTACAGAGGGGCGTACAAAAATGTACACATGCAGCCCTACTTTCCATGTTGATTGTTACACACAAATAAAAGAGAGAGGGGCCCGCTTTATCACAGCTGCAAAACTTAAAACTGTACTACAGCGTGCAGAGGTGCGACAGCAGCGATAGTTTTCTTTAATCATCTGACATTTATGCACACGTTTCCTCTGTTGATTTAACTTTCTGGTTTAATTCATTGTTTCATTCCTAGCTCTCGAAGCGTGTTACCCTTTTTTAAAATTATTAATAGAAGAAAACGCTACATTTTCACTCACAAATAGTTCAAAGTCATCACTTTGTTGCAGAGAGTGAGACAGAGAGACACAGGAGTCTTTCCATTGGAACATGTTTTATGTGGCAGGATTTTTCTCTCTTCACAACATCTGGCACCAATATCGTCTGGCAGAGCTGCGGCGTACTGTTCTCAGCTGTACTGCTGCCATGTCCAAATTAACCAACTCCACACATTCTGCTGCCATTGAAGCCAGACGCTTCATCCCCACCTCCCCCCCTTTTCACTCGCTCGCTGAAGAGTTATGGGATAGCAGGGGTGCAACGACTTGTGTTTTGCAGGCCTTTTTCTTCTTCTGTCTTGCCTAACAAGCAGATGTGACTAAAACCTGATGTTGATGTCACGGGCATGCAAGGCTACATTTGTTTTCAGAGGCACTGGAACAACTTTTTTGATAAATTAAGGTTGAACTTCCTGGACTGTGGAACCCCTGATTCAGAATTTTCTTTAAAACTGTCTATTACTTTTGAAACTACCTTAAGTCTTCACTATGTGAAGGAATTTCCCCTCATCATTTCAAACAGGAGGTATTTCTCCTGCATTAACTGTCATTAGAAGAAGAAGGTGCCTCCAGCATTTGATTCTAATGCCTGATGCAATAGTGTGGAGGAGGAATTTGAGGGCCTTGCAATGGTCTTTGTGCACAAAATAAAATGGCCCAGGCTTCAAAGCCATATTTATTAAGGCTGCCTAAGCATGGAAATCAGTACCAGATGTGAGAAAAAAAATTGCTGCAGAATATCCCCTCTGCTCCCCTCCCCGATTTTTGTAAGCTTCGAATACAGCGGATCAGCCCAGTTTCTTTTCAACTATCAGGCTCCAGTATTTCACACTCCCACTTAGCAGACAAGCACATAAAAGCACAATAACAAATGCCCATCCAAACACAGATGACTAGCCCTGTCGTGACGCTAAACACATCCGAGCATGTATCTGCAAGTGTGATCTGTGCGCACTTTCCAGTGGCGCATGCTTACCGGTAGTTGCCTTTCTTGCTAAGCTGTTCCTTGAAGTGGCCCAGGGTGAGGCAGTGGGTCTTCATCATGCTGCGATAAGGAATTTCCTCTCCACAGAAAAAGTAGGTGACCACCAGCTCCTTAGACCTGAACATGCAAAATCAAAATTGTAAGATTTAAAACTTGGTTGTTTTCAGTTGGCTTTAAAAATCCACCACATTCACTGACATATATATGAAGGGGGCTGATTATTTTGAAGAACCAGGGGCTATTGGGCAATGTGGGAGAGAGGTAGAATGTCACATCTAATCCTATTTTTCTTTAAGAAAGGAGTTCAAAGACAAAGCAAAGCTGACTCTCTAAGAAGAGAGGAGAATGAAAATCTGAGGGTGAAAACTCATAAATGACAGAATTACAAAATAAGTGAGTAATGGTGTTTGGAAAACTAGAAAGTAATTGTGAAAGTAATAAAGACTGAGCTTTAGAAACAAAGGATTTAGCAAAAGTACAAATAAAAGAGCTCTTACTCGTCTGCTTGGACTCCAGGGCTGGCTAAAGAGTTGCTTCCCGTGGGGAAGACAGCTGCCGGGTGGTTCCTGTCTCTCTGAAGGTTGCTGGCTCCAGTTGAATGTCTGTGAAAATCACAAGATTAATGACAAATCAATATTCTTCGTATAAATACAAAGAAAAGAAACTGGACTTCATTTATAGAGTGTTGTGTTGTAGCAAATCAAGTGCACAACTGTTTTGTCTACAAGGTTTCCTACCTTTGTTTTGGTGGCTTGGAAACCTCTTCTAGTCTGCGACAGGCTTCTTCTAGCTGTGCCAGGGTGTTGGGAGGGGGTAGGGGTGGCATTGCTGGGTCCTGAATGAAAGGGTGGCCTGGGTGATGGCCACGGAGGTGAGCCCCGTTGCCAATGCCACCACCACCCCAAGATGAGGAGGTTCGACCAGGCAGGGTCTTGGAGTCGAGCGGGTTGGACTTCTTCAGGCCTTGAGTGCTGTTAAAACAAATAAAGGGTCAGCCTCTTGAGCTGAGAACTCAGTGCACTTTTCTAAAGATCATTTCGTGCAAACAGACACTTACCTGTGTGGCTTGTGCTTTCCCTGCCTCTCACTCTCTAGGATCCACTGCCAAACATTCTGAGAGCGGTCGGTGGCAACTAGAGGAAGACGTGGTGAAGACACGCCCTCATCGGAGGCCTTCACTGGCCGTTTGGACAAAGTGCTGCAGCGACTGGAGGAAGAAGGCAAATTAGCATCAGAGGAAGAGCAGCTCATCACAGGAAACATTTAAGGGACAGCTTATAAGTAAAACTCACGCAGGTGTGAAGTCGGAGTAATTGGCGCCCCCTTGAGGGCAGAGGCACTGCACACGCTGAGCCGCCTCGGCCTCGATTTGCTCCTTGGTCTTTGGCCCAGCGTGGTGATGGTGAATGTAGTGGTGGTGGATGTGCTTTGTAGACTGCCTGCCTGTCATCAGCACCTTAGAAGCCCCAGGATAAGCACCAAAGAAGGGCCCGTGGCCAGATGACACCACAGCACCAGTCCGGTCTGGCGAGCGTGAGCGTGGCGAGTGGCGAACCACTCCTGGTGACTGGCAGCCAGGTGTCTTGAGGACACGTGAAAGGTGCTCGTCTAGGATAGCTTGAGGATCTTCCTCACACTGGCTCGCAGACGGGAGCAGGGGGTGTTGGAGGGAGGTGCTGCTTATAAGGTCATTGCCCTCCTCCCTTTCCTCTTCCTGGACAATGAAAAGAGAATTTTTTACAATTTAAAGCAATTGACAAAACATTCATACAGTCACATGTGGGAAATGCAGCCAGCAGAGAAATTCATGTCTCAGCTTACACCAACTTATATCTATCGTTCTCTGAAGTCAGGGAGAGCAAACGCCTGGATAACTTGATTTGAGTTTCCTTTTTGCCGTACTGTTATCTTCGCTAACAGGCTTTGGGTGCGCTTCATCTATAATGCAGAGTGTGCCTGTGCTGCACAAAGAGACTGGCACTACACATATTCAGCAAACGTGCCACTGGAGAGTAACTAAGTACTAACTATTTGAAGGAACTTCAAGTGTGTCTAGAAACATAAGTTTGAAAGTTCCTCCAGATGAAATGGGGGAGGACATGGAGGAAAAGCGAAGTAGCAACTAAACCAAGACAGACTTTAAATCCCTTGGTCTGTACCCCGTTCTTCAACATGCTCAAACTGGAGTAAAGGCTTTTGTAGTGCAGCACAGAACCACTGCCTGAGCTAACTTGGATACAAGATACAATTTCCAAATAGCAGTAAGTGGAAGTAAGTGGAAGTGTCACGACTTAGAACATTTTTGAGAGCATCCATACCTCCTGGATCTGCTGCAGCCTCTCCTCCAGTGAGCTCATAGTCTCCTGCTCTCGCTTTAGCTTCTCCAGCCGGGCGATGAGTTGGGCAGCGAAGGCCGAGGGCTCAACGGGGGTCATCTCTTTAGGCAGCCGGTGTGTCCTCTGCAGGGTACACAAGACAGAGAAGAGGACACTTTAGAGTGTGTGCTAGTGTAACGACTTAGTGTTTCTGATGGATGCAATATGGTGCATTAATCCACTGCCCTTGCCCTAATCCTATCTTGTTCCAAAAATCCTGCTACTATTCCAAAGGCCTAATCCACATGCCCTTGCCCTCGAGCTAACCTGAACCTTCTCCGCTGCCCATCCCTCCCTAGATCTTCTCATGCCCAGTGCCCTTGGCAGTGCCAGGCTGCTGGGTGAGGGGGAGAGAAGGGGGTAGCAATGGCGGGTTAGCAGTTGGTCTCGCTCGGAGGGGAGGCCCCCTGCCTGCACCCTCTGTAGCCCGACCAAGCCATCAGCTAGGCAGCCTCTGAAGTCAGCACACTTCAAAGGGCCCTTGTCAAACATCAAACGCACACTAGGGGTGGGAGGGACATGCAGCTTTAAATCTCCGAATAAAAGCCAGATATCGACAGAGAAGCGAGAGCGAGGAGAGAGGGGAAGAAAAGGGAGAGGGGACAAAATTAACAGTGAGAAAAAAGAAGAGGATTGAGACGTACATTCGTGAAGTGGCAATGGTGGCAGAGAGAGAGAGGGAGAGCGCGAGACAGAGAAGGAGGGAAAAGAGGGAGGGAGAGGATAGAGGAGTCAAATACTGGGAAGATCTGAGGGGAAGTAGTAATTTATTTCCCGGCTGCATGCAGGGCAGCTCAGAGGTACTCTAGTCACATTATCCTCCTTTTTCTTTAACTATATGCGCCGGCTTCTCTCTCTCCCTTTCTTACTTTTTTGTTATTTGGCACACTGGCTTTCTTGATTTTGACTCTTTTTTTGTTGTTCCTCTCATCTCTTTGTAAACACGATGAAGGGAAGAAGAAGAAAGGCAAGCGGAGCTGCTGGCAAAGGAGCGCCAGCCCTGCACGGGGCCCCCGCTGCCTGGGGCTGGTGCATCATGGGAGACAGAGCCATCTCCAAATCAGGAGGGAGACATTAAAGGAGTGCAAGTGGGAAAGGAAAAGAGAGAGACTGAGAGAGAAAAAAGACAGAGAGGAAGAGAGAAAAGTGCGTGTGTGTGCGTGTGTGTGTGTGGGGGGGCGGGGGGGGCATTACTGTCAAATGCATGCACACACACACGCACACACACACACACACACACGCACACACACACACACAAACACACACCTGTGTTTGGATATGAAGACAAAAGAATTGAATATTTATTTTCTTGCCTCTGCTAACCTGTGTCAATCTGTTTTGACCCAGTTCCTTAAACCTTTTCACAACTTCAGAAGGTCAAAAAAAATATATCTTGAATTCATCAGCGCACACAACCTGACCCAAATACTGATGGGACAAGATGGGAATACAGCAAAACTGGAACTGAATAGTGATGTGTCTCCTATTCATGTGCTGGAATTTAAATCGTAGTTTCAATAGCCGTACAGTTATTACTATTCCAGAAAACATACAACACTATCAGCTTTGTGACCTACAGTGACAGAGACGTGACAGCATTTACATTAACAGCCCCAGAGAAGTGACTCTAGATGTGGGAAGAAGGGGGATTTGAAACAGCAGAAGAAGAAGCAAAGTAATAGGCAAACCCTGCCGCCTTTAATGTGAAACTAGCGAGGGAACGAAATATAGTATTCTGTCACAACGCGAGCTCTGAAAATAAATACATAAATAAAGTGCAACTCCTTGAGGGGATTAGGACCCAGTTGTCTGTCAGTTGTGTAAAAGTTTGAGTTCACCAGATTACAAAAAAAGAAACACTAAGACAGGAAGCGAAACTTAAGGAAGTAGGACTTACTGGAAAGTGGGGTAGCGTAACCTGGCCATTGATCTTGACGCTGCGGTGCATCTCTCGCTGAAGCTGCTTCTTGGTACCCAGCTTGTAAGGAGGGATTCCATCTCTGTAACACAAAAAGACGGCATACATTTACATTAACTAATAAAAGACAATGAAGAACACACAAAATATCCTTATTTAGAAGTCGCTGACTACAATCATCCACCCGGTTTTGGATAGTTTGCCGATACTCATCACACATGTCACGCTACCTCTACATTAACCACTGGTGCATTAGCACTATTAGCCCGTCTTTACGGAGGAGGGCCATTTGGCAGCAGCTCATCATGGAAGTTACTGACACCACCCAGAAATCACTCACTGGGCAAAGTACTGCTAAATCAAAAGGCCAGGGACCCCTTGAAGCCAAGACAAATAAAAAAACACATAACAAAACACACCAGGACAATGGCAGGGATATGCAAAACATCTCACTGTAGGCTTCAAAAGAAGAGCCCCACTGATAAGATTACATTGGCTCGTGTCAGCCCTGACTGTGGTTATTCAAAAAGCAAAACAATTATCACCAAACTGAGCAACTTGTTAAGAGTCAGAAAGTACAACAGACTAAAGCAGCCTAGCAAAAACTGTGATATATTAACATGAAAATAAAGATAGAGCCAGGAATGCTAGAAGTCTCGGGACAATTAGGCATTTATTCTGGGAATCTCATTCTCCGTTTTTCATTCTGTCTGCTTTTCCAGTCAGTTGCCACTTAAGCTGGGCCAATTATCTTGGCCGTTTTGGCTGCTCAGAAGTGCCTGACCTAGCCCAAACGCTACTTTTTCTGCTGCCTCTTTGAAATCTCACACTCATGCACATATGCACCCGCTGCCATCTTCGTTTGGCAAGCGCTCTGCTGTGAGCCTCTGATCTCAGCAACATCAAAAGGCTGGTTTGTAAGATAAGGTAATGTTTGAAGTTGGTGCTGCAGCATTCCCCAGCGTCCAAGTAAATCCATAAATAAGATATAAGCAAAAAGAGAAGAAAAAAATCCCCCTCCCACCCCATCTTCCACCCCCTTCCAAATCCTTCTCTTCTTGTTCTTTATCTGGGAAATGAGATTCAAATTTGCAGTGTCTTTTAACCACTATAAAAGGACACACAATCAAATTGTTCCCTCGAATGAGAGCCGGAGAGAGACAAGAGCTCAGGACAAGAACCAGAAAGATCTCTATGTCAAAGACTTTGTAAAGAACTGTTAAAAGGAGATGACTTTGACACATATCCTTGTTCAACAATTAGACATTTTTTGCATTTCTGTGCAAGATTTTCAGTGTGACATTGTCAAGAAGAGTCAGACAGTGAAGCCAGGCTGCCGATATCACCTGTGTTCCAGCGAACTTCTTGTAAGAGGGGCCTGCTTCCAAAATCAATGCTTCACAAACTGCACCCTTGAGACTACAAGCCATCATCCCTCAAGGCGCAGGAAGAAACACAGGAAACTCTTCAAAAGTAAAACTCAACAGCCCAGAGGAACTCGTGAGCTAACAAGAACCCCCAAATTAGAGGCAAAACATCCCAAACAAAGCTCGCCAACTTCCCCCTCGCTAACTATGTTTTTAACAATCCAAACTGTCCCCACCCCAGCGAACCATGTGATGGCTGAGTGCTTTGTCCAGGTTGGAGAAGAGAAAACATACTCTTTCATGGTTTCATGGGCCCTTACTTTATGGGGATCTCCTATTCAGTTGTGCAAGTCATTTTCAAAGCAGCCAGCCACCCTCTTATCCCGCTAAGCTCCCCTCACCTAACAATAGGCTGAAAGCGATTCAGTTAAGCCCTTTATACTCCGTGCACTTTATTTTCTCACTCCCTTGCACTTCGAGCCTCACCACTCCTGCTATTGGCTCTGGAGAGTGGAGGAGAGAAGCTGTGAAGCGCTGGGAGGTGATTTTTTTTCAGGGGTGTCCCTGCCTGGCCGTGAGGGGCGGGGGGGTTCCTTATGTCTTGTCCCAAGGTCTAGAAATGAGTAACCCCTGTGAAAGCCTCGCAGACACATGATCTCAGCACGCCACAGAGGCCAGTGGCAGGAAACCGACCCACCATGTGAGTAAGCCTTCTTTCATTTGGTGCCAACATTTTTCAATGAGTTTGTCTTGAGGCCCGAATGGCCATTTCCCTCCCCCCTCTCCTTCAGCTCTTCAAAGGGAAAAAGCGATTAGATAATATAAAAAAACAAGTCTGTTGTGGCAGAAGGGTGGGTGGGATGGATACATATCAACTTTGAGGAAAATGAGGCAACACCCCCACCCACATCAAGACGTTCTCATTTTTTTCCTCTCCTCTCTACAGCCTGTAACACATCAGAATAAACTTCAAAAGGTCTTCAGACATAATGACTTTCCCAGAGTTATCTCCCTGGAGGCCACAGCAACAACTGCACATTAATAGAATTACCTGGAGTCAATCATAGAGGATAATTGAAATAAATTACAGACCATTATTTTGCAACAGTGCAGTCCCCTGGCCCCAAGAAAAGCTGATTCTGTTGAAGTACAAGGCCAAATATTTTTCTTCACACCCCTACACTTTTTCCTGGAAAGTTGATGACTGAAATCTGGACCAGGCACGTTCAGATACTGGTGGAAATAAGAAAATTCCCAGACCTTTGGCCACTGTGAGTTGAAAGGAAATGAGCTTTTTGAAGCTGCTACATCTCCAGAGCCAGTTGGGTTTCAAATGAAACTGAACGGGTTTTGATTCCAATTTTTTTTTTTTTTTAATGCAAACACTTACACACTGCTGTCTGTCATCGACATGGAATCATCTGTTGTGGCATCGCTGGAGATCTCGCTGTCATTGGCACTGGTGGCAGGGGCAAAAATGTAGCCAGAGTTCACAAAGTACGGGCTGGCGGGGTCTCCTCGACGGTGGGACCTGTGAATGATCCGGGAAAACATTTGCCTAGAGTTATTGTGATGTCTCTAGATATCAAATCAATACAGTTAAAAGAGGTGACACCCCTGGGGTATGGGGGTTGTGTTTATTTGCTGTTTCCTGCTGTTGTTTGTTATATCATAGTTATAAAAATGATTTGCGTCTGCTTGGACTTTGTCTTGCCGTCTTTCTCTGCAGATATCTCTGAGTCACTTTACTGAGAGTTTGGGGCCTGAGGAATGTGACAACAGTGCAATAGATGGAGCTGTAAGTCCTCTTTTTCTTGCCTCGTCTAGTATCACTCTCTCTTTCATGTTTTGCCTCCCTAAAATACAAGCATTCAGTTTTGGGGGGTGGTTATGGTTGGAGTGGGTGAAATGAGCAGCCGTGCTGTGTGTGAATGAACACCAGCGTTTCCCTTCTTTCTCTCTCCTCTGCTATCCCTCTACTCTTTCGCCATACTCCTGCTCTTTTCCACTTTGAAACTCCACTCTTGTTCCTTGGAGTGTTTTCTCCTCCATACCCTCCCTCTTTTATCTCTCTCTTTCTCTCTCTCGCTATCATCCAGTCTGGGGCCCCTCCTCTACCAACTCTCCCCTGCTTTCCTTTCTAAAGTCTCTCTCTTTCTCTGTCTTTTTACTCTCTCCTGCTGTGTTGCATTCCTGTTCCACTAGTGAAGGGGGTGGACAAGGAAGAAAGAGGGAAGAAGAGGGAGGGGGAACGAGCTTTAGAGGGGGAGTGAGAAGGAGAGAGGGAAAGGGGGAAGGAGGGCCCCTTTCTTTATGAGAATGCCTTCTGCCGGCAGTGCTGAGGAGAACCCCAGCATGACTAAAGCCGTAGGCCCCAAGCACAACCCTGACCTTTGGAAGGTCCACGCAAAGAGTCAGGTATTTAGCACAGCTGGCTCCTCACCCCCCCCCCCCCCCTCTTTCTCCATCTCTTTTCTTTCTTTCATGATCCCCCCCTTCCTGTATTCCCCCCTTTCCCTCCTCTTGTCTCTCCATGTCTCCCTCCAAAGCATGCTTAGTCTCTGTCAGACAGATTTTTCTGTTAAAAGAGGTGAGATAAAAGTGCTGGGCAGAAAAGAAAGAGGAAGGAAAACACTGACACACACAATCTATGGCAGAGTGGGATTGGTGGTTGAAGCTGCGGAACTGAGCTGAGGATGTTTTTGTTGTTGTGTTTCTGTATCACTTTGGAGTTTAGTGTTGGAGGTTTCTCAAAAAGAAGGGGAAAAAAGAATCTGTGCAGTGGCAAAATTAGTTCCACATGTTTGAGATGGAAATTGGTTGACCTAAAGGGATGGTGAGGGGCAGGCAGGGGGAAAGGGGGAGAGTGTGGGTGACGGAAGGGAGAAAGGGGCTCTCTCTCCCCCCTGCTTTTCTTTTAGTGAAAAACAAGAATGCAGGGGATCACACCAGGAGAGCAGGATATGCCCACATGTCAACAAAACCCGTGCTTATTGGTTCCTAACCCAACAAGGTCACTTCCAAGCAAATGAGCAACTGTGCTAAGATGTTATCTGACATCTGCTCACATGAAGGCTAAAACCCTCGAGGGAGTCCTTAGGTAGACTTATTGCACTCAATCAATTATTTTTGTACACTGTTATTAAAAAAGTTGGGCTTGAGACAATTTTTATCTCAGCTCATTAAATGTTTAGATAACTTGACAGGAAAAGTATGGATTATCTATAAATTGCACTTTTCCTACCAAACCACAAGACATTGTCAAACCTCTAAGTAATAATTGCCTCCAGATGTGAGGACAAAGTAGTTGAGTGGAAAAAATAAGTACCCTTTGATGGAGGTTCATGCATAAAATCCACTTTTTGAAAATGTTCCTGGCTTGAAAAGATTTCAGCTGTTGGACAATGTGTGGGACGAGCTCTTAAGATAAAAGCACAAATACTTTGCACAAACAGTTCTTTCATCTCTGACCAAGAGAACAATATCTCCGCTTGGCATAAGACTGACTGCACAGTTCTTTTAACTCTCTATTACCATTTCTATGTATAAATGAGATTTTGTGGCAGTATACACCAGCTCTATGGGTTATGGAGCAGAACAAAGAAGGAAAAAAAAGCTGAAAAACTTTACAATAGCACATCATACTGTTTAATGTAGCTGTAACAGTCATGAGGTTTGGTGTCTAAATTCATTCCTGAACCGGAGGAAGGGTTTCAAAGCACAGGAAACTTGAGCAAGCCAGCAGAGGGCTGCCTGCAAGACACCATTTACTTAAAAGGAAGGCTCAGATGCATTGATGTTTTGTACCCACCCCGCCCCTCCACCCCTCCAACCCCTTGACTAACTGCAAGGCAGGAGGGCACAAATATACAGGCATGTTCCTCTGAGACCCTTTGATCAAGTTCCTTTACCTCTCTCGCAGGCATTTGTGAAATACCTGCCACATATTCAGTGTAGTTTAACTAATGAGGGATCATGACCACAGTAAGCAATGCTCAATAAAGCAACAAGCACTGAGAAGTAATTACACAGGCATGCACTTCTAGGTGGGCGCTGCTCTTACCTGCAACTGTTTTCCAGCACTTCAGCTGCTGTCCGGATGGTAGCGGTAGCCCTCAGGTTTTTGGCAGACAGTCCGACCACAGACCCTAACGTTTTTGCCTTCAGGTCGTTACAACTCCATTCCTCTTCTTCCATGAGAGGAGGAAGGTATCCGCACATCAGCTTGAGACTGCCAAGACCGCCGTGGTTCATGTATGCCGCGTTCTCGCAGCCGGTGCGCACGTATTCGAGGTATATGTCAGAGGTCAAAAACATCTGGTATGCATTCTCTTCCATGTTGGACTGAATTTCCGTCTGTGCTTGGTCAAACATGGACGAGTCTATTTGTTGTTTCTTAATACTATCCCTTATGAAGGCCTTGGTGGCCGGTTTCAGTTGCTTGGCGACAATGCTGTTGTTCTCGATGTACCGCTTGAAAATAACTTTGGCAACTCGCAGCGTTTTGGTATCCTTTAAGTCCATTTGCCTGAAGCCGTTGCAGGCGAACCAAAAGTCCAAAGTGTCCACGCAATTCTCCCGCTCCAAAAAGGTCTTAAAGAGGTGAGCGCCGTCTTGGTCGCCCAGGAGAAAATGCAGCGACTTTGTCCACCGGACTAGAGGCGAGTCCGGGGACGCGCTGCCCTCTGGCTCCCCGAGTCCATCCTCGTTCCTCCGCGGTGTGGAGCCGGGAGGAGCGGAGGCGGCGGGGATATCTTTAACCTTGCTCTGGGCTCTCATTTTGGCAGATCTGCTGGGGTTGTAGCATGACGCCTCTCCCTCCTCCCCCGGTACCGGAGGACGAGGAGCATCTTCTCGGAAGCTACTGCTGATGTGCTCCGTAAGCGCCCTGCTCATGGCTCCAGCTCTGGTTGCCGTGTGAGAGTGCCGTCGTGCCTCCACTGAGCTCCAGCCTAATCCTCCTCACTCTCTAAAAGCAGCAGGGGAGCTTCTCAGCTCCTCTTCACTCTGAAACACAAAGTATTGATCTAATCAAAGCCAGATCCTGCTGAACTTCAAAGAAAGACATCAAGTAAACAGTCCCTTTCAAAAAAACCTCGCCGGGTTCACAGAGAAAGGAAATATGAAAGGCTTTCTTCGTTTCATTTATCTATTTATAATCTAAATGAGAGATCAACTGCAGCCTACATTCTCAACGTGCATTGATCTGCCACATCAAAACACATTTTACAAGAATAATCATCTCACACAGCCACACTCTTCACCAAACCGTATTCTCACAACTGTGGCTTACACGTGTTTTCCTAACGAGTCCATGTCACAGGCTTCAACTCCAATTTATTCCCAATCTGTTTCGGACGACCGTACTGTACCCCTTGCCTGCATCACGCACACTCGCACTCACTTCCACACTTGTCCTCACTATCCCAGAAATGAACAGCCAAACTGCACCTGATCTGCACCACAATGACCTTAAAACGCTGTAATGTGCGAGAGGTAAAAAGCCCCGCGGGAGAATCCGGTCGCCCATGCGTAAGTGGAAGCGATCAGTCGCCTAAATATCTAGAAGGTTATTACAGCACATTAATAAAGCCACAGAACCGGTAACGTGTTTAAACTACCAACACGAAAAGAAACACTTAATATTAGGAGGGGGAAAAACAAAATAAAAAAACTGATCCCGTGCCAGAGATTTTAATCGGAGCCTGAGCGTAAAAATGCAGACTACTAAAGCACTGCCACCATAAATGACAAACTTCTAAAAGGCTGTTGCAAGTGCTACACAATCATTTACAGTCTTAACAGCCAGTGTATACACCACGGTGAAACCGACACTAAAATCCAATGGATGAATTAACGAGCGTAAAATAACATACCATCGCAGACAGATCCAAACACAGTGAAACCCGTTAAAAAGTTAAACTGTTACTCCATTTTTTAGTTGAGACGAATACACTCCAAAAACTCCCCGAACAGTAATCCAGCACAATAGAGATAAAACGTCGTGCTATTTCAAGTCATGCCACATGTGTCCGCAAAACAAGCGCCGTAGTTTAATGTACCCTGTCCCATTCAACAACTGACCTCAGAGTAGGCAGGCTCAGTCCCTATGTAGATCACTGGGGGTGTCAAAATCTGGAGGTTGAGGGGAGGGGGGCTCCGACTGACGAATGCATCCCACTTTTTCTCCCCAGTCAGAAGACGCACCATCCGACAAATATTCGGTTTTTATCTGGGCTACACATTCATACGCGCGCGCGCACACATAAGCTTCTTATCTATCTCACCGTATTTCTCGCCCACAAACAAGAAACATAGCCCGCATTTCTCAACTTCAAAGCTCAGCAGCAGCACATCAAAGCGGCCAAGAGAGGGGGCCTGTGGAACAGCTTTCCTACAACTTACCATCCATGTACCCGAGTAGCCTCTTCGATTAGAAAACGTGAAAGTAAAGTAGTCCCAACAACAGGCTGCGCATATATACAACCAGCCCCGGCTCTGCTCCTTGTACCGTCACATCGGACAGTTTTTTTTTACCCTTAAATGCGAATAAAGGAGAAGAGCTTTTTTCTCTCTACTTTTCTCCCCAGGTAGTGTTTCAAGAAATCATGGCAGGCGGTAGAAATCCTCCGGGCTGTTTCTACACCAACTGGGCTAAAGGTTTAACTGTGGACTTCAAAGTAATGAACCGCTGGCCTGGTCCCGGAAGATACATAAAAACCCAGCGCTCCGGCTTCGCAATATTCAACAAAATAAAAAAAATAAAAGCGAGTAGGAAGACGGATAGTTAAGTGGGATTGTCTGATAATTTTATCGTGTATTTTGTTCTGCTGCTCTTAATCAGCAGACTTTAGCGTTTCGACGTTTATTAAGGTTTATTAAACTTTTCTAGACGGGGACGGGATTTAGTTGTGTGCCAGGACCTTATCAAAGACAAGCAATCTCGAGCCAACTCCCCGAGGCTTTGGAGCTTGAAGTAAGTGATCTGCCGCGCCAATGGCGTTACTCTCACAGTCTGTCTGTTACTACACAAAGTTTCAACAGAAACACAAAGCAAACAAAAGCGATACTTTTGTTGTATGTGGCTCCTTGGAGTGACAGCAGTAGCAGAAGCCATTATAATGAATACTTTTCTGTGCATACTGCTGCAGCCTTTATGTATCACCTGTTGTACAGCAGGATATTTCTTAATTATTCCACCAGTTTGTGGCACTATTATACTCCCAGTTTTTCCCATATTCCGTCTAAATGACAGATTCCCCAGAGTACAGGGAATGACAGTAAATAAGTTATGCTTAAATATGACTTCAAACAATGTCCACGATGATTTAAAACTTATTCTTTTGGGTTATAGCACTGCTTTGATAATCCCACGGAGTGTAACTGTCAAATAATTTACATATTAGTCACAGGATTTTAGCCACAAAGATGTCAACCTAACTCACTTGCCAGTTCCACATTCAGCTAAAATGGCACAGCATGACATTTTGATTGAAATTGGACACAGAGCAAAGGCAAGAGCTGTTCTCTAGTCTTTTAATTCACATGACTTCCCTAATGTCATTGTGACAGAATCTTAAAGAGTGGGTTAGACAGTGATCCAATCCCATGGTACTTCAAAGGCTATATTGTCCCTTTGATGTTGGAAATCAACTTTAAAGGAGAATATAATTATATAAGTCAGAGGATTCAAATTCACAAAACTCTCATGATGGTACAGGACAAGAGAAGTAATGAAATCCAACTTCTCTGAGGTCCCCAAGTGGTGATTAATTCATGTCATACATCGGGAAATAAGCATGCTTTGTACCAGATCCCATGTGGATTCACCGTTGTGTCTGCATGTCTTTTGTATTTACATTCATTTATGTTCCCAGTTGGCATTACTAATTGCTGAGTAAGATCAGCAACCATAAACCCAAGACAACATATGTATAGATATGTATATGTGTGACAATCAAGACATCACCTGCTGGTTTCTGGATGTACAAACCCAATTCCCAAAAAGTTGGGACTTTGTGTAAAATAGAATGCAATGATTTGCAAATCTCACAAACCCAGATTTTTTTCCACAATAGAACATAGAAAACATATCAAATGCTTAAACTGATACATTATAATACTTGTGAAAATTGTAGCTCATTTTGAATCTGATGGTATTTAATGTCTCAGAAAAGTTGGGATAGGTGCAACAAAATGCAGAATAAAGTAAAAAAGAAACAGACATTTCCTGAACACAGAACCTTTTGAAATTAATTAGCACAGTTACCAACAGGTCATTAACATGATTGGGTATAAAAAGAGCATCTTAGGGACAGAGTTTCTCAGAAGTACAGATGGGCAGCAGTTCACCAATCTGCAAAAACCTTCAAACTGGGAAATTCTGAATAATATTGCTGAGTGTAAGACTGCAAAGCCTTTGAATATCTCGTCAACTACAGTAAATAATATCACAAATATTTGGAGAAATCTCTGTGCGCAAGGGACAAGACCAAAAATCAATACCTGATGCTCCTGATCTCCAGGCCTTTAGGCAGTTCTACATAAAAAAAAAACAGTCATTTAAATCACTGGATGAATTCAGGAACACTTACAGAAATCACCGTCTGTGAACACAGTTCACTGTGTCACAAAGGTTAAAGCTCTATCATGCAAAGAAGAGGTATGGGGAAACACTGTAATCTTGTTTAAAATGGACTGGGGAAAAGTGGAAAATTGGAAAGACAACATTTTAAAATCCTTTTGGAAAACATGAATATTGTGTTCTCTGGACAAAATAACAGAGGGACCCTCCGGTTCGTTATCAGCACTCAGTTCAAAAGCTTGCATCTCTGCAAGCTGAATGGGCGCGCATTAGTGTCTATGGAATTGGCAGTTGCACATCTGGGGAAATCCCATAATTGCTGGAAGGTATAAATTAGTTTTAATGCAAGATTTTCTCATTTTTTTCAGGGGTGACTTTGCATATTTTTGCAAGACAATACCAAACTAAACCATATAGTGCATTTATTACAGCAGCATGGCTGTAATATGGAGTGAAGAAGAAAATGGGTGAAAAATGGCAAACGGGAGAAGTAATTATTTTAAATGACACATTTTTAATATCATAGGTTATATCATAAATGATTTTTTTGTCGTGTGTTGAGTATTGCAAAATCACTGTATCATAATTCCATTCATCCATCTGCAGTAGTATAAGATCGTACTGTTTCTGTTATAGATACTTGCTCCCTGCAACGATATTTTGTTTCTGACATATTGTGTTGTGTATTTTTGAAATAGTTCAGCTTTCTACAGAAAACTAGTACTTTCTTTTTTTTTCTTTACAGCAATGGAGTCCAGCTGATTACATTGACATCCTGCCAACCACTTCCTGAATGTTGCATGTTTTTAGGAAATTTTCACTGGTGTTATCAGAAAGCTGCATGACAGCAGACAGCAGAGTCTCTCTCTTTTGTGTGTGTGTGTGTGTGTTTGTTTGTGGGTGTGTGTGTGTGTGTGTGTGTGTGTGAGTGTGTCTGTGTGTGAGAGAGAGACAGTTTGAATATTAAGAGGTCATTCATCATTGCTTTTAGTTTACTACTGGATGATTCTGTAAATGGAACATTGCACAAATCCAAACAATCCAGCACCCAAAATGCTCCATAAGTGCCTCAGTCTGCGAGATGGAACGCGAAATAGGTCAGCAGCATTGGCACTATGACGTTCAAGTGACATTTGGCTGATCGTGAGGTCCAAATTAAAGCCATGAAATATGTAGCCGTAGTGTTATCTGCACACTGACATCTTTAAAGTCAGCTTTGAAAGGAGAATTGTGATATAGAGGGGTTATAAAATGTAATTTTTGAAGTGCAGGACAATCTTAAAAGTAGGATATTTCACATTTTGGATAAGATGCTATCTTCACTCAAATTAAATTAGGCCGCACATCTCACTGGGAAATGGAGAAAAAATGAAAAAATGAATTTTTGCTGACAGGCCGAGAGCCTGCTCGTGCTTTGCTAAGTCTACTTTTAATGACGTGCAATGTTAGGCTATTGAAGATTTGTTTGTTTTTAATCCGTTTTCTATGAGTCAGACTGCTGTGATCAACAAAGATGGAAGAAAAACTGCAAGCTGCTGCCTACTTTAATTCATTTGACAAGTGTCATGAGATTCTAAGCCCATGAGACCACACCTGCTGACCTTATGAATGTGCGCTCTTCTGCTTAGCAGTGTCAAGAGAGAGAGGGTGCTGTAAAGTGGCCGCAAGAAGCCCCTTTTTGAAGTTGACCCTGCCCTGACCCTTTTGTTGAGGCCCTAACCATTTCACAGGAAGATCCAAATGCTTTAAAAGCACAATACAGGACGAGAGTGCTGCCACTGACTTGCTATAAAGCCCCAATAAAACAGGGTGACCTGGAGGCTAATTGGGAGCTCGTGGTTCCGAAGAAATTAAAGGCATCTGGTGCATCAGCATAGAACATAGATGAAGATCATCTTAAATTGTAGCTCATATTAAAGGCAGAGACAAGGTATGTATTTTCACAGGAAAAAGGACATAAATTTATGACAGTGAAAATTAAGGAATGATTTTTCTAAAACAACATTATTTTAGCTTTTCATTGCATTAATTGCATCACTCAGACAGTAGGCCTCTATACCCACTTTTTGTCGCTTTTTCATAAGAAACTTTGGATTTGCATCACATCACAGCGAACAATAAATTCTATACAGCTCATTTTTAGTCCTCCTTCCTCTACTCAAAATCCTACACTTGAGCTAAAATAGCACAGAAGCAAAAAAAAAAAAAAAAAAAAAAACAGTACAGAGGGAGGATAATTGCAAATAACCCAATATTTGGGAGTTCAAAGGCTGTGGTGGGTTTGAGTGATAATTTTGGCTGAAGCATCACCATAAACACTAATAAAATTAAGTGCGTCGGAGGAAAGAGGGGGCGTGGCCAGGCGTCCCTTTGAACAGACCCTGTGATCAGTTCCCCCTCTCAATTAGCGTATTGTCCACTTCTCCTTTCAGCTGGGAGGGAGGGGGCAGTCTCCCCCTCAGCTTCCCTTTGAAGTGATTATCCCTTTATCTCAAGCCTGAGCGAGGAATATCTTGGGGGACAATGGCAAATTAAAGCCCATATGGAGAGAAGCGTGAATGTCTGTTTGTAGGCTCAGAGAGAAATACCAAAAAAAAAAAGAATAAAGAAAGAAAGTGGCAGTAGAGAAATAAATAGAGCGGATGAGCGGGAGGCAAATAGCATCATTCAGTGTGAATGAGCTGATGACTGAGTGGTAGATGTCAACACTCATCCAAAAAAAGTAATTTGGGGCTCGTGCTTGAGTTGACACTTGTAGCAAGGAGACTTTGGAAGAGCTGGAAGTGGGGGGTTGCAAAGTTGTATCTGCCATGACAGATGGAGAAAGACGGAGAGAAGAGTGCAGCGATAGAAGGATGAGCATGAAGAAGAGAGAAGAATGTAGTTGTCAGCAGAATCAGATGGCGGTCAGGCAGACAGGCTTGAAGAAGATACAATTAAAGTGTGGAGTTAAGACGGGCTTTGAAGTCGGACATGGTGCATAACACCCTTAAAGTTTGAGAAGGCAGCCATTCATCTGCTTGTTATGGCTTGTTAAGACCATTCCTTTAAAAAGAACCAATTTGAGAAAATAAACTTTAATTTCAACTTCGGGAAGAGTCTAAATAAATCAAGGGTGACAACAATCAGGTTAGGCTTCCAACAAGGTAAAAAATAAGAAATAAAACTTGAATGGTCATCTTTTGAAAGCTGAGTGAGGGATTTGCTATAGAAGCTGTGGGGTGCATGTGAGTGCTGAGGATGAATAATTACTTTCTCTTCCCACTCTCCCCGTTTTTTTTCTTACAATCCTGTTTTTCGGTGGCTTAAAAGTTTAATAATGTATAGAAACAATGCTTGTGATGCTTGGCCTAATCCGTTTTGGCTTGGCAAACCTTTGTGGTAACCCAAACTCTATCTGATGTGAGCAAATGTTTGCCAAGCCAGTCTGTACAGACGGACAGAGTGTGCGACTGTTTGTGTTTCTTTCATTCTTCCTAAGGTGGAAGACAGTTTGCACAGCTAGAAAAACAATCTGCTTGCTGGATTGCTTTGTTATAAATGTCTACAGAACTATAAAAAAATTACCCTGCTAAACCCCCCCCCCAAAACAATAATAAATAATAATGAAGGGACAGTTTGAAATCACATCAGATCTCAGTTTGTGGAAAGAAGTCATATCTATACTGATATGAACTGGGAACTGAAAGATGCCACATAGTTTAATGGAAATTAATTTATCAATCTATAGAGGGGTGAATTCAAAGGTACCCCAAAAAACAATGTGAAAGAATGATGTGGCATGCTACTTCATTGCAGCACAGAGAAATGCAAAAGTAATGTAACAAGTAGCATAACAAATTACTTTCTCCTGGGAGTAATTAAATAATGTACTGCATTACTTTTGAGAAAAATATTCTGTGTAATATGTGTAATACATTACTTTTTGGAGTAATGACCTTAACACTGATCACAACAAAGAAAGCAAAGACTCAAACATGGACAAACATGTGACAACATAACATGCAGTTAATTTGCATAAATGTAATGTCTTTGATGTGCTGCTTAGAGATAGCGGCAACTCTCAAATTGGAGCTAATTAGAACCTAGTAAGAACTGATAACAGAATTGATAAGGAATCTAATCGATGAGTTCTTATTAATTCCCATCTCTACTGATACCTAATGACAGTCGGTGCCGTTGCGTAGCTCATGGAGCTCTTTAAGTCCCTCCATGGATATGTCTCCCCAGGCCATCACTGACCACTGACGAACTGGACACGCTGTACAGTGTTACAGGCAGTTTAATGTTCTCCACAGTGTTCTCCTGCTCTCATCTGTGAAAAGTACCGAGCACCAGTTGGGGACCTGCCAGTTTTGGGATTCTATGGCAAATGTCAACCGGGCTCATGGTGCTTGGTAGTGAGCACAGGGCCCAGGAGAGGATGCTGAGGCCATCCACATTAAGTATATTTGAAAATGTTTGGTTAGAGACATTCACAGCAGTACCCTGCTGGGCGTCATGTTGTAGAGCTTGGGCAGTTCTCATCTTGTTCCTCCTTGCAAAAATGAGCAGATACAAGTCCTGCTGATGGGTTAAAGTCCAGCTATAATAGAGGATAGTCTCCTGGAATTTCCTCCATGCTCTTGTGACTGTGCTGGGAGACACTCCAAAACTTCTGGCAAAGGCACGTATTGATGTGTCATCCTTGAGGAGTTGGACTACCTATTCGGCCACATTAAAGCGCAGGTATTGCTCAGTAGTGACGCTGAGCTTTGCAAAATGCAGAACTAATAAAGAAAAAGTCAGAAAAGCTGAGAAAGAAAAGAAATGTCAGTTGCGTCCACCTGGAAAACCATTTGTGTTTTGGCAGTTGTCTCATTGTTGCCCCTCTAGTACACCTGTTGTTAATTTCATTAACATCAAAGCAGCTGAAACTGATTAACAACCTCCTCTGCTACTTAACTGACCAGATAAATATCCCAGAAGTTTAATTGACTTGATGCTACACTCTGTGCATACTGCGCTAAATTTGCTGTGTCAGTTGTTCCTGCAGTTGTAATTCCATAAAACAATTTCATGAGTATTAATTATGTTTGTTAATTTATCATGCATGAAAAATCAAGTGATTCTCGATTGTGACTGCGAAAGCAAGGCAAATGTTTGAGTGTTCACTTTGAGCTCATTTAGCCGTCCTTAATGAGCATCAGACAAATGATACTGAAAAGTGCTTGATAGCAACGAGCACTAAGACCCATTAGAGGCCAAATAAAATGCTAGTTCAAACTGACAACTGCTAACTAACCGAGGCTCTGCTGGACAGCAAATTCAATGCACTGATAAGGAAAATGAATTTGCCGCATAGATCCGGCACTCGGCTGTTGAATTCTGGGCAGAACAGCAAGAAGAGACAACAGTACACAAGAAAACCAGCAGAGAAATGTGACAGCAGTTCATTGTTTAATGTACAACATTTATAGCCATTGTGATTTCAGCACATACACATCTTGCCAGTACCGACACGCTCCAACAGACAAGTATGGCTATGTCCTAACACAGTGTCAGACTCTGCAGCAAAACGAAACAATTCAGTGTGGCTTAGCATTAACCAGACAAATATTTCATCACCTGTGTGAAGGACTGGTGTTATATTAAAACCCTTTTTTTAATTTCTACTTTTAGCTCTGCGAGGTTGGAGCTCCTTCCTACTGTTTGTCACGAAGCCTGTCACAGCAACGAAAGTGGCACTCACAGGATTTAAGGGAGCATAATTACTGAAGATCACATTAATGCAAACACCACATGAAAAAGGACCTAAACTCCGAAACACATGAACCACAAGTTGTAACACAGATACCTGACGAGCTGGTTAGCTGATAAGCTAATGTGAAAGTTAACCGACACTGCATAATCTGGTCTCGTGAAAAATTAGAATCTTCCACAAAAAATCCAACGTAATTACTTTTTTTTAATGGCACTTATTATACTAATGTTGTTTGTAACTGTAACCACATATATTTTGGGGACTTCTTTGAGGGGATGTTTGTTATACTTTGACATTAGACTAGAAAAACAATTGCTAGTGTATCAAATATATAAGAAACATCAATTGTCATCAGTGACTTAAGATCAATTTATGCCAGCAGTTGTTGCCATTGCAAATTGCAGCTTCACTGAAGATGACAAGCCTTGCTTTGGTGTTTCGACTTGTTGTGCACTTCTGGATTTTTGTGTGGTTGTCATGTTTTGATTTGTTTTGATTTCATTGATATATCAGTTATAGAAATTGTAATAAACAAGGCATTGGCCCTCAGAGGTTAAAAGCTACAAAAGTGGCTTAAGTGAAAAGTAAAGGAAAATTATGGCTTCAGTCATTTGCATAATGTTAGGCAACTACAACACTTTCATTTTTATGTCAGATTGCAAACTACTGCAAGAAAGCTGTAAACCCATTCAGCAGCTTGGAGAGTTCAAACACACTTTGTGCTCTGAAGTACATAAAGGGAGTACTACTTTCTGCCTGTAGTCTCTAGTTTTACTGGGCAAATTCATTTCCAAATTGTTTTTTGCTGTTCAAAACACAGCCTTGTTGCATTTGAGTGTTCAACAAAAGTCGTTTGAGATTAAAAAAAAGGAGAAAATCAGAAAAAATATTTCAGTACAAGAGATCAGAAACTCAGAAACGTAAGTCTCTGATTATCTCTCATTCAAATGCAAATTACACCAATAAAACATGAAGAAACAAAAACGCTTGCCAGAGAGAATCCATGATTTATTATAGCTGTCAAATAGAGATTTTGGCTTATGAAATGACTTACCTGCCAATCATGTGATGATGGTTTTTGTCTTTTAGTTGTCCTAGAATATATTTTCACCATGATCTGCTAGAAAAGCGATTAGATTTCATTAAAACCTTTTCAGGTTGTTTTTATTAAAACATATTTTCATTGCAGTTGCTGAGGGTTTGTGTTAATATGCATGAAAGTAGCACATCTGTAACACATGCTGATTTTTTTTCCACTGTAACATATAAGCCTGTGTGCTAAACTTTGCATAAACTCACCAGCCGTAACATCAAATTTAAAGTTAGAGAACACAACAACGACAACAACAAAATTCCTTCAACTATAGCTTTTATCGTGCTTATGCATGCTTTCATGGTTTCAGTGTGACTCACATTCTTTTAAGATTGTGCCTCACACTCTGAAAGTCCCCAAAAGTTAAATCACAAAGTGCACTTACAAAGCAAAGCCACCCAAAAGCCTAATTTGTAGCATTCAGTCATTTTTAGTAAGAAGCCACTGTGAGTCATATGTGCATAAACAAAATGTTATGAGAAAAACAACTTTTCCTTTTTTTTTGGTTTGAAATTCGTGATTACAGTGGAAATCAAATCCACTAAGGCTAGAGCTCTTAGTAGAAGGCTGTGAGGATGACGATCATGTTATTAGTCATAATGAAAAGCTGATTATATAATAAGCAAGTTTTCTGGAGGATGTTTGAGAGGAAAAATGCTTTGTTCACAAAGTGATGAAAGAAATCAGGAAAAACATCCACATGTTGAAATAGCGATTACCAGATGTGAAACTGCAGTCCCTCCAATGGCCACTCGAGGTTGGATCTAAATGTGGGTCTCCCATAGAGTCCACAATGGCTTCAAAACACGACAAAAACCACCAAATAACCCCGGTGGCAATGTCCTTCTTTTATATACAGTCTATGCTACAGATCACTAACAATAAGTAGGCCGTGTGATGTTTACACAAGTGCATATTCACACATATGTGCATATGAAGTTTTCTCTATAAGTCTGTGTTTGGGTTCACTATAATATTCGGGGCTTTGAATGTTTCCTTTGGGGTTATAATATTTTTACTAAATGAAGAGTTAAGCCCACCTACTGTGAAAAAAGGAAGTCCCAGATGCAGCAAAAGAGTGCGATCGTCTGGGACTTCAACTCTGGCCAGCTGCATATTGTTCATTTATTCCTGAGAGAGTTTCTAAACCGATAACCAAAACTAAGATAAAAGTGTTTTGACCCTTTTGTGAGATGTTTCCCAGTGTCATGCAGCTTCTCAGCAGGTGTGCAAAGGGAGGGTGAGTTTCAAAACACACTGCACAGCAGATAGGCAAAGAGGAACATCAACAAAGCGCTGCTGCTATGCACCTCACTGACTGCTCTGACAACCGATAGGGAAAACATTCCCACAGAGAGAAAAAAAAAAGATGGAGAAAGGGTGCATAGCAAGAAAAAAAAGCTGTAAAGTGAAGGCAGAGGAAAGGAAGAGGGGGGAGAGGGCCAAAGAAATAAGAGGAAGGCATGGAAGAATGAGAGAAAAATGAGAAGAAACGTGTCTGCTTCTCTTATTCATGTATTATGTATTGTTTATATGCTTTAACTACAGCGAATCTGGCATCACAATGTACATGTCATTCCAGAAGACAAGTGAAACTTGATGTTTGAGGAGAACAGCAGGGAGGAGGAAGGAGAAATATATAAACACTGATATTGATGTAAAACGCTATAAAAGCAAATGTTATTGAAGCCTGTGATTTTTTGCTTTCAATGAGACTCTATCTATCTATCTATCGATCGATCAATAGATCTATCTATCTCAGTTTTGCTCAGGCAGTGTGAAATACTTAGGAGCAGCTGGAGGTAGAATGAGTCATCCAACAATCAAATGATCCTCCATTTCACATGTTTAGGTATCATTTTTCTGTTTTGTTTGCGTGTGTGTGCCAGCCAGGCTATGCAGATGAATAACTGACTGAGATACTAGGACCTGAATTTTGAATAAATGATTGATCAATAACAACACTGATGTTTAGTACATTTGTTAAGCATTTTTGGTCACCCCATATATATATATATATATATATATATATATATATATATATATATGCTACTCTATTTATTCTGAAACCTGAATAAAGGAGCTTTCCATGACTGACAGTTTAAATTGCTCCTTTTTTCTCCATCAGGTCATCCTGTTTATTAAACAAGCTGTTTTAGCTTTCTTTCCAGCCTACTCCTGATTGGCTGCTCCTCACAAAAAGACGGTTTTAATAGCAGAAGGGTGGAGGCTCTGGGTGACCAGTAGAGCCGTGTGCCTCAGATGACCATATAAGAGATATCTGTTCTCATCCAGACAGACTTTTTAGAGCAGTCTGAAACCTAACAGGAGATGTATGCTGCTGGATTAAATCTACACCTATGTAGGTATGTCATAACCACAAACCCTTCTGAAACGCTGTGCTATTACTTACGCACACATTGCACCGATGCAGCTATCAATCACTGTGATTGGCCCGTTTTGTACCATTATTCCCTCCTGTGCACGTCTGGATGCTTTTTGTTTTGGTTTTGGTTTTCAGGTCAAGTATGACAAACTCCACTGCCAACTAGTTTAGAACAACAGAGGCACATTGGGACAAGTATAAATACGGTACTAGAAACTGACAATGGTCACTTGCAAAACTGTTATTGGCTCTCCTTAGAGTCCACACAAGTAAAAATTAAGTTATGATTCATAATCAGTACTTGTAAAAAAGCAGACATCATTACTTGAAACTTTGGCTGTGTTTAATATGACTTTATCATCGGATAATAGACCATCCCACAGAAATGTAACATAATTGTACTCATGTGAGCCAAGAGACTGTGTGCTTTATTTAAAAAAAAGGCTGAATATAACTTTGCCGCTATTTCCATTATTATTTTGTCCACCTCATGTACAGAGAAAAACATACAACAAAAAATAAACACAGTAGAGGAAAGGGCACAGCAAGAGAAAAACAGCAGTAAGAAAATTATTTTCAATGCGTTCCAGTTCCTGAAGAACAAAAATAAATTAATATACTTCACCCTTCAGCATTTTTGGAAACACTTCTGAAACTTTCAGTCTACTAATGCTAGCCAGTAATGCCACGTCTATTCCAAAGATGCAAACGTTTTGACTACTGGGAAGCCCTAACGGTAAGCTGGGGGAATAATAGATTGTGGGAGTGAAAAGGTCATCAAGGTTCACCGGGACCCATATCAACAAGCAAAACCACCTTGGAGTTGAGCTGAGGGGAAAGCAGGCTGTCAGTTATTACTGCTCCTCCGGCGGCACCTCAAATGTGTCAACAAAGCAGTGCGAAAGGAGCATGCTCCGCTGTTTGCCCTCCCACACCTGAAGACGATGTGATAGGTGAAAGTGGAGTAAGAGAAAAGATGTGAGAAAGTGTGGTGGGGTTGGGGGATAGGAGCCCACCCTTTCACCCTTAACTCCTCTACCACCAATCCCCCCCCTCCTCAATCTCAGAATAAAACCCGGTGCCATAAAATGTAAGAGCAGGCAAACAGCTCCTCCCTGACTTGTCGGGGGAGTTTGTTTTAAAGTGGAAATGAGGCTGATGCGGCACTTGGCGATTAGCCCCCCAGCTAACATGAAAGGAGAGGAAAAGACAGCTGCTAATTTTCTCCTTTGACCTTTGGCTCCTGCTGGTATTTCATACAAACGTTGATTTATGGAGGAGCCTGACAACTAACTGCTACTAGAGGGATTACCGTAAGAGAAACGGAGCGAGAGAGAGAAAAAGAGTCTGACCTCTAAGGACTCCCAGTATCTAGATTTTTTATTTCTATCTCTGTCCTTTTTATTTCATTTGTCCTTCTCTGCTTTCCCATATCTCTTTGTTGATTTTCCTTTGCCGTTCTGTCTGCCTGTGGATTTCCAACTCATTTTTTCCATCTTTATTTATATTCTGCTTCTGTCTGCATTTGTCCTTCATCCTGTCCATCTACTCGCCACCGTCCCTTGAGTTCTCATACTCTTCTATATATACACTCTGAAATAACCATCAGCGCATTAGTCTCTTCTTTGCTCACTCAGATTATCATTACAAACTGCCCGTCTAAAAACAAACCCAGACATCCTGACGCCCTGTGGTGCAAAAATGAGAAGGATGACACCGTGCGGAAGCTCTTTGTCATCCACCGCGCAGTGCCCACTACTTTAGCTGCAGGGAAATCCCATCTAAGTTCAGTTTCATTTCAGTTCTGAATCCCATGCGTGGATCGGTCCCATATAAGGAGGCCCTGTAACGGCCTCTGGGGCAGTAGACACCAAGGAAATGAAGATTCGGCTGCACATTCTCTTCTTCTTTATTATCGTCTAGCTTTTGTCCCCTCTATTGTTCTCTCAGTTTGCCAAAGGGGAAAATAGGCGCAAGGGGCACAACTTAAAAAAGAAGGCAGTTACTGGAAAACCCCACTTTAAACATTCAGGTTGGATATTACCTTGCAAATCACAGAATGACTCATGGTTAGGAATACAGGGATCCATGCTGTCCACATAAAATAAACAGTTATATTAATGCTTAACTGTGTTTATATCATAGCCAAAAGCTCCAGACCCATATGCTAAACGCTTCATCTGTTAAAGTAGCCTGAAATGATCCTAACAAGTCATTTGGCTCACAAGATTGTTTTATCTTGAAACCAGGTAAAAGGTTGCCAATGTGTTAAGTGGTTCATATGTTGACTTTCTATCAAAATAAATGTGTTTTTTTTCTTAAATTTATTACACAACATTGTTTCCATGGAGCACGTTTTGCCCTCCTCTTTCAGTGGCTTCACATTATAAGTAAATGTAAATTTAAAATAGTTTAACTATGATTAGAAGCATCTTTCTGGTGCTGTGGTTCTAAAGTTGCTGCTCAGTATAAAACCTTTTATATCCTATTATTAATTTATGCTAGCCCAAATCAGTTTAACTACATTAGAAAAGTTCAGTCCATTTTTGGGGGTTGGAACAACTAAAATAAATACAGGAAAAAGGTGCTGGCTATGGCGCCTTTACTCTGTTACTCAATATGAAACATCAAATGTGTCTCTCATCAGTAGTTGGGCAACCAAACTTGGTACACGGGTCCCTAAAGGTTCTCATTTATATCAGACAGTATATTATCATCGTGTCGACTAGCATTTATGCATTGTCTTAATTTCACAACAACATCTCATTTGTATCCACAAAAGTTAAATTATGCATGATGTTTAATGATGCCATCACATTGCATAGAACCCACCTACCAACAGGCTAAAGTTACTCATTCAAGACAAAACCCACCAGCAGCAGACCAGATAAATAATGCTAGAAGTAAAAAAACGGTTATATCAAGATCAGGTATTTTCTGGCCCCACACAACAAAATCTGGACAGCTCAATGAACACAAGCAACTGATGACTTCTAAAATACATGCAACAGATCTTTCTAGTTAAAGTAAAAGAGAAAAAGATTCCTGGGCTTTCAGACAAGAAATAAGAACATTTTAATGAATGATTTTGCAATCACATGATACACTTTTTGGAATATGGCTGTAACTTTCTAAGTAATACTGGTTAGGCTTCTACATTTCCTTATACGATGCTTAATGGGTAGCCTGCACAGATTTACATACGAACAAAACCTCTTGTTCAGAAGTGGGGGTTGTGGTGGTGACATGAATGAATCAGCATGACTTTTTCAAATTCATCTCTTATTATTCAGATGATTCATCCCTTTAGTTATTACTACCATATTCTGTTTGATTGGGATTAGACAAGGAATCTTGTTGTGATGATATCACCCCCTAACCGAATAGGCTGGACATTCTACACGCACTTAATCACGCCCATGTAAACAGCAATCATCTGATTTTGTTTAAAAGTTGACCAGTTTGTATTGTTTTTAAGCTGAGTCCAGGTTGAAGCATGCTACAGTTCAGCTGGTGATTCAACAGTTCAGTGTTCATCTTGTAGTATTTTAAAAGATAAAACCTCTGTCTCTGGTTTCCAGTGTTGGAAATTCATTCAAACTTTAGCCAAATTGTCAACTGGCAGGGACTTGATTATACACGATGGAGTAAAATATCTAAACCAATTACAAAGCCAGTACCACCAAAACTCTCAGATTATTAAAATCTAACAACAAACCACAATAAATCTTTCCAGCCAGCTGTGTTCACATGCTGCATGACTTCAACTGTAGCTCTCCCCACCTTTTGTTCTCACCCTCTGGGTTTCATTCAGAGTTCAAGCAGGTCATTAGCAGAGTGATTACAGTGGAAGAGAGGCCATCCATTAAGAAAATGTGCATGTGTGTGTATATATATATACATATCTGTGTAAATGGACTGGTTCTTATATAGCGCTTTTCCACTCTTCTGAGCACTCAAAGCGCTTTACACAACTTGTGCATTCACCCATCTGACATTCACACACATTCATACTCTGATGAATGCATCGGAGAGCAATTTCGGGTTAGTATCTTGCCCAAGGATATTTGGCATGCAGACTAGGGGAAGCCAGGAATCGAACCACCAACCTTCCGATCAGTAGATGACCTGCTCTACCACCTGAGCTACAGCCACCCGTGTGTGTGTGTGCATTTGCATGTCCCTTTCCCTGTGTGCACATGTGCCTGTCTGCATATGTGTCTGCCTCTATGTAACCATGGTGTGTGCCTGTGTGTGTATGTGCCTGTGTGTGTGTGTGCTTCTGTGTGTGTGCGTGTGTGCATGGGTGTGTGTGTGTGTGCTTGTGTATCAATCACTCCAGTGTGGGTGACTACGAGGAGCTGTTTGTCTTTCTCATAAAAGGGAAAGGGATCAAAAGGGCTGGTCTACCAGCTGGACCTTCAATCACACTGGGACAACGTGACTTTAGAGCCCTGGGCAGCTGGAGCTCTGGGGACTAATGGTGTGTGTGTGTGTGTGTGTGTGTGTGTGTGTGTGTGTGTGTGTGTGTGTGTGTGCACTCACGCCTGTAAGAATCCTCTTAATCAGGGTCCCTGCACATTTTCCATCACAAAATTCCAGACTTATCATTTATTAGAAAGCATTTCTTGTTTAGCACAGCTGTAACCTTTGAGCCATATTTTTGGCCATCATGTCTCATGGTTATTACTTTGTAGTCAACAAAACAGTTATATCATAATTTAATATTAGTAATACATGACACTACTACCTCAAATCTGCCAGTTATTCATCAAATAAAAGCTTGAAAAAGTTTCTTTAGGACTGAGCATCATTTCAAAATATGACAAAGAAATGAATCAAATGCCAATATTTGAGAACCTGAAGCTCAACCGACATCATCAAATCACACTGCACTCTATATATTTCCAGTCTTAGTTGGTTACTGTTGCGAACTAATCTATTGAAACATGGATGTAGCTTTTGGGTAAGATTACTTAAAATGGTTTCAGTTGACAATTCCTGTGGTTGCAAAAATAAGTCTAGTTGTATAGAAGCTTATGGGGAAGCAAGCCTTTCTTTCCTTTATCAAAATCTTCATTTTATAAACAATGGTCTGCATTTAAGTCAAAAGGGCTGTGGTTAGAGTGGGCCTACCTTGTGATTGACAAGTTGGTAGTACATGTCATCATCTCAGACCTCATATGTATGTTATCCTAATGGAGTACTTTGCCCTCAGAGGCCTCAGGCCTACTTGTGGTTCCTAAAGTTCCCAAAAGTAGCTTTAAGATAACGTGTAACTAATTTTTTTTTTTTAATGGAAGCCCAGGTGCTCCAATTAATTGTTGGGAAGAGCTACACTGAACTCTCTATGAGTTGAAAGTGGAGGCCAGAAACAATAGGTCTATTGTATGAACAAGTGGATTTCTTATAATGGTTTTACCAACTTTTCCCAATTAAGCAAGATACAATTAAAAATATGATAATACCCAACAATATCCAACATAAGATAAAATGGACTCATACATCAAGATAAAAACCTTGAAATGTTCAGTTTGTACGATACTTAAAGTTTGTAGCTTGACTTGAAGCACTGTGATATAACAACAGGGGAATGTGGTAGTCTTCAAAAAAGTATATGTCAAATTCATCTGTGTTAGAATTTGTGAAAAGCATATTAATAATGTGCATTTCAGTCAAATGACTGTACTGCATCCTTGGCAGCCTTGGGGTTTAAAATGCTGATTATAAAACTCAAGGTTTTGAGTCATCCACCATCTTTCTCTCCCCTTCAGTTCACGTCGTCCCTTCATTGCAAACCAGCAGCACAACGAAGAATGACTGTAGTTCCAAACTTGAAATCAAAGGGGTTAAACAGTTATGTGCAGTTTGGCGAGAATGAAGGGGATTCATTTGTCAGCGTGACAACGGATGCATATAACGTGGATGACAATTCATGTTCCAGAAATAAGCTTTTTAAAAGGGCTCATGATGCAAATTAATTGTCTCAAAGACTGAATGCCAGTGGCATCTTAATGTGACAACAACTTCAAATCCCAGAGAAAAACCATAGACATGGACTTACCTATTGAAGCATTTAAGTTCAGTTCTTATGACGTCTTCCCCCAAATTTAGCCGACACCTATAAAAAACAAACACAGTCAACAACAAATTAAAAATGCTCTTTTGCTTACAGCATGTTTTATCAAAGGTAGTCCCATATAGAAGGCCTTGTGTAGATGCTTCTGTAAGACACTGAGCTGTGAGATAATCTGTGATACTATACAGACTTGAGGGTTTGAAGAAAATCTAGATTCAAGTTTTCAAATGCACAGGAATGCCTGAGCGATTACAAAAAGAGTTCAGCAGCCAGCAAATGAGGTGAGAGTTCAAAATGTTTGCACATTGTTGCAGAGACATTCCACAGACATAACTTATCATATTTCCTTTCGGTGCCCCCTTTCGAGTTTCAAAGTTCCAAAAAGTCGCTACGTGCTTTTCTGCCTGATAAAAATCTCTTTGCTCTTTCACAAAAAAGAGGATTTGACCTGGGCGTGTGTAAGTGTATACATGTGCATTCATGGGAATGCATGAATGTGTACATCTATCAGTGTGACGAGATCAAAGCAGTGCAGGCATGACTGAGTTTTAAGATCTAACGCGAACAAAAGTTCAGTACATTCTCTGGTGTCTGTCTGAATGGTGAGTATTTACTTAGAGCATTATAGTTAATAAAAGACAAAGTTACAAAAGCACTTGTGGGTTCGGCCATTTTTTCCTCGACAGCGGAACGCAGTTGAATCAACTAAAATTAAACTGGGACAGTACTGAGCATACTTTTTGCAAGATGTACAAATTCATGATCTTAACAGAATATATTTTGCCAGGGTTTGTGCTATACCAAGTCTGACATGCATTATCCCGTGGAGCTATAAATGTGAAATGTATGAATCAGTTGGCTCTGACATTAAATGGACTTTAACCTCCCAGCATATGAGTACAGACTGCATTATGTGTAATTAAGTCAATGTGAGAACATAGCAGTTAAAGGTAACTGTGAACAAATGATTATTTCCAGTGTTTTTCTCGTGAACAGTCTCCTGTTGTGACAAATGGAAATTGAGGACAATGTGCAGACAGCACACAGTCATGGACTCAATAGACCATGCCAACATGCACCAATCAATAGGCACTTTTGATATTAATTAATACTTTAACAAATCTCATGTGCATAAGCACTGGTGAAATTCTGTCCACCAGGTTTTAAAGAGTGTCATTTTGGTATTAAGTTAATCAGAAAAAGCTAGGAGCTAAAATTGCTACACGCCAAGGGTTTTGCTGTTGATTTGGCATGCTCTTAACAACGCTTCACTTTTTTTTTTTTTGCAGAAAACAGAAAAATGGAAATTTCCATTAAAAAATACCCACATACGTGCAGATTTAGACATCATTACATTACTCACCAAGCACATTGGGAAAAAACGAAACAAAACTCTGACTTTTTCAGACACATACTTGTCCTGAAATGTATATAAACAGAGAGAAGATTGTGTTTTGCGAAAAATTCATCCTAAAAAAATGCAAACAAAATGATATCAACATCAAGTGATGAAGATCTGGTCCTAATGCTTCTAAACAAGAAAAGTAATAAACTGAGATTCTGGGTTCATCTCATGAGAAGTTCAGCAGCAGAGAGAATTTAATGCTTTGATCCAGGAGTTGTATCATGAACTCTTTCATACATTTTTCAAGATGTCATTGGGGCAGTTTGAACGCTTGTTAGCAGAGATGGGATCATATCTGAGGCAGAGAAATAATTTCAGAGGGCCGACTGACCCAGAGCAGTGTCTAGCTTTGAGTCTGAGGTAAAATAGCATTATTTTACTCGGTCCACATCATTGTATATTCAGTGCATACCAGTGCACATTCTGAGATACGAGCCCACTTGTTGCCAGATGTAGTGATCTGATTGGACCGATCTGTTTATTCGCATTAAAAAACAAAAACAAAATTGAGCTTGGAGCAAAATAACTAACTAAATTCATTTGTCCAGCAAAGTTATGCAGTTGGCGTGAATGACTGCATTAAGAGTAGGTGAGCCACAAACATATTTGATGCACAAAATATTTGCAAAACCTTTATATGTTCACTGTGTAAAGGACTTTATTGTGTCAGAGCTAAAGCTTTGGATTTCTGGGCCTTAAATACAATATCACCATGTGATCAACTAGGCTGCTATTACTTCGGAAGAGTTTATGGCTCATACCATCTGTGGCATATTGATGAAAAAAATTAAATAAATGCATTACTAATTAGATGCAAATTTAGGTCATTTTCATAGGGTAACACCAGTGACCTTTTTGTACCATCTCTCAGTTCACCTTAACTGTTTTTATGACCACTGAAACCAAATGACACCCAATCAAACCGGACAACTAGCTAGTCATTGTTGCACTTTTCTATCGCACTGTCTTGTTTCTGTATCGTTCTGTTCTGTCTGGTGTTGCACTGTTTTTGTTTTTTGCAATTTTTTCACACTTGCACTATGTAGTCCTGTGTTGATTGTCTGTTATATGTAGCATCATGGTCTTAGAGGAACGTTGTCGTACGTTTCACTGTGTACTGTACCACTGCTCATGGTTGAAATGACAATAAAGCCACTTGACTTGACTTGAATGTAGCCGAGTATTTACCAAGTGAAGAGGCAGCTTTCCTTTGGCCTCAGAAATCAAAACGCGACAGGTGGGGCACTGTAAACTCCAACACAGCAAATCTGATGGTATTATCAGACATTAGCCAAGATAGCAAGTAAAGGGTGTAAAATGTTGTAAATAAAACAAAAATGTTTCAAAATATGGACATATTTAGTCAGAGAAAATGTTAAATGTATTATTTTTAAAAAGAATAAGGTTTTTGGGTTCAGTCAATCGACTTCTGAATTTGCTTAAATACCAATGAATCTAAATTTTAAGAGAAGTTATGAAGATAAAACCTATAAATCTCTCAGTCACTGGTTGACAGACATTTAGGTTTCTGTTTCCAAAAAGTGTCCATGAGGGTTCCTAAACATACATTAGATGAGGAGGTGTGTTGCAAATTAAGTAATTTACAGATAGGACGTAGATGACCGGTGCAATGACTGCAACCTTTCTTAGTATCTAAATATATCTCATTTTGTGTGCATATACGAGCACCTCGTTCTCACTATGTAAGTCTAGTTTAATGGAACTGGTGGACTGAACGATTATGTCTTCTCTGGATTCAGAACATTTTTGAAGCAGAGGCACAAATCTTCCCAAGCATGTTGTGTAATTTCAAAAATGCATGGTCACCAAAGAAAAACTTAGAATACCGAGAAGCCTGTGGAGGGTTTCTGAACCTGCAGCAGTGGTAGCTAAATGCATGAAAGCAGCTTGGGAATAATTTCAGACACATTCTTTAGGCAGCCTCAAAAAAAAAACCAACAAAAAAAAAATCTTGCTCTTTTTTAGTCTCTTTGGAATCTGAATGATATTTCAGTCAAAGGCGAGAGCAAAAGCCTGTGGTTGTGTGGGTGAAATTCGGATACCATCCAATGTTCAAAGCCTTGAAATACATACGCCACACAATGTTAAAGCATTCCTTTTCACAATTTACAATGCATAAACATGATGGTTTACAGAGGCCCAGGGTGATTATTTGCACAGAGGTCTAGTTTCAGCTATTTCAGGTTTTTCTCGAGGCTGCCCGGCGATGTCGCCCCACAAAGTGATTCTTGAAAGTGTTAAACCACAGTCCCCCAATCCACCCCAACCCACCCACACCCATCTTCTGTGAACATAAAAAATTGAGTGTTTAGACTTCAAATATCTAACACAGACTGACCAGACAGCACAAGCTGCATAGAGCAACGCACGGCTGTCAGAAAAGAAAAGAAAGTATCGAGTACTTATGTTGCTTTACGTGCGCTGATTCATTGCTCTCGTATCACACACAGTCCTATGAATGAGGGAAAGGTCTGTTTCATTTAAAGTAAGCACTGCTTCTGTGATTTCATGACAGCAAAATTGTTGTTTCACTTAAAAGAGCTGACATATAAATCCAGGTTGCACCTCAGCACTCGGTTTTGCTCCAGGTCATGTATTCATTGCATTGTCTTCCTGCACGTACAGAACATGAACTTACTGTCAGCCACTCTGATATCACAAGAGAGAATGCACCAATTTCTCATTTTTCAAAACTTGTGAAAAACCTAAGCAGAGCAGCATCTCCACAAGGGCCTCACTGATGTATCTTAAAAGACTGCGACTTCTCAGTTTGCATTTGATTCTGTGTCTTTTCAGCAGCCGTGCGAGAAAGCCAGTTATGGGAAAACTGCAAAAGGGAGAGACAGGACGAGCTCGTGGGCCTTCAGAAGTCTTGTCAAAAGCCTTTCCTTTCTACGCTTTGTCCCACCGATATTCATCTTGCCAGTTGAAAAGTGAAGACGGCAAAAACTTTGGGCTTGAAAAGAACTTTTCAACTTCTAAGAGATACCTCGCAACAGGATTGAGCATTTGAAAAAAAAAAAAGAAGAAATGAAGAAAAAGAACGAAACAGTAGGAATGGAAGGGACTTCCAGACCGAGAGGCATGTTAAAAATCAGATACCACAACTGAAAAATGGAGCAAAGATGAATATAGCATTGTCTTCTGGTGAAAAGACGAACCAGACACACCCTAGCACGCTCTGTGTACCCACATGCTTAAAATCCATTTGACACATCCCAATAAACATATACTTAATCTTCCGATATTTCCTCGGTCGGCATGTGCCTTTGTGTACGCGTGTGCAGCATGAGACGGATACAGACATAATAGAAGGAGAGAGATTGTGTGGGCGGGGTGATGGGCATATGTTTATGCATTAGCCACAACCGTCAGTTACACCTTGTTAGACACAATCCTCCTCAGATGTGTCATCCTGCAGCGTGCCGCTAAAAGAAAAGTTTAATAAAGTTTGAACACCATTTACTTTATCTCAAAGATCAGTGGGGCCTTTCAAAATTTGCCGAGCAAAAACTTTCGCTCCACATCTTTTTACCTCAACTCCGCTCGTCTCTGAAAAGAAAGCTGACTTCATCACCGCACCTCAAGAGTTTGACGAAAATGAACGCTAAGCTCTTGAATCCTTTCTTTCTTTTGCTCAATGGCAAAATGAATAAATGATATTCCTCCCTTTAATCGACGCACTCAGCCATAACAAAGAGACTTTGAGACACTTTGAGGACACCTAACGATCAGAAGCATCAGGAGGTGCTCTTCGTTTTCGTTGATGGACAGGCAGATCAAAAAGCAAGCCCCTTAAACGCTTCTACCCACTTTAGAATAATCGCGCCGTTTCCCTCTTTCAAGCACAAAGTGGGAAGAGAGAATAATCGTTTCATCTTTTCTCTCTTCTCCGCTTTCAAAGTTATTTTGCCCATGATAAAGCAGTCTGTATTGACGACTTCGAAGGTGCCTTGTCTCTTGAAAGAAGTGACATTTTATCTATATATAGTGTTAGAGTGTGCTTCAATTTAACTTTGTCTGGCGCAGAGCATGTCTAGTGTTGATGTGGCTGACAGCTGCTGCTTGAAAGAAACAGAGAAAGTACTGAAGATTCAAATGAAGTTTTTCTATGACGACAGGGGCTTGATGTATGCTAATCAATCGATGGTGTAGAAAATATGCTTGCTGGTTGGGAGAGAGAAAGGAGAGAGCGTGAGTGACAGAAACTTGTCAGACAGCACTCACCAAGATATCAAAAAGTCACAAAGTTTGCGTCGCCACACAAGAGCCCAAATCGCATGTGGTATCTGCTACAAAAGGTCTAACTTGAGAAGTGCTGCATTTGATTTAAAGGAACAGAAATTGGGACAATTCTCCATATGGTGTGGCAGAAAGCAGGATTCTTCTTTTTTTTTTGAGGAGGGAGGGGGGCACGCTTTGTCTGTGTGACACCTACAGTGAATTCCTGAGAAAATTCTCTGTCTAGGTCTGTCTGAGTCTCTTCCATCCTTCAAAGGACATGGGCCATAGGATGTCGAATTTACATTACAAAAGACCCCAAACTGTCTCAGCCGGTTAAGGTGTAACGCATGATCAAATGGACACGTCAGATCAAATATATCAAACATCGATATCGAATAGAACAGATCATGAAAGAAGGACAAGACATCTGGTTTAAAAACACTCAGTTGGGGCTCAGAAACATTCTTTTCCTATACTTTTTCAGAGCTGTTTAGAGGCTTAGCCAGATGCTTGCAAGTTTACCACCTTGAAGCTTCTCTCCAGGCTACCTGACAGTCAGAGGGTTTGGGTAAAATCACAACGTCTGAGTTGCCGCTGCTCATTTCGACTTTCAGCTCAGACTCCCGAGTTTTCATAGTGCAGTAAAAGTAAAAGAAAAAAAATCAATTCCAGATGTGGATCCCAGTGGAATTCCAGGAAACAAATACTAAGCTGTTCATCTGCACGTTTCAAACTGTATGCTTCAAAATCAGCTGGGTAAGATTCAATCATCAGTGAATATTGACAGAGATGCACCATACTGGCCTCTTGAATGCAAACTTTTTAGACAATTCCAAGCCTATACATGGATCTCAATCACATGTGACTTAGTAATGTACTTTTGTTACTCAAAAGAGACAAAGAGTGTCAAAAAATGTAAACATCAGATTGAAGCTGATGCATATAACCTCTCTCATATTTACAGATTTGATGTGCTCATGCTGGCACAAATGTAGTCACACACACACAAACCACAGATGTGTTATCACCAAATGTGATTAACACTGTAAAACGATTAACATCATGGTATTTATTCAAATCGCAACATCAAACAAATTCTTTCTTCTTTTTTATCTGACTGATCAGAGAAGTTACTGTCAGGGGAGAGAGGCGCCTTCCGATCAGCTCACCATCGTGCGTCCAGCGCGATCGGCCAAACAAGGCCTGCGCTTTCAGCTCAACTCCCTCGCTCTCTTTTATCATTTACAGAGGGAGCGTGCCACACCAGCGCCGTCCTCGGCCCGAACAAGGCCGCTCACTGTCAGGCGGACAATGGACAGTAGAGCTGGAGGTGGCAGCGGAGTCATTGTGACAGATGATGTCAGGAACATCAGACGCTGATGCTGCCAGACACCAAGCAGAGGGTGACGGGGTCAAGAGAGAGGGCGGACAGCAAAATGGTAAACAGTGACACGGGGCTGTGGGGTCGAGGGGGTGCAGAATGTGAATGGAGAGAGTGTTTTTTGTGTGAGTGTTCCTGGTACTGCTGAAAGAAATACACTCTCTGAATAAAGAAAACAGTCATGCGTGCAGTCCCAGACCAGAAGAACTTTAACTGCAGCAGTGCAGTGATGCCATTTGATAAAGCAATCGTGTGTGCTCTGATATTTGTGCATATTATCTCAGAGCACAGCTTTCAATAGTATATCCCACACTCTTCACTTCAGAGGAGTAGAGCAACAGTCACTATACTCAAATATTTCTTCACTATATAATCTATAGCCAAATCTTTAATAATGCAAATTCAGCTGGTTCTAGGAGGCAGGATGAGCTCATAATCCTATTACATCATGATTCTGAGAGTTTCATTTTATAGCTTTATAGACTTTAAACCAAAGGCAGAGCACGGGTGAAATAAAAGTGCCAGATACTCCTGAGGAGCATAAAAAGCATTTGAAATCCCTCTGTTAGGAGCCTCGCCTTAGATTTGGACTCCAAAGTTTGGAGGACCAAAAGCATTTTGTGCTTCAATAATGTATTAAAACAGTAAATTCATTTTTAATCATTTTATTTATTTAAACATTACTAAAGTAATTTATTATTTAATTTAAAATGAAAACCCATCCATCCCATCCATTCTCTTCCACTTATCCTTTCCAAGGTCGCTGGGGAGCTGGAGCCTATCCCAGCTGTCTTAGGGCAAGAGGCAGGATACATCCTCCACAGGCTGCCCCTCTATTGCAGGGCTGACATATAGACACAGACTACGTCCATACTAGCCCGGATAGATTTGAAAACGGCGTTTTCATCTGAAAACACTCCGCATCCACACTAGCGTTTTCAGTCGTTTTCACAGAGTCGTGTGTCCACAATGAAACAGATGAAAACGCTTACGTCCTGCGCATGCGCAAAAGTGAGTGAAACTTAAAGAATTTGAAAAAAAGCTATCTGGAGCATGTACAAACTGATATTCATCTTTTTTAGGGCAGTCAAAATTGAGAGCAATCAAAACAACCGCTGTATAATGCACTGCACTATCTTTGTATATTTGGTCACATGACTGCATCACATGACTAAAATACATCATCGTTTTAGAAAGTCTGCGTTTTTGTGTGTCCACGCTGCAACGAGACAGCCGCGTTTTTCCTTGAGGAAAGCGCCGTCTCAGTGTGGACGGGAGGCCAAAGCGCAGAGAAAACGATGCGTTTTCAAAGGAAAACGCATTAGTGTGGACGTAGCCACAGACAAACATTCGCACTCAGATTCACACCTGAGAAAATGCTGTTTTCGCGTTGCAGTGTGGACTGCGAAAACGGAGGCTCTCGAAAACGATGATGCATATTAGTCAAATGATGCAGTCATGTGACCAATTCAACTGAGATGGTGGACGGCATTGTACAGCAGTTGTTTTGTTTGCTCTCAAAACTTGGCACTTTTCCTCAACATTTTGCTGCGACGTTTCAAAGAGCCGGAAAGTAAATAAACCGCAGACGGAAATGATGCAGGTAAATGGTCTTACGTTTTACGCATGCGCAGTACAGGAACATAGTGTTTTCAGTGTGGATGAAAACGATCAAAAACGATAGTGTGGACGTGGAGCGTTTCACTTATCCTGATTAGCATAGACGTAGACTTAGAGTTACCAATTAGCCTATCCCCACCAACTGCATGTTCAAAACCTCAGTTCAATACCCCAAATAGATTTTCAAAACCTGTTTTTTAAAAGAGTACAATTTAAAAAAGAGAAATATGTAAACGTATTCAAAAATCAAAGATTTATTTCTGACATTTAAAATGGCGAATCCACTCCTCATTTCCAATACCATTTCTTCCCTGCACTTCTCTTTACTCTCTTTACTCAAACTGTGTTGTAGTGATGTCATCAAGGTTTATCCAAAACTCAGGCTTAGACAAATTTTTGTGTCAGCCTTTGTTAAAATCTTGCGTTCTGATTTTGAAAAAGCTTCTACGGAGCAGTATGGTGCTAGTAAAAAAGGAAAAAACATGAAATAGTAATGTTTGCTGTGTGATATTGAACATCCAGAGCTTTTAGAGGGTGCACATCTATGAGTTGTTTCAATTCTTTGTGGCGGGCATGCTTGACGTGTGACACCACACACGAGGCAAGCTAAAGTGGGTGTCCACATATCAAGCAACCAGAAGCGACGTGGGCCCAGAGACCATAGAAAATCAATGACATTCAGAGACTTCAAGCAGCAACAGGAGAAGTAACCGCTGGCGATGTGAAGTTTTGAAACTTTTCTCAACTTCAAGGTGGGCAATTGAAGCACTGCCAATTACAGGAGAGGCTACATTTGAGGAGGTGGTAAATACATTGCAGGGCTCCATCAGGGCTGGGCAATTAATTTACCCAAGGGGTCATATGAGAAACTGGGACTGTTGTGAAGGGTTGCACCCTTAGCGTTAGAGCGTTACCTAGGCAACAGGAGTCAGTATGTGGACCAAGCTTCAATCAGCAGTTTGCATAAGCTAATTGCTATTTGGGCACTTGTGTGATGACAAAAATGTTTTGATATTTCTGAGTGCTGTTATACAAATTACTGTCACACATTTTTTTTCTTTCCACCAGCAAATAACCATGAAAAACAGACAATTGTGGAGAATATCGGGTATTTAATTTGGATTTAGCACAAATGATCCTTAATGCCAATTACTAACATTGTACACAGTCACCACAATGATCAGTTTCCTTTTCTTTTTTGGGTCTGTGTCGCAGGTTATTTCTGTAAAATAACACAAGTCCAGTCTGAGGGGACTCAAAGTCAGGATATTACTGCATTTGGTGAAGTGATATTCACAATAAAAAAAAGTCTTCCTAATACGAGTTCCTTGGCATTATGAAACACTGGCTGTATTTAGCAGACTCACCAGACTGCACAGTTTTGATCATTTAAAATGTGTAATTATGCATCTGGTCTCTACTGCTGCAGGGAAGAAGAAGGGGAAACTACCAAGAAAGCCATCAGAGTGTGTTTTGAGGTGCATTCGAATGTGTATTTTTAGAGCTGCTGTTGTTGGAGGAGGAAACACTGTGGAACTGAGCAAAAACATTTAGACAAGCTTGTCTTTATGTTGAGACTTCACTCTACTGGTTGCCTCCACAGTCATGCTGTGGGATGAAACAATCTGTTGTTGCTCTGACACCTGTTTTCATGGCTAACTCCTCATATTAGTTGAACTGGGTCTGGGAAAAGAAGACACATCGAACCACCCACTCACTCTAAACCGCAGTTCCCCTCCTCGGCTTCATGCTCACACTTAATTGTCTTAGTAATTAGAGACACAGCTTTGTCTGCTATACGCAGTAATGCTACAGTATTTGCACACGCATTTGGACTGGGGTCTTCTTTAAGCCAACAACCTTCCCCCTGCACATCTGTTGTTGTTTGATGGCTTAAGGGCCACATAGCCACGCTGGGCTGACAATGATGACAACAAGATCGGCAAGAAGGTCTGCACAGAGCAGTAGACAAAACTAGAGATGGCACGATACCACTTTTTTATGTCCGATACCGATACCGATATCATAAATTTGGATATCTGCCGATACCGATATGAATCCGATATAGTGTTTTTTAATCACCAAAACTGTTTTTTAAATATCTTGCTGCATTTTGTATAAGTTCATACTCAAGTTTAAAACAACAACTACACTAAAGCTATTCTGTTATACCTGTATGCAAAAAAAAATATTTCATAGTTCAGCAATACTGATCAATCTAATAAACTTAAACCTACACCATCCTCCCTATTCTGGTATTTTAAAGAGTACTTAGCATATATATTAAGCAACCTAACTAATAGAGTTCCAACTCCCAGCAACAATAAAAATAAATAAATAAAAAATAGGGAACCACCCCTCACGCTCCACCTCATGATGCTTAATCAACGTAATCAACCTTAATTTGATGCAGTGTGAAAAAAAAAATGCACAGAAATCAATTATTTTTCAAGGAATATTAAATAGATTCAACATCTTTCTTCAACAAAATTGCAGACTGCACAGATGGTACCTTCCCAAAGGAAAAAGTACTATAGCTTACTAGGGTATATATATTAGACTTAATAGTTACTATATACAGTAATTGACTTCTATTCATTTTACATCAAATTAAAACTTTGGGTGTCAGATAATTATTTATTAAAAGCTAGACATTTTAAATGAGAATAAGAAAGAAAAGTATGTCTTTGTGCCCCCTTTTCCCTGTTCATGCCCTATCGGCCCCCCTGGCTAAACTTTGCTAGATCCGCCCCTGCACAGTTACCAGCGTCAGCTACGTAGAAAAAGATCCTCGAGTAGAAAGTAATATTAAATAAATTCTAACAATAGCTGATCAAGCTTAAACGTGCTGCTGTTGTTCAGCCGCTGGTTTCCTCTTTCTGGTGCAAAGTGGGCCAAAAGCAAACTAGAGTCACGGACTCGCGACAGAAAAGCCGATCAGCTGATCGTTAAGCAGTTTCATGATTGAAGTAGCAGCAAGAAGAGGCAGTCGCTCCATATATCGTTTGTTACGCTTAACGCAGGAATGCTTTACAAACATTCAGAGATGGACTTACACACTTGCTTTACTTCTCTCGGGATAACTTTATCGGAGATGAAATGCCGGGTTGCTAGCGAAGCTCCAAATGCTATCCAGACCACCGACAGGTCCCGCATGCCACAGCCGCTCTATCACGTGATGCATACTGCTCCAACGTGCTAACGTTCTGAGGTGAGTTATGGCGTGTTGCAAGTTTTGTGAGGTGCTTTCGTGATATTTAATGGATCGGATTACATTTTTTTATTTTTCTCCGATATCCGATCCAGTAATTTAGGTCAGTATCGGACCGATACCGATACGTAATATCGGATCGGTCCATCTCTAGACAAAACAAGTCATATTAATACACAACCTGTAAGGAAACTTTAACAGCAGTTACATAAAGTCGTGATTTTGGATATAGAACTGGATGGGACAGACAAATACTGTACCAGTTAAAAGAAGATGTTGGCTCATTATGTTGTGTATCCATGTATTTAATATATCATTTAATATGGAGGACATGATAAGGCACGCACTCAAAGTTCTGAAACGCTAACATTTCGTTAAGACCATCAAGAAGAAAATGGTCGAAACAAAAATACACTAACTCTTTGTTCCCCTGAAGCATGCACACAGGCGCACCTCTGGAAGAGTTTCACAGTCATTTAACATCCAGGCATCCATTAAAAAACAGATTTTAACAGAGTTAGAAGTTAGCAGGAAGTTAGCTCGCTAGTTTCCACCCAAGCATAATATGCCACGCTCTGAAAAAATTAAAACGTATAGCTCTGCTTTTGCTTCCAACATAAATGAAGACAGAAAACTAAACAGCAGTGAGGTTTGTAGTGTTACTGAAGTTTGGCAAGCTTAGGGTGACCATATTTTGATTTTCAAAAAAGAGGACACATGAAGAACATGAAGAAGAAAATTTTAACATATTTAAATGATGCCTTCTCTGTGCGGTTAATGAATGGTGAAACAAAAAATGTCATATAAGCTTTTACAAGTCAACAAGGGCAAAAAACTAACTTGAAAAACCTCTGCAGAACAACAACTCACAAAGCAGCAGCTCGGGGATGACATCACACATATGAGTCCTCTGTAGGAAAACCCGGACATTTTCATCAATCTCGAAAATCCGCCTGGACGCCTCGGACAGAACATTAAAAGTGGGGAAGTGTCTGGGGGAAAGAGGATGGTTGGTCACCATAGGCTGGCTGGTATATAATGATGTGCTACGTGATGGCTACCGACACAGCTATGTTAGCATAATATAAACACAGTGAAGCTGGAGGAACGCTAACTTTTTTCCACCTGATAAAAGTTATCGCGAGGATTCCCGACGGTTAGGGACAAATGCAGTTGCATGGCAGGATGCTGTAAACGGACCAAACTTCAGTCAGGAGAACAATAATCCATCCACAAGTCATTAATATAATGCTGCATGCTGGGCTGTGGTTACATCGCAAGGTTTTAAAAACTGAGCTTTAAAATGAACAGTAGTAATAAAATCTGATAGAGGCGGACAGTGATCATTGACCTTTAGGGGCTTGTACAGGATACAGAGCATTAAAATATGTTAAAAACACAATAGCCTTAATAAATGCAGAGTAGTTTGGACCCAGAAGCAGGGTTCATATGCCATCACTTAAAGACCAGATTCTTAGGTAAAACTGACAGAAACCTTTGAAATGTTATCAGATCTGACAGGAGATTCAATGTCGCTGTGCCCACTGAAATTAAAATGATGTCTATCACCAGATTTATTTAGATACAGATTTCAAGTTAAATTCCCAGAGTCCACAGATGATGACTGTCAAGTTGTGAGACTTGCTTTTCAAGGGACTTTGCCAAATACTCATCATCAACGTTTCTATATGATGGCTTTACATTTTGTAGATAAAAAAAAAGCAAAATTGATTTAAGTGTGCAATGAGATATGAAGAACAATTGTAATTCCTCCGCACCAATCAGCAAAAATAAGAATCTGAAAGAAATGAAAATAGCAGTTTATCTGCAGTATTTGTAGCTTGAGGAGTTCTTGAGTCTTTTTAAAACGAGTTATTTCCTTTATAGCATCTAAGACCTGCTAAGTAAAGCCATCAAAAAATTTGGACATCTCACTCCCGTTACACGACAGTTTATAGAACCATTTTCTGGATGGCATGGCGTAGAAATAAAAGCGAACATCCAACCTAGCTGCTACGTGTCTCTTCACTCGAATACTTCTTCTTGTATTCAGGCAATTGATTCGTCTCTATATGGCAACGCAAATATGAAAGGCCCGCTTGTGTGTATGCGTGGGAACATCAAAACAGTTTTAATTGTGGCTAATCCTGGACTAAGATTCTTTCTAATGGGAAATCTTCAGTGAAGATGCTCCGACTCAATTTCCATCTGGGATTATTGAACTCTTTCATTCACAGGCTTACATCTCACTGTGGATAATCATCCATGTCCTGGCTCACAATTATAAAAAATGGAAATATATATATTTATATGGTGCAAACGCACATCCACAGTCACACACACACACACTTGCAGTTGTTTATCTACTGTAATGTGGTGATACTGTAACCTTGCTGAATGTAGCCTAGTGTGAATTTCAGATGTGTTCTTTGCTCTTTTCTTTTTTTTGCTTTTTGGAAGGGAACACGAGGCCTAGGACGCCCATGTAGGTCAAAAACAAATCCTGCGCCTCAAGCTGGGAAGCCAGAAACTTCTTTGAGCATCTGAGGGAAAGGAGCAGGAGCACTGAGTTTCTTCCAGGTGCTGCTTTTCACAGTGGTAATCCTGCCACGGCGTGACTGTGATTTTTACAGAAAATCTCTCCAAACAGGGCCCAGATGGTGGGAGGTAGAAGTGCGTGCGCGCGCACACACACACACACACACACACACACACACACACACACACACACACACACACACACACACACACACACACACACACACACACACACACACACAGAGAAAACACATTCATTCACAGACACACAAACACACACATAAAAGCATAGGACTTGTATACAGACACAGCTGTACACTTATAAAGTACAAACCTCACACACACACACACACACACACACACACTAAAGGTGAGAACTGACTTGTTGCTCCTGGGTGGTCTCTGTGTAAAGATAAGGCCAGGCAGGAATAAAGCCTGTTACGTTACGTTGAGGCTCAAGCTCGGGACTGTTTCGTTATGTTCCTCTTTCATACACATGTGGAATGTCTGCGGCAGAGAAAGAGCCTGCTCCTTTCTAAGTTTAGCTCCGATTACAGAGGGCTTTCTTAATGACAATGAGTCAGGAATGAAGCTGTATAAACCTCCTCCTCGGCTCTATTTCTGCTCTCATCAGCTCTGTTTGTGGAGGAGTTATACGTGTCCTAATACAGAAGACACCTCTCCTTTGTAGTAGTGTTGGTCAGGCATGACGATCCTGACGGTGGTTAGCATGTGGAGGATGTGGAAACGGAGGACGTTTGAAATGAAGAGATAAAAGAGTTAATCTTCCACCGTTTCTAAACCGATCCCCTCCATAGCTTCCTATTTAAGTACAAGGGAAGAAAGAGGAAAAAGAACTTGCTCCATCTCTCTGAGCCTTTCTCCATCTCTCTCTCTGTCTGTTTCATGTGGTTACTGGAACAACAATGTACATTCTGAGTGCTAGGCCTTTGATGTTGTTGCATTCACGGAGCCGTCTTAAACCGGAGGAGAAAGAAGAGGGTGAAAAAGACGCAAGAGAGATTCTGTGGTGTGTTTTTGGTCTCTCTCTCTGTCTTTCTCTTTCCATCTCTCTCTCTCTCACTGGCAAGGCATCTGACATCTCCCGGCAAAAGACAAATTCGGTTTCGCCTGTTAAGTCGTCAGTCAAAGCTTCGTAAGACTTTTTTTTTCTGTCTTGCTCTCTCTCTGCCTTTTTCTCTCCCTCGCGCTCTGTCTTTGCTTCATTTCCGTGGATGCGGTATTGTGTAGGCCGCTTACACGCTTTTCAAACAATAACAGTTCACCCCCCCACCACAAGTTTCCTCTCTGCCAGAACCCTACACATGCCAGCACATCCTTTACAGATCCTTGAACCAACAACAAACGTTAAGCATTTTCACCGCCGAGAGAGATGAGGGGCCCATCCGCAAGCCCCTGTGTAATTAAACTAGATCTAATACTGTTATATGTTTCTTTTAGAAAGGAGCGTTTCGGGGGTTTCTTTCTCACAGTGGTGAATACGAATTCCCAGGTCAGCATAATGTTCTGCGTATGGGACGATAGGAAAGGAACACTGCAGGTCTCAGACAGCCTGCAAAATTGTGATTCTCTGAGCTTCGACGGCCTCTGATTATAATTCCTTTCTTACAATCACAGTGTTTATGTGCTTTTAAAGGATACGATTATACTAAAAGAGGAAAAACATAGGAAACAAACGTGTGTTTTTATCCCAGAGCATCAAATACTACACGCAAGGTGAGTTGATGCAATAACCATGAAAATATTTAACTGACACATGAAAATGGCCCCCTTTTAAAGAACAGTGGAGGTCATATTAAGAGGCTGCAGAAGTACTGTGGAGTAAATGACAGGTACAGCAGCCAGGAGATCTTCTAGAAGGAAGGCTCACCACTAAACATGGATCAAAAGTAAATGTAATTTGGATGCCTCTATCTAAATAAACGACCACACGTTTCGTTTCAAGGATCAGTGAAACATAAAAAAATGCACAAATAGAAATGAAATTAAAATCATAGAAAATGTCTTTCCATGTTTAGCAACTTGGTCCTAAAATATGATTTAAGAAGCTTGTTTCTGCCAAATGTTTCATAGCACTGCTTCTTATACGGCTGTGAACCTCTCCTGTGTGTGTACGTCAGGACAACAACATGTTTGGTTCATTTTCAGCTGTTGATTGGCTCTTTGGGGACATAGCAACTTAATTTAGTCCTAAAGTACTATTTAGTTTATAGGGATCAGGCATTTTTTCTCCACAATAAAACTTGATAAAACTGTCTTATTTGAAGCCTTGAGAATGAGGATGAACTAAACTATCACTAGTCTCATCCTATTATTCCAGGCTTTCGACAGCGGGCATGTGTCGGAAGCACCACGAGAAACAGTGAGCCAAGTCTATTCTTGCACATACAGTACTACCTCGCACTGAAAGATTCCCGTCTTAATGCTTTTGTACATAGCTTTTCCACGAGGGTTATTTGGATTATTTCGCTGTTACATCTATGAAAACAACAAAAACCAACATCCTTCCAGTGCCTCTGTCCGTCACACTGACAGAAACACATCTCAATCTTCCCTCCATCGCTTGCCATCGCTTCACCTCCACCTCCAGTGCTGCTGCTTACACCGACGGCAGGAGGAGAACATGAAAGAGACAATCAAACGCGAGGCATCAGAGCTGTCATTGGTGTCTGCAGAATGCAAAGTGTTATCAGAAATATAGCTGAACCTGATCCTCTGGTGCTCTGTCCTTCCCACAGGCAAAGTTATCCTTTCAACTCACTGTGGCTTTCAATAACATGCAAACAAAAAAACATCGACAACTTCATAGAAGGCTGTGTGTGTCTGCGGTTATTCAGAGAACGCTGAATGGTCCTCTGCTAATGGTGTGGTATCTAATGCATGTTCTGAAAGAGAGGTTTATAAAAGAATACATGCGATCCTGTATTCTTTAATTAATGCTTCCCTGCAGGCCTTTATTTCAGTTTATCATCTATAATTTATTGTTATAGATGCCTCGAAATCATTAAAACTCTTCTAAGTGACAACAGACATAAGTTGCTCACAGAGTAAGTAGGTCTATAGCCTCTTTGAAACGCTGAACACAGTGGCGCTATTGTCACAATAAAGGGAGGTGTGAGGATGTGCAGGGAGAATACCCAGAAGCCTCAAATACCCCACTGTCGGTGCAGATGAAAGGGCCGCACCAAGCCAAATCACTTTATCAGCCCAAACAGCCTCTCTTATTGTTAGGCGCTTCTCAGACGTTGGGTGCTGAGATGTCACACCACTAATTGAGAGTCACAACAAGGCCCCTTGTTTGGCCTGCTCCACCGGTTGTGTACAGCTACTGTAATCACCACAATAATTTGGCTCCCTGAAACATCAAATGGCAGCGTGGAAGCTGCAGGAATTTGCATTGCAGCCTTTGATGTGGGAAATTTAAACAAAGCAAGCTCTCGCTCTCTTGAACAGTGTGAAGGTTACAACGTCCTGCCCTCCACTGTCTGTTATAACCCAGGGTTGACCTAAGGGCTTGTTTATCTTTTACACACAAAAGGAGACAGACATCGTTATTAAGACATACTAGCAAGAGCCCGCAAGTCTTGTTGATGGCGGTTTACATTGCACAAGAGTAGGAACCTTTACTCAATGCTCGACTTTAATCCAAAGCCATGCTAGCCGCTCCGTGTGGCTGTGTTTAAACACGCTCATACTCTGGGCAAAATGTTAACATCATGCTAACATGCTAATCTTTTACACGCACAATAGTATATTGAACGCAATGCTTAGCATATTAGGGTCAGGATGTTAACATTTAATATAGGTTAGAGTTATGGAAATTTTATTTCTCAAAGGTTTATGATCAATCCATGGTGGGAATACTATAACTAACTGTATTAAAGAGTCCCTCTTGGAATATTGTTGATTGACTAAAACAAGACTTTTAGAGGGAAGTTTGGTTTTTTGACTAATTCGAGGCCAAAATCAAACCCATAAGTACTGATACTCTACAAGGTCACCAAGCAAAATGTCTTCCTTCTTTAAAATGACCTTTACTGCATTTTCTTATTTTGTGTTTTGCACATAGAGTATAGGTATAGTTACATATGCAAATACAAGCACAACAAAAAAAAAATCCAAAATTAAAAAAAAATCAGAGCAGCATACAATCAAAAAGTTTTTGCCTGGCTTTATGCAGTCCAATAAAAATATGTGTACACGCTTAATGCTTCAATTGGAATCAAAAGAAGAAATATCAGCCAGGTTCACTTTAATAACTGATCAACAGCAAATGTCACCACCTCTAAGAAAGCTGAAGCATTAGCTGTTTGCTTGTCTGGACCATCCAAGTGTGTGTTAACACAATGTCACAATAATAGAACATCAGAACATGCTATGCTCAGAAAAACTACAAAAAACACAAGAGCTACTCCTTAAAGTCTGCAGGTGTCAGACAACCAGATAAAGATGAAGACGTGTGTCCTGTCTGGAGGGGTTATAAGGAGAAAGCAGCTTCACTAAAGATGAACGTGGCTATACGGCTTAGGTTTACAAAGTTGCTGAACAAACCACTAGATTTCTGTAATAATGTCTTTTATATAGATAGGACCAAAGTAGAACTGTTTGGGACATCAGCACAATCATCCTTCTTCTTAGAGTCGAGCATGGTGGTGGAAGAGTAATGGTTTGGGCAATAGGACAGGGACACAGTGCGGTGACTGAGTTGGCCCTGTACTCCTCGGTATATCAGAGAATTCTAGAGTCAGACGTGAGGCCATCTGCTGGACTGTCCCGTGAAAACTCAGCAATTCCTCAAAGTGCAGAGTTGAGACAGCTCACCTGCTGTTCAAATCTTCTGTTTGCAACAGTATAACATAACACTGCTTGTTCCAACAGGGGATAAACTTAGTGGCTGAATCAATGACCACTATAAGATATTAAATGATCATATTTAACTGACTCGTTAAAGAGCTCAAGAATGAAGATGTGGAGTTGGAAATGAGCATATCGATGAGCAGATATGAGAATAGATTCCCTTTAATTAACAGTTTTTATATTAAAAGGAAGCAGCACACTGATTAACTAGAACACAAAGATAGCTGAAGACAGCAGTTTGCACACCCACAGATATTTCCTTAAAACTCAAATGAGTTGTGATGAATAATTAATTTAATACATTTCCGACCAATTTCAGATATTATTAGATACATATATAAATGTGCTTTCACAACAACCAGTTCTACGTTTGTTGTCTGGACAATATTGAGAGCCACACAAATTTAATGGCACATAGCTGGATGGATGAATAATACAGCAAAATAATAAACAAATTTATGAACCAAAGCCATCGGCAAACACAGCGACAGTAACCACACCCAAAGACTTATAAAATACGTCGCCTCATTTATATTCCTAATCTGCTTCCCAGCCACCTAAACCCACAACAGAAGAACACTTGACACTGATCTCATATCGCTATGTGTGAGTGACCTCATCCTTTCCTCTTCTCCCTCTGTGGCCCCCTCAGTGAGATCTGCATGCTCACTCAGCCATGCATACTGACGTCTAATCAACAGCAATTAACCCTGGCCTCTTTCATAGGCCGTGGAGCTCGGAGATAATGAAGACACCACTGTGTATTTATTTTCCTTTTTCCCACACACAGCGTTTGTCATCTGGAAACTTTTTTCAAGGCTCACTGACTTTGGAATGTGACTGCCAACACCATAAAAGCGTCCCCTCGATATTGCTGTCAATGCTGGGTGAACATAATTAAGACTGTGAAGAAAGCGATAAGACACGGAACAATTTGGAGATGGTTTTGATTTTTTCTACACACCTATTGCAATATTGCAGTTCTGGATGTTTTTCTAGGCATTATCCAACAGAGGTGCATGAGAGACTCCAACTGCTGGATTGGACATTGGCCAGACTTTAACATGCCAGCCCTCTAACACAAAGTCTGTGTCGTGTAGGGCTGAGTTGATATGCTAACAGTACAGAGAACAGTCTGGTGCTAACTCGGGCAAGATCCTTTCAAGTGGTTTCTTTACCAGATCCACACTGTGTATTTCCAATAATGCAATAGTGGCTGAAGCAGACTATCTCCTGCTGTGTGCTACAAATAAGAAAGAACAACTATGGATTTCTTTTAAAAAACGTCATTCTCCTGATATCGTCTTAAGTTCATATGAGAAAATGGCCATAGCCCATTTTGTATAGTGTAGTACCCTCTGGAAGATAGGAGCCAGCGTTGCTGAGGTGTGACAAACCTTGTTTCGGCTGTTTTAATTCCATTTCTTATTCCTTGCTGCTGAGATAATGGAGTTCTTCCTCAATCCATCCACTGTATCTTTGGTCTCGCTCCAGTCTATCTGACTGTAGGCTGAACTAGAAAACAAAGAGACACAAGAAACATCCAAACAGTGTTACGGTCTGCTGTTTCAGACAAAGGTATTTGCATTAGTTTGCAGGGAGATCTCTTTTTCGACAGAGTTTTGGAAGCCACATTGTAATCTTAAGCAGAAGAATGATTCAAGTGTCAGTCAATCTCCCCTGTGAGAAGCAGACAAGCTAGTTGGAGCCTTGGATGCAAAAATAGCATGGGAGATGGAGGACACCCTTGCTCTACCCCCACATCTGACCTTTGGCTCTTTGAAGAAAAATGTCTACATCAAATACTCTGAATTATCTATTCAAATGCCTGGAAACAATCTTTGGACAATGACACATCAATCAAACGTTCTGTGAACCGGGGGTGGTTGTTTATATAAATGCTGTCCATCTGGGGGAGAGATCTCAACAATGTTACATCTCTTTTTCTGTGGGGAGATGGCAGTAAAAAGAAAGAAGGAAGTTCATAGAAAAACTTAAAATTCGGCCTTTTTTTCTCTTCTTCTTTCTTTCCTCAAATCCCAGCGTGAATGTGTCGGCGAGCTCGTGGTATGCACCAAGATGAAAAGTAGAGGCCATCCCTTTGAAATCCTCCTCAAGTCAAAATTACCATTTCATTTCAACTCCAGCCAGGAAACGGAGAGCGGGGCCACTGCTAACTGCTTTGGGCATATCGTTATTTATTGTGTGTAAACTTTGTAGGAACATTGTTGCCTGGGAAAATGTGTTGTGTGGGTGGTAGAAGTGAGCAGTTGGAGCAACCACAAAGGGAGAGATCAGGCCTATTTTCTCTGTAGGAGGAACACATAAAAGTGAAAATAATGCCCATTATTACAGAAAAACAACATCAGCCTTCTTTGCTCATAATTGTCTAACAGCTGAGAAGTTACCACTGAAGCTAAACAACCAACCAGTTGACCCTATTTAGGTAACTGCATTATAATTTTTCTGCTCTTTTAATTAGTAAGCTCTCTGTGCTAAGTGGGCCATTATCTGAGTTGGAACTAACTGCTTTTTCTATATTAAGTCTGCCATGTTGTTTCATTTAATTAACTTTATTGACCTCTACGCTGCAGGGGTTAACATTTTCTAAGCTATACTGTGAACCTACTCATGTAGCAGTACTTTAAAAAGTCCTTTAAAATGTGTTATTCTTATTGTGAAAAGTGGATTCATAGTTTGCTGTTTTACATATTTGCCTAAAAAGAAAAATATCCCTCATTTAGTCCTGGGAGGAGGTCTAAAAATCCCTCAGGCTTGTGTCAGGAAAGGAATCTGGTGTAAAAATCTGCCAAATCAAACATACAGAGCCCTGCTCTGGTGTGAATAAAGGAGGAGTCAAACGTACTTTCTAGTTTGAGCCAGAAAAGATTACTAAACATGGGATCTTTCCAAAATACTCTGTAACACATTATTTTGACCATATTAGATTTAGTTATTCCTTGGTGTTCGTAACAGTAGCTATATTTCATGTATTTAGGAGACTACATTTGCAGTTTTGATTCAAACTGCAATAATCTTTTTTCCCCCTTTCTTCTGGAGACTATTCTAGCGGATATTGTATGAAAGAGATGACACGCCTTGGATAAGTTGCACCAAATACCAAATTTAGAATCATCAGTTAACCTAACAAGCACGCCTTACTTGTTGGAGACTAAAGGCAGTCGATGGCATCATCAGAGACATAGAGAGCACATACAAACCCCACAGAAAGGCTACAGCTGCTGAGGAGGTTCAAACCAGGAATCTTCTTGTTGTGAGGCAGCCGTGCTAACCTCTATCATGGCTGCCCCAACTGTAGAGAAAGTAAGCCAAATGAAACCACACAAATTCTGAATTTGCCATTATTTCACCTTCCAAATGCAATTTTGTAAAATTTAGATTGTTAGTCTTTGAGTAGTCTCATGGAAAGACACCATGGGTTTTGTTTTTAGACAGTGATCTGGGTCAGTACCTGAGTTTAATAGATTCTGCCTGTGATATGAGGGATGTGGCTCATATCACAGGCAGATTTTTTTTTGTTAATCCAATTTTGGCTGAGTTCATAATATCGTTTAAATAGAAGTGATTATATTTAATACCACTAAAGAATAACAGTGAAAAGGCTGTTCTTGGTGGACAAGGGTTGATTGAGGTTGAGCAACAGTAGAGTAGGTCTATTTAACCAACAGTGCTCTGCCAGCTAGTGACATTGGTAACTTTGCTAAAAGCATACAAATCAAGAGTTGCACACCTACTAAGACAATAAAAGGAAAGCCTATAAGGTCTTATTGAGGTGTTAGCAGTCTAAGTGGCATATCTAGGAACATATCATTAAAGTACAATAGAAATACAGATATGACGACACATAAAGAAAGTGGCTTTAGTGAGGTAGGCTTCTGGTTTGATATCTTGGATGTTTCATTTGAGCTGGTTTCAAGTAAATGGGCCGATCATAGGGATCCACAAACATATAACTAACTTCAATTATTTGTACCATCCTGTTAGTTTTAAAGGCTGGATCATTTAGTCCGAACTGTTCTTGTTTTTGTGACCCACATTCAGCACCATCAGACAGCTGTTTGCATTACAAACCAGGCAAACACTACCTGGCCTGCCTCTAATGGCAAACAGATAAAGTGTGTTATCTAGCTAGTAAACACAGTGAAGCATTTGGAAGCTAAAGATCCAGTGTATTTCTTTTAAACTACTAGGGATTATATATTTTATGAGACAAAACAGAGCTCTGAAGCACGGTAAGAACTAATGCTGACTTTGCTGTTTGCAAATCTCTGTTGTTTACAAATTATTCTGTGTGTTCTTCTCTCTTCAAGAACAAAGGAAAGGTAACACGTTACTGATGATTGAATTCCCATTTTCAGTTAAACAAATGATATAATAACAGATAATATGTCAGTGCTGGATTATCAATTTAATCTGCTGCCCCCAAGTGGCCAAGAATTCAAATAAATACATTTTTAATCACTGGATCATTTACTACAACTTTTGTAATATGTAATTACTCTTAATTATTCACATCAAACAGAACAGGTAGCACAGAGTGTGGGGGTGAAAGCACATACATACGCACAATAAGTATCAACAAAACAGTCCAGTCATTCTAATTTTTCCAATTCTTCTCTCAAAGTTTAAACACAAACATCCCCAGAACAAAAACACGTGCCCACAAATATTAAGAGGAACATTATTCATGCGATCATCATCATTGTACTGTAAATGTGTTATCATTGTGTTTAATAGAATTAAGACCATAAGGAGAGAGTGTGGACAGAGCCCAGTTGATTCATGACCAGAGGGAGAGGCAGCAGAACTTTGTTGACTGTGTTCTCCTCCAACAAAAGAGTACATCTAATCTTAAACATATGGCTGAAGCCGGGGATCCACAGATGACAGCATGCAGAGTATGGAAAAACACTGCAGTTGTCTTTTTTTCACCCCTATAAATCCATGTCAGCTCTTTTATGTCCTGGATGTTTTCGCTGTTTCAGACACTTGTACATTCCCCAAACCAGTTAAAGTTAAAGATTGCACCATGTAATGTTTACTAAAATCATAAATTCACTCACTTCTGGTCACATAGTTTTCTGTTGAACTTTTCTGCTCTAGAAATTCCAGATAATAGTATTTTACTATTTTAAGTAATGATACACTGAGATATCTAAACAGAAATACACAAGTTAAGTAGGCTAGCTGCTTGATTCCCATGTGCAGCTTACAAAATATAATTAAGGGAAGAACTGGATTGTCGAAACAATATGATGGTCACACACTGTGATCTATCTCAGCATATCGCAACTGGCGCAGATGTAACACAGATATAAATGTGTAATGGATTTTTAATAGTCATGATTCTGCTGGTGAAAGAGATGTGCACAGTGGCACGCGTGACTTGTTGAAATACAGAAAATAAGAATTTGCATGTAAAACACGTGGCCTATAGCCCTGCTCTGACTCAGTAACATCATCTTGGCCACTCTCAGACAAGTTCTGCAAACGTGTCAGTTGAAGGAGTTGAAAAGCAAGCTGGGTGTTGCATATATATTTGGACTACAAGGGCTTGTTCATTTGTTTTATCTGTCCCACATTTTGTGTCCTCCACAAGAATTTATTTGTACTGGCTGCGGCTGCATCGGACTTGGCTGCAGGACTTATATATTTAAACAAGGACTGTTGAGAGTAAGGGGAAGTGTTCGACTAAACTCAAGTCGGGTCTTCTTTAACATTTAAACATGTTTCTGTCCACAAGGGCAAAAATGTTTACCTCTGCTGGTTCTGTTCCCGTTGTACAGCCAGACAGTTTCTTTCAGATCCATACTCTGGAACAGCAAAGAAAAACAGAGTCAGAGAAGAAGAGTGCACGATAGGTGAGGAAGGAAACAAAGGCATAGCAGTTGCAGGAAGTAAACAAACTGACAAACTGAAACATGAATATAAGACAAAGACAGATGGGAACAAAATGGAATGAGTTGCACGAGGCTAGATCGTCTTACAGGAAGCGCACGCTCTGATACTTTAGCCGCTGACCTCTCGTATGCAGCAGAGGGGGTGGAGGCGACAAGGGCTCTGCGGGCCCCATCTGCACGGCTTGTCCCTGGCTATGTGGTCATGTGTAGCACCTGGCCCCAAGCCAGCGCCCAACGCCCCTTTGTGGTGGTCAGAATGGCTGGTTGGGGTCTGCCTTTGATCCCGGGCCAACTATTCATCTCTAAAGGAAGAGGAAGAGCAAAAAAAACAGAAGAAAAAGATAAACAGAAAAAGAGGGAGGGGAGTAGAGGGAAAAAAGTCAACCTCTGCTGCCAATTATTGGAAAAACATCAAGGTCTTTTCTGCTTTTCTGTCTGTGTAAAGAGAAAGAAGAGAAAAGAGAGAAGGGGAGGCAAAAGAAGAGATAGCTGTTTGATGGCTTGGCTCAGTGTTAGTTGGAAGATTGTGGCAAGTCAAGGCGAGGCAGAAGCTGACCTGCAGGAGGTGATTAAAGGTGGAGAGAGCTGTTTGTCTGGCTGCTAAGGCTCTCTCTCTCTCATTTTTTGGTGTGTTTTCTTTTTCCGGCATGCCCTTTTTTTTTTATCTTTGCCTCTTTCACTATCTGGCGCAGACTCCCCCCTTGTTGTTGCCATCCTTATCTGTGCCTTTCTTTCTTTTACCACCACGTGCTGTTAAACCAGTTCATAAGGACAAATAAAGGTCATTTTTCTGTCCTGTTGAGGTGTTTCTGTCTCTGTCTATTTGTCTGTCTGCCTCTTTTTCTTTGGTCTCGAACCTCAACACATATCTATAGTATATTTACAGATATTTACAGTGTGAGGAAAGCAGAAAGCAAGTGTGAATGACAGCCTGTACACTGAAGAAGCATGTCAGACTGCTGATGAGGATGTCACAATAATAAACAGAGGAGAGGATTAAAGTGTTGTCAGTAAGAAACACGCATTTTAAAACCCGCGAAGAACAGAAATAATCACATAAGTGATGCAGTTTACACTTTCACACCAACTCCATCTTAGCCTTTAGGGCTCGGGGCTTATTTTTATTTATTTATCTATTTTTCAGGGAATAATTTGGCTCTACTATACATTTCTGTATAAAACTGCAATACACCTACTGCAAATTCTGACATAGGGTGATATATAGGTACTAATGTCTGACATGAACTAAACTATAACACCAAACATGAGTATCTAATACTGATAATAACACAACTACAGCAGGTACAGCAGGTTAAAGCTGAAATTGAACACCAAACTAAGAAGTATTTATGACAAATTATTGTTAATTTGTCTTCCAGGCAAATTTCAGCAGCATGGAGGTTGAATTTAAACTAATCAGGAAGTGCTCATATTTCTTTCTTCTTCATCAGCTCATTGTCAGTTATTATTTGGCTCACTTCATGAATATTGGTGTGTGTCTCATACATGACCCTGCCAAAATCAGCTAATTAAGTTTTTGTACTACAACTATGGCAAATTAGACATTATAGAATTGCAATTTTTTTTACCATTATGTTATGATTTTTTTTACAGATCCTGAAAGTATTTATTTATTATATACCTGTTCTGCTGCCCATTATTGGCTAATCAGCTAATCTTATGGCATTTAGGAATGTAGACATAGTAAAGATCAGCGGCCCCCACCCCCCGGGCCATGGTCCGTGAGTCGCTTGGTACCGGGCTGCCAGAGGTGTGAAATTTATGGTTTTCAGGGTTTTTATCGCTTTTATCGTTATTTTTATCGTTTTTATCATTAACTCTGTTTCCCTGCATCTTTTCCCGTTTGTTATGAATGAATTTATTTATTTTTGGTTTGGTTTGTTTGGTACTGGTACTGGTTTTATTTTGTTGTGTTTATCCGCGATACCTTAAAGCCTGGCCTGAAAATATTGTCGGACATAAACCAGTCCGTGGCGCAAAAAAGGTTGGGGACCACTGGTCAAGATGACCTGCTCAAGTTCAAACTGAGCATCAGATTATGGGAGAAATGTGAATTAAGAAATTTTGGCCTAGTTGAGCTACTGGGATTTTTCCCACATGACTATTTCTAAGGTTTCCCTCTTTTGGAGAATCGTCCCATTAAGCAAAAATATCAAGTGAGCAGCAGTTCTCTGGACACAAGAGCCTTCTCGATGTCAAAGGTTCAAGGAGAATGGCCACACTGCTTTGAGCTGATAGGAAACCAATGGTAACTCAAATAACCACTCTTTACAACCAAGGTAGTAAGAGCATCTCTGAATGCACAACACATAAAACCTTTCAGCTAAGAACATGAGACTGAGGCTACTATCCTCACACGCTCACCAAAATTAGAAAACAGAATATCAAAACTCCTGGTCCACTCTCACGAGTGTATTTAGTGGTGTTGCAATGGCGTCAGGGATATTTTCTTCGCTCATTTTGGGCCCCTTAGTAGCAACTGAGTATTGCTGAAACTCCACAACCTACCTGAATACTGTTGCCGACCATGTCCATCCCTTCACGATCACTGTGTACCCTTCATCTCAAACTGGTTAATTGAACATGACTATGAGTTCATAGTGCTCAAAGGACCTCCCCAGATATTTTGGGATGTTGTGGAGCAGGAGATTCCAAATACAAAAGGGGTTCCAGCCTGGTACTTGCATGGTTTACCTGTGAGTCGCCTGTTAAATCTCCTGTGAGTGTGGTTGTCAATTCAATTAAAAGACCTGAATAGCAGCGACAAAGTCTAGCAACATTTTCATACATACAGTATGAAACATGTCCTGACACAGAGACACACCTAAACACTAGCAGCAGTGCAGTTACTTCTTTTTGTGGTCTGGTCAGGAATTTATTATAAGCCCCTTAAAACCCTGTTCGTATGCATCACTTGCCTCCTCTCCTCTGCTTTCGTCCTTGCAGGCAAAGAAACAGAACAGACAATAGCACATGCATTGATCACCAAGGACGTATTTCTATCACTCTCCCTCCCTCGGCCTCTCCCTCGGTCTGTCTCTGTAATTTCTCTTTCATGGCTGTTTTTCCTGCGGTCTCCCGAGACCTTCTTAGTCGACGAGAGAAAACATAAACTGAACATTAAAACGCCCCGCAGCCCTTTAAACACTTGTCATTTGTCCTTTGTACAAATCATGGCGAGAGTTGCTATAGAGACTGCGCTTTTTATCTATCTTGTTGTGTTATTACTAATTCTTTTTTTTTTTTATTAACTTTGCTGGTGAGAAAGAGAGAAAGAGGATGAGAAAAACAGACAGTGAGAGAGAAAACCAGTCGAACATGAGTATGGGGGAATGATCAAAAATGAGACGTTTAAAAATCCAGTTTGCCACAGGGTGAAAGATGAGAGATGAGTGAAGGACATGTACTGTGGATCTTTGTGGACAGATTGGCTAATAAAAAGCTTTTTTCCCCGTCAGATGGAAGACGTGATGTTTAGTTCACAGTTTAATGTATGTATTTTTCCGTAATGAGGCTCTGATTCTCACAGTGGTTTTACCATGTGTGTCTGCCTAAACTGCGTGTTTCTCCCATTGTTTTAGCGTACGTAGTGTGTATGACTGCCTGTAAGACTGCGTGTTCATTAGATTCCTGGTACCTGCACCCAGCCATGGGCATTTAATTCAGCGAGCAGGCAGGGGCATTATCACACACTACCATCACTAATCCCCATGGAATGAAACACCGACACTTTGATGTCTGCCAAAGAACACCGCTGTAGTATTTGGAGGCGAGACCCTGCATCACGTACAAACCGCAATTAACAATCTATAGCTGGACTAGAGCCAGGCAGAGTGGTGGAGGTGCAAAGAGGGCGGGAGAGAAGAAAGAAACAGCAGAAAGACACTGATGATAAAGAGCCAGAAGCAGGATGGTAAAGCATAAAAGGATGTATACTATGCATTTGTGTGAATATGTGTGTGTGTGTGTGTGTGTGTGTGTGTGTGTATACTGTCAATGTACATATACGGGGGTTGAAGTTGCTCGCAGACATATCATCAGTCTTTGCCAATGTGGAAGTGCTTCTTCAGTGATCAATGCAGGACACACACTGACACATACACGGCACTGATTGATACACATGCATGCGCTGTAACAACAGTGTTTCTGTCTCAGTAACAACCTGCCTGGAGCTTAAAGAACACAGGACAGTAAAGGAAGTCCTGGACAACAGAAATAAAGGCAAGCGGCTGCTGGGTAGAACACAAAACCCTGGACTTTTTGTACTTGACGAGGACGCCGAATGAAAAATTCAGGCCCTCCAATGCCGACAGGCTCTGAGAAAAGTCCTTCAAACACACGCGCACACATGCGTACACAATGTGTGTGGGAATGTATGTGAATGTTTTACTGTTATATCTTATTAGTATTTTAAGTATTCTATCTATTTTATTTATTGAATTTTATTGTTTTATTTATATTTTGATATTGCTAGGGATGATGCAATGATCGGGGACCATTCTTAATTTCGTTGTTCTCATGACAATGACAATAAAGTTTCTGATTCTGATTCTGAAAACACAATTTCTCATGACACCTACACACATTCTGGTGAGAGAATGATATCGGTGCGTGCCAGTGTGAATGCGTGTGTGTTTGCGTGCATGTGTGTGTGTGAATGCGTCACACACTGGAGCGCGCAGGCTATAATACATACACCTCATGTAAGAGGATAAAACACCAAAAAGAAAAACCCAAAGACTTTCATCAAAGCAAGTGAGAGAGGATGTCAGAGATTTTTTCAAAAGATGAAAGAGAGGGATATTCTCTCATTTCGGCTCATCTCTCCCTCTCTCTCCCTCTCTCTCTCTTTCAAAATCCTTGAAGTATCATCCATGTTTCTATGACGAAGAGAGAGCGAGGAAGAGAGAGAAAGGGGGGTAAAAGTTATTTACGTCCCACGCTGTGTTATGTGGCCTGTCACTTCTCATTTTCTCCCAGGGCTGTCCAACTGGAAGACTTCAGTCAACTCTCTCCAAGCCTGTATTTGCTGAGGTAATTACAAAGTGACAGCTTCAAATCCTCTACCACACACACACACACACACACACCCAAATATGGGTAAATATGGGAATATGGCTCTGTGGCCTCTCAGATTCTGTTGTTATTATTTGACTCACTTGGGTATAACACGAAATGAGCATCTCTTATTTCATTCCTTCAGCAGCTCTTGCATGAGTGACCCTTAAGTATTCCAAACTGCACTCAACACAATCCCTGGCCGATGATTAATATTCCTCAAAGTTTATAATAAATGAAGAAAATTGATGTATGTAGTCAGCAAAATGTAAAGCCTTTCTGTCGACTATCTGCATTCCCCATAAAACACGTGGGCTGCAACACGCACATGCATGAAAACACTTCCACCTCCTGTATCCACTTAGAGGTGATTGTAAGAACATCTTTGATCTTTTTTTTCCCTCCTTTCTTCTTCAAGGAGATGTATTGCCTGTACACATAATCCATGACAGACATAATGTGATTTGGTAGTATCTCTAAATGGCAGGGAAAACCAGCTGACAGAAATTAATAAGTTACTGCGGCTGTAAAGGAATCAGAGTAGGAGGGGTTGGGAGGAGATGGTGGAGGTGGTGGGATAACCTGGCAGCAAAACACACAGATCATCAAATTATCTTTTGAGGCATATTGTCATGGTGAAACTCATACACACACGGAGCTCAACCTGCCCTATCTGCAGCGGCACACAACGCCGGTCTGTCGTCTCCAGTTTGTATCATTACCACAAAACACGACCCTGATAGAAGTCATTGGCTTGATCCTGTGAAGACCTGAAGACCTATGAGGACTTCTGTGTCTTGTTTCTGTCATTACGACCCCGATCTCCAGAAGGAGTCATCAACTTAAGTGCATCATGAGGGCACATGAGTGGACACTAAGCTGCTTACAGGTTCTCGTGAACTGCAGTTTGCATGTATGCATTGCTATTTTCACTCTGGCACTTTTTATTATCTTGTGTAAAATGTAGTTTTTGAGGACATTTCTAATGTTAGATTAGTTTATATGCTCAGTTCTATCACTGAGTAAAGTAAGAGTGTTTGACTTGTTTGACTGTTTTGCAAAGTTACAAAACTCATCACATGTTATACTCACACAAGTTCTCACCCAATCTGGGAATATTTGTTGCTGGACAGGAAGATACCATTCAACAAACACGTTGTTCAAAGCATACTGACTGCCAAAAATTCACAACTTTTAAAACCTAGATTAGTATATAACGCACCTACACATTCTGAGATTTCAGCAATCCAAAATCTGCAAACAAAAGTTGCAAGATGGATCTAATAAACATGTTTGAGACATCAACTTTAATGCGAGCCTGTAAGATGACAACGCTAGGCTGCGATGCACCTCAGCAGATACTCCAATATATACTTCATATGACATATGATAACAAGGATGTTTCTCTATAGACTTTCTTCTTTGCTGGAATTGCAGACAGTTTTTTGCATGTTTTCCGTCCATCAAGTAATTTTAGTTTTCCTCTTTTTTTTTATCGTCTCATTGTTTCATGCTCTACTTATTGTTGAGTCGAAGATTTAGGTTGGAGGAGTCATGTTATTATTTTTATTATTATCCTAAATTACTGATAGTTTCCCCAATCTCTGGTTGCAAGTGGCCAACTTTAAACCTAAGAAGTGGTCTGCTGGATTGGTTAGTGTCGTCTCACAGCCAAAGGTTCTCTTTTTGAACCTCTTAGTTACCGGGGACATTTCTGTGTGCGGTCTGAATGTTCTCCCTGTGCTTTATTAGTGATTTTAATTTGACTGTAGATGTTGAAATAAGAGTAACTGGTTGTCTGTTCCTGTTTGAGACTTTTACATTCCCAAACTTCTCTGATTTGACTCGTGAGGGCTGTGTGATTTGGTTACATGTGATTGATAGTGCTGGCAACATTAGCAAACAGGCCACAACTGTCATCAGATGTTTACTCAAATTTCACTCTGTCCTGACTGATGCACTGAATGATATCACATCATCCTTTGCAAATGAGCTAAGCCAAGTTCAACACGAGAGAAGTCACAAATACAGAAATCACTTAATAACCAAAACTGTTCCAAATTAAGAAGAAGATCAAGAGGTCTCAAGAGAAAAGGGTTTTTCTGGGCCACCAAGGTTCCAGCTTCATCTATTTCATGAGGATGAGTAAATACATTTACTGCTCCATATTTGGTTTGACAGCCCATTAAATCTGGAAGGGCTTCACCTAAAAAAATCCTTACTGAATCTGAATCCAGACCAGAGAAGCACACCTAAACCTACCTGACAGATGGTCTGAGACTGGCTCATCACAAACTGTGCTAGTCACACTGTAAATTATACTCCCACTGAAGAAATCTTATTTCAGAATATGTGTCAAAAACATCTTTAGGGATAAACATAGAATAACTAAAAAGTCTGACTTGATGCAAACTCTAGCTGTGGATTAGACAGAAGATGCTGTTTAAGGCTATTGCAGACTATCTAGATCGTCAAACTCCCATTAGCCATGCCTCTGTGGTCCTACCCATTGTTCCTCTATTCTCTAAATCAACATTGCACCTCGATACGTGTGATGAACAGCTGCACATAGATGAGGAAAGCATTACGTCAGTGCAAGTTTGAACGCAGTGCAGTCTGATCTAAGTGCTGGTGGCGGCAGTTGAACTGTGTAAAGCACGTGTGCACATATTTGCATGCATGCATACTTACATACTTGTACAAGTATATCAGCCAATACGAGTGGTGCACAAAGCCCCCCCGTACAAGTCAGAGCAGCTCGATTACATTCTGATATGTACATTGACGTACAAATAAATACACTATCTTGATTCATCTTGCCATAAGAAATTTAAAAGGCAAAAACAAGAAGAAAACGACGCCGGACCGATGCTGAGAAGTCAATGTGAGCATCGGTGAAGGGAAAGGATTTTCAAGGTGGCTGTGTCGTTTATGTCCAGTGGGGACGGCTAGGACAGATGTGGCTTTATTTACTGCTGTTAGTTTGGATATAAGTGTGCGTGCATGTGTGTGTGTAAAAGAAAGAGGGCATGAAGAAGACAGACAGAAAGAGAGAGTGCGAGGGAGGGAGGTATGTCAAGCTCGCCAAACTACTCAGCAAGACTGATTTATTTGGCAACTGTTGGATGGTGGTCTGACTACAAGAGGCCACCTACTCCAGTGTCTGACCTGTGACCTGCTTCAACTTCTGAAACGAACTCAGCTGTCCTTGCTAAATCTACAGCTGGACAGGAGGGATGAATTCTTGTTGGGGAGAACACACATACATAAATACACCCATAAAACACACACACGCACAAGAGTACGAGCATGTGTCTTACCACCCTTATTCTTCCCTGTATACAAAGAAAAGAGAAAAAAAGTCTTTTAAATCGTTGCAGTTTAGTTGCGCTCATCAGTGCGGACTGATTCAGATTGATTGTAGCGTGTTAACAATCTGTCTGCGTTAACTTTATTAGATAGCAACAATTTGTCGACCTTCTCCAGCCTGTCTGAGAATGACCGCCATCGCTCCGAGTCAGACCACGACGAAGACGGGTCGCCTCCCACTAGGCAAAAAGAGACAGACAGATAGAATATCCATTGTTGCCAGTAAAAGCCACACACAGTAAAAGGCGGGAGTAGTTTGTATCTGAAGAGTAAGGCTTGTGTAAAAGTGCTTTAAGACTTCTGACCTTTGTAAACAATTTCCTGATGCATTTATAGTCTCAGTCACTCATTTTGGTTCATAGTAAATAAATTGTTCAGCCTTTTCAGTGTCAAAAGAAGGATAATGCGCATTGGCTAAAGTCATGGTGGCTATGTACAGATTTTATACTGTGTATGGCAAAATGCAGGTTGGTTACTTTAGAAATCCCTCAATCAGCTAACGTGATCCCTGATGCTACCTCATGTATTAACCCTGTAAAGCCTAAACTATGAAATAACAGTCAGAAAATTCTACTGGAGTGTTTATGAAACTTCTGACAATTAAAAAAAACACAATTTGTTTATCTTAAACACACAAAGACATACAAGAGGGTTAAGATTAATGTTAAGGAAATCCTATTGACAAGTATGACACAGTTGGTGCTACAGGGTCAGTCTGGTCTCACAGTACAGCACAGTGTTGAACAACTGAGACGCCAGACAATACATACAACAGTACAATATAACAAAGCTAGCACTACCTGCAGTTCACTCTGCTGCAGGTACCATTAATAAAGGGGTTTTTTTTATGCTATGCAGAAATTCTTTGTTTACTTTTCTTTGTTTGGTAAATTAGATTGTAATTTGCCTGCATTGACATTGTAACGTGTTTACGCACTGCCTGTTATTCACCATCTCTTATTCTCGCCTTTTGCTATACAGATGGTTCTGGGCTGTGACCTTGGACACGCACACACCCTAACACACACTCGTGTATCCATCTGCTTGCACTTAGATTGGCTTAACCCTCATTCTCTCTCTCCCTCGCTCTCTCATTCTCTGTAGTTCTCATCTTTTCCTCCCTTTGTCATCCCTATTGTTGTTTCCATTCCTTTGAAACTTAAAAATATCCCAGCCCGATTGTGTTCTGTACATTGGGTTACCATGGTGATTGCCATGCAGAACAAGCAAAAGGAGTTTGTGTTTGTGTATGCATGTGTTATGTGTGTTCGTGTGCCAGTAGCAGTGCTATCAGCCAAGCACAGAGTCCAAAGCTATTTTCTAAGGAAGCAAAAATAAAAGGAGAAACACCCACCATCCCCTCTCTTTGGTTTTCCTTACCCCCTTTTCCTTCTTCTCATCTCTCTCAGTCTCCATCTTATTTTCTGTCCCTTCTCCCTGCCCTTCATCCTTATCTTTCTCGCCTGGCCCGTTCCCCTTTCTCTTGCCGTTCCATCTTTAACCCCACGTCTCTCTGCACCAGCCTTCAGATGCCCGCCATTGCACTACCGCACCCCATGGCAACAACCAAGAGAGGGAGCGAGGAGGAGAAAGCAGAGACAGATTGACAGGAGACTGCTCAGAAGGTCTTTTGGGAGTTGTACTGTACATGGTGATAGGGACTTAATGGCAAACCTCATCTGGCCGACACATTGCAGCCCTCTGACGACAGCAGCATCACAACATCAAGGTTTCAGCTTACACCCAGCTTACACCCAGCTAAAACCAGCGGCCTGTGAAACCAGCGCACACCACACCATAGTTTGCAACTGACTTTAATGAGGGAACCCACTCTGTGCTCGTCTCTGTCTCCTATTTTACGTTTTCATGGCGTCTCTCCTTGAAATATGAGCATCTAACTGTGACTTTATGCACATGTATATACATACTCGGTGAAGAGTGTGTCATCAAATTCAGTTGATATTATACTGCCATATGACATTCCATCGTGTTTTGTGTACATGTAATCACGCACATATGTTGTTCTCTCTGTGTGTTTGAGTATGTTTAGAGTTCATTCCCACTGATCAAGGGAGCAATAGGTTCCTTTAATCTAAGGGTGGTCCCCATGTGCATTCTCCACCCTGGGTTGATCAAGGGCAGAGCAGAGGGAGGAGCAGCAGAAAGAGCCTGGTGGGTCTGTTCGACTGACTGAGTCAGCGTGTTAAAAAGTGGATTTCAGCAACCTATTACACATAGCCAGGGATTACCAAAACCACAGCATGATATTGATTGATAAATTTCTTCCTAGTTTCAGTCTGTTAGGTGATAATGTACATCCCAAGGGAGTTATCAGATAACAAAGTGCTGAAACAGATTCAAGAAGAGAGGCAAAACAGAAGGCCTGATGCTTCTGCCCTATGGTGAAATAAGTAGAGAGACTTCTGGCTTGCGTATTAACAAATACTTTTAGTTTATTAAAGGCTGTGTTTTTGTCGTTTTAGTGATGTACTGTGTGAATTATAACTACGTGGCAAGAGTGAAAGATTCAACTCAGTTCAATTCAGTTTTATTCGTATAGCTACAAATCACAACAATGTGCTTTATACTGTAAGGTAAAGACCCTGGAGCCAAGACCGAAGCGAAAAAAGCAGCTCATTGATTAGCCACCTGTGGTTGGCTCCATAAGCGAGTCAACCCCCAGAGACTCTCATGTTAAAATGTCTGCCTCACTGGCATGAATACACATATTTACAATCTGACACAAAAGCCAGAAAATGACTATAAGCACGTTTTAGTTTGTATGACCAGTTTCTTCATTTTTATAACTATACAGAGCTAAGTCTGTCAAGGTTCTCAGTCATCCAGGTCATCGCAGTCTAAGGAGCTCCACCTTTGACCTTAAAACTGAAGAAGCTTCTCGGATGAAAGGTGAAATGTCTTCAACTTACCGAAGTCCAGCTGCTTTTCTTTCCAAGCTCCTTAGACTATACAGAGCTAAATTTTTACAGGTTTAAATTGTAATAAGATGACTACCTATTTCAATCACAGGGAGGTGTGTGTACCTCTTTTTGCCCAGTTCCATGCTAGTGATTGCCAGCAAAATCTTGCCACCTCTTGCCAACTGATTGCGGAATACACATTTCCCCCCAGCGATCAGGATGGTCAACACTGTGAAAAGACGTATGCTGCAATAAACCACAAATATTCTTTAAATCTGACTGACTGGTGTGTCTTGTTGACTGGATACCATTCATCAGGTTCAATTCAATTTAGTTCAATCTTATACCAATAATACAGAGAAAATCCCAACAATCAAACAGTCAGACGACCTCCTAGGACCACCTGGCAACACTGAGAAGGAAAGTCTCAGGAAGAAACCTGGCCCCTCCCTGAGCCTGGTTCTGTTGTTTAAAACTGCTAAAACTCTACAGCACTGTTAGATGATGTGATGCTAAGATAATTACTAGTATTCAAGAGAAATGAAAAGAACAGAATTACCCCAGCTTCATCTTTCACATTACCCAGTTAATCCAAAATTATTAATCATGGCATAAAAAAAAGCCAGAAAAGAAAAAGAAGGACACTGTGGTTAATATGTAAAAAGAGAGGGATAGTGTAGCTCTGTGTTATCAGTCCTAGCTTGGCAGTCACATTTAAGAAAGTGGATGGTGTCTGGATTCTGATAAGCTTCTTCCAGGAAGTCCCGTGTTTCCTTGCTTAGTAATTACCTCTCATGGAGACTGACCAGGGTGAGAAATAAATCTCATCGTGTGTGGACTGGATAATAGGAGATCTATAGGGATAATGGCTTAGCAGGTGGTAGACACACACACACACACACACACACACACACACACACACACACACACACACACACACACACACAGTTCACAGTGAAACTGGTAACAAGCAGAGAAATACAGAGTTGAGACAGGCGCTTACTACTCAGCTCAGTGATGCAGATTCCTGCAGCCAAATAAAGTCTCCACCTTGCATATGTGTACACGTGAAATGCATCCTTATTTTCTAAAGCTTGTAGCCCTTTGCAGCCTGATCACTTCTGATAAGGCTGTTCCATATCAACCTCCACCTTCTCAAAGAAACTTGTTTTAATGAAAGTACTTTCCTGAGTTTGGCCGATTTACTGGATTTTCCTTTTGCTCTCATCTCACTCTCTCTCTCTCTTGAGCTGGAGCAGCAGTGGCAGCAGCCCATTTTAAGAAGTGCTGACGCCAGGGCACCCAGCATTTCTGTGTGCATTCAAGGAATGAGGAATGTATCTCCAAACAGCTTAGAGAGAGGCTAGGAAGAGGGGGTAGAAGGAGGGAGAAGGAGAGATAGCTAGAATGAGCAGAAGGAAGGTTAGGACAGAAAATTAAATGGAAAAAACGGGTGGTGGAGAGAAAGACAATTTTGTAAAGAAAGAAAAAGCACAGAAGTGAGGAAGCCCTGATGCATTGTACGGCACCTTCACTGTGAATGCTCCTCTGCCCTGACAGTAGACTGCTGAATCCCATTTTTAAATGCTGACATTGAGCTTAATGTTGACAGCGATGTGCATATAAAGTTCAGAATGTTATGCAGAAAGAATTTGCAAACAAGCTGAAATCCATATGTGGCGGGTTATACATAAGGTACAAAATATGTCAAATTTATTAGAAAGGGTATAACAAGTGACATATGGTGACAAAATGATGGGGGCCAGATCAACCCACAGACATTCCCAGACCTCGCTAATCCACAGCAGATGATGCCTGACACACACGTGTGCTCCATGAGGACAGTGGCTTTGATGAAAACCACCGCAGCCACACTACCATGAATATTACTTCCTGTGTGCTGATTTACTGTACGTGCATCTGTGGCATATTTGTACTGACCGATATCACGAGCTGGGGGAAAACCCTTCCTAAATTCGCCTTATTTTGACGCAATCTCAGAAAAATCAAACATCCCCTCGTCAGCCAACTGGCAGGAGCGCTGCCTTTGGTCAGTTAATGTGAAGAGTGACAGACTCTTCCGAAACAGCAACAGGTCAGGCCAAACCGCAGCTCTAGCTTTCTCACGGCTGCTCGATCACCCACTATAAACACCACATCCTCATCCATCCGTCTATCTGTTCGTTTATCCATACTTGCATCGGCACTTGTCGACCCTCAACAACCTCACAGATTCACATGTTAAAGTGTTGACCTCTTACACAGTCTTGTTGGGGTAAGCCTGACAGGCCAGAGGATGAAACGGGGGAGCTGTCATTGATTACAGGTGATTGGAAGCAAACGGTTCATGGAAAGGAGACTGTTGTGGAATACTATGAAATAAAAACACAGACACTTGTTCAGAAAAGAGGGAAAAAAACATTTAAGACAAAAAAAGAGCCAAATGCTTACACTAAAAAATGCAAACACAAATTTGTGATGAGTTTCATGTTGGTGGGGGAGTTTGGAGATTGAACAAATGGGAAAGGAGAGCACACTGAACATCACTTGGTGTCTCTCACTGTTGACTGAAGTCCACTGAGTCTGCTCAGAGAGCGAAGTCCTCCATTCCCCCGGTTCTCCGTTGTCATCCTTTGCCATGTTTGACTCTCCACTCTCCTCTTCAGGCACTCCTTGGCCGTTATGGGAACACTGGGCACTGCTAGCTAAGCCACCTTGTTGACATCCTTCCCATGGCTCGCCACCATCACCTCGCTTTGTACCCTGAAACGGACAGGAAGAACACATCACCCACGGAGGTAAGCATGGGAACATTTCATCATAGGAGAGCACAGGTGACAATGGTGGTCTGAGACAGGTAGATGTATTCTATTATTCACAGCCCAGCAAGGGCGTCAGATCTCCCCGGTGATCGCTACAGAGGCTGGTGTCAGAGGTGACATCAAACAGACAAGAGCTTGGTGACAGCCGCCGACTACGCCGCCGATCAGGTAATTCCCAGGTGCCCCCGCAAAGGTCTCCACTCTGGAGGCACCAGTGGGATCAGGAAAGGCCACCTGGAAACACAGGTCAAAGCTTTGATCCAATCAGAGGAAAAATCCAGAAGGGAGAGGCTTTTATGAATGCGGGCAAGAGGGAAATGGTCGGCTGTCATTTTGTATTTCGGGAGCGTAACATGCAGCCAAAAGGAATCCAGCACCAGCAGTTGCTCCATCATTATTTCATATCCAGCTCACTTTAGATGCTTCTAGACTAACACACAAGGTGGAAACAAAAAAGGGCCCATGATAATCGTTATTGTTAAACCGCATATTTTATGAGGTCCCTCCCGATTAGAAAGTCAATTGCTGGTTATGTATTCACGCAGGCTGTGAAAAGGCACTGAGAGAATGACCCTCAAGCTTGACCTTGCACGCTTTGAACTTTTTCTCCTCAGCCCCCCTCCTGTCTCTGTCTCTCTTTTTCTTTCTCCCTCTCCTTCTGCCTGCACTTGGTCCCAGGGAACGAATGCTTTGATTTGGCCCGTCCAGCTGCATAAGTAAACCACATTACATTTTAGGAATGTAAATAACAGAAAGTGCTTTTGTGAAAAATTCATTGGATGCTCCCAGCTGGACCACATAATTATTTAGAGAGCATATGTAAATACCTCTTACGATTATGGAGGAATGCATGCAATTTCCCTTTCAAGGCCCTAACTGGTCATTTGGTCTGGAGATAGGAGGTCACAAAGACAAAGAGGGAAACTATAGAAACACTGTGTGCCATAGCAATAAACCACAGTGATCTGATCAAGAGTTCCAAGTGCTCTTTAGACCCCCAAAGCGAGAGCCAGCGTCTATAGCTGGAGTGTCATACATATATATATATATATACAGAGCATCCTGCGAGAGCTCCAGGCTGACACAGCTGCAGAAATGCTATGATATCATTGCAACTTAATACCATTCGTCAATGTTATGAGAGATAATTTGTCAGTACTGTCAGCAGAACGCATCGTCATCCCCGCTCACTAGGAACGCATCCACGTCAAGCTGAAAAACATACATGGTTTGTGGTTGTCAAACACAGTTCTGGACAAGATAACCCTAATCTTGATAGCATGATATCCTTAGACGAGTATATTCTGATAAGATCAAATGTATACTTTACACCACACAGCACATCTGCCAGATGTCGAGACGGGGATGAGCTCAGATTGGCTGCCATCGCTCATCACTTCCTCCTCGCTAAGAACTGTGCACACAGGCAGGGCTGACTTCCTGACTGTCTGGAACATTGCTTGTCTGTGCAGAAGAAGGGACATGTCTTTAGACTGACAGGGCTGCTCTTTGGAAGCAAGTATCTATTCTTCTATCGAGAGTAAAATATGCACACACAAAAAAGAAAAATCGCTTTGCTAAATACAGTGACTTTCAAACTTCTAGCTGATTTTCTTCTCATGTCCTTCTCATGTCCTCTACCATATATTCTGCTTTCATGCAGACTAACAATGATACAGACTCCGAATCCCCCCCGCTTTCCCATGATCAAATGTTACAACACTGACAACCAAGCATCTCCTCAGCAAACACACAACTTCCCCAAAGGTAGGCTGATATGATATGAGTGAATATGTGGATAGCTGTGATCTTTTTCTCTGTCAAACATCAGTGTTTTCTCCCAAGACAAGAGAATGGTGACAAGACAGAAAAAAAACACACTCAAACAATAAACTGTGTCATTGAGGAGGTGATCGAGGAATAATAATTAATGATGGCCATGCAGCAGGACAAAGATACTCTCCAAAGACCAGACTGCTTTCCCCCGAGGGACAGAATGGGGCTTCAATTAACTGACAGGCGGACGTATTAGAATTTCTATCATGGGCCTTGGCGAGCTAGTGAGATTCAGGACTACAATGCTTTGAAAACCAGTGTGGTTTCCCCATCAAACGCGTCCTCTAGGGCCTTTGATCTGCTGGGTGGTATGTGTCCTTGGAGATATGCGTCTACTTCCTCAAAGCTCTTTGTTGCCAGCACCTCATTTTCCTGTGCTGAGGTTTAGTGCAACAGCAACAGCAGGCTCTGCCGCATTCATTCTCAGACAACAGAAACGGCACATCCACATCATGACACACCAGGTGATTTTAAGCATGCATGATGCTTGACACACTGGTGTGTGTGCGTGTTTGCATAAACATACAGAATAAATGTAGTCGATGAAGTACGATCATCTGAGGACAGTTTGTACAGAAACTATTTCTATGAGTTTTGAAATTTACAACCACCTTGTCATTAATTAAACCATATCAAAACAAGATCGAATTATTTTTGATAATATTTGATAGCCAAAGTCATCCCTTTAGCTTTCTATACATATAATTCAGTGGAATCTCTTAATAGTGATGTACGTGGACATTTTTTCTCATTTGACACTCAGTTTATCATCTCCAGTCTACAGCCAGTCTTTTGAAGCTCGCTGTGGAGTAAACTGATATCAAGACTTCCTTTTTCAGTTTACTACTACTAATAATAATAATCATAATAATAATATTCTACTAAAATTAACTTGACTGTTTCCCTGCATGCAATCAAAAAACATGTTTCTGCTATCCTGCAGATTCATATCCATATCCATATGTGTGTTAATAGAGTCTATAGTGTTTGACAGCTGACAGTCTATAAAGAAAGAGTTTCACCAAGAAGCAAAAAGGGGAAAAAAAGAGAGAGGGATGGCACAGACAAAGCATCCTAAAGTGGATGCTACAAGTGTGTGGTGCACTTTAACTGTCAGAGATAGAGATCTGTTGGATATTGATGTCATCTTTATTTCACTGCCAAGGCACATTCTCAAAAACTCTCAATAGAAGAATGGCAGCGAACATGGAGACGTGATCTCTGTTACGTCTGCGCTAATTGTTGCAAGGATAACCTGTAGAAAAACAAGTCTAAAATTTTGACTCACTGGTGAGTTAAATCAAAGGAACTCCCCTCCCAACATGAACACATGTCAGACTGAATGAATGAAGTGAAACAAAATAGGGTTAGTGGTGGGGCGATCGTGGCTCAAGAGTTGGGTGTTCGTCTTGTAATTGGAAGGTCGCCGGTTTGAGCCCCGGCTCAGACAGTCTTGGTCGTTGTGTCCTTGACACAAGACACTTCACCTACCCCCTACTGGTGATGGCCAGAGGGGCCGATGGCGTGATATGGCAGCCTCGCCTCTGTCAGTCTGCCCCAGGGCAGCTGTAGCTACAACTGTAGCTTGCCTTCACCAGTGTGTGAATGTGAGAGTGAATGAATAGTGGTATTGTAAAGCGCTTTGAGGGGTCCTGAAAAGCGCTATATAAATGAAATCCATTATTATTAGCCTGATAATCAGACAGAACTGCTGCATCCACACCTAAAGCCGGATGTGCTGAAACACACAAGGTGCATTCACCAACATATGAAATTTTGTTCAGTGTAACCCATAACTCTTGAGTAGTTTCCAGTGTACGAACAGGTTAATAAAAGACATGACTGAGATACCTGTAGGATTAAATTTGCTTGTCCCACAGTAGTGACAGCGGTTTCAGGTTTGTACAGGTTGCTTTTTGTCTCTTTTGAATCCCTCAACTTTACAGAAGTCCAGCACTAATCGCAGTACTATGTAGGAGGACTCCTTTGATCCACAATCAGCCTAAATGTTTCACAAGGTTTTGCATTAAGTTTAACTAAACTCAACATTGATCCCAAACCTGCATTTCTAAGAGGCCAGAGTTATTATGGTGGAAGTTTCATCACAAAAATTCAACATCAAGGGATTTTTCTGCATGAGGCTTTGAAATCTTGAAATTATGTAACCCTGTTCTACTTCCTACTCTCCACTAAAATATCAAGCATGGCAAAAAAAACCCCAACTTGCTACAATCAATCTAAATGTTGGCTGTAGCAAGATAGCTTTTGGGGTAAAAGCCAGGCAGCCCCCTTACTGCTGCCAGAAACCCCCCCACATGTTCACTGACGTCAGCAGCCACTCTCACCGGCCGACTCTCCCTTGAACTGCTCGGTCAGTTTCCTGTTAGGTCCCGACACAATATGCACGAATGCTCCATCTTGCAGCGTTGCTTCCCTGTGAAGTGGTGTTCAGGTTACATTCCTCCCAGCTAAAGCCCTCGGCCCTCCCCAGCCACAGCCAATCTGTAAACTGTTTACACTTCACTTCCCACACCTGGACCGGGGCCAAGGCAAATCTGGAACAAGGCCCACAAGAAAGAACCAACAGATAGGCCCTTAGACTTGAGCAGGAGAGGAAAGATTGTGTCTTGGGCTGGAGTGGAATATTGACTCACCACCAACACCGCCCTGTTCTCTTTTTCTCTCTCCTAGAGTACAAGAGGAAGTTTGATCTGGAAACAGATCCATGTGTTCAACAGTCTGCTGGCCCACAAAACTAAGACATGCTGTGCTCTCATCACATAAATATCTTATTAAGATTTCTGATAACTTTTCCGATCATACAGCAACATCACATGGGACAGACTCCAGTGTTTCCTTGAGTTTTACTGATAGCGTGCTTCTCAACGCTCCGTGCAGATAGATTATATTTATGTATTTATGCACCACCCCTCATATGCCTCCCTTTTTGAAGTGATTAAAAGTCCCTTGAAATCACACGACTGATGCACCGGTGCTCTGCTGTACATCACTGCATAAGAGAGGATATCATAGATAACTTGTCTTTGAGTCGTGCTACTTCTGCCATGTCATTTTTTGTGCGCACTACAGCTCGTGTAAATGGAAGCCCAATCCCTGATACATTTTGTAAGTGTGATGTAAGACTGAGACAGAAAGAAATCTTCAGTTCCCCTGTGTTTGTGGGGGAAAATTAGGATTAGGAAAACATTCAATTGAAAGGATAAGTGAAAATCTGTTGAGTATGTATTATGACGTAAGAAAAAAAAAACCACAAGAAATTTGTGATTTAACAAAGTGAGGTACTGCTGACACACACTTCGTGGACCCATTATGGTTTTCCTAATTTTCCATCGTATTCCCCCAACAATGAAACAACCCCCTTTGAGCAAGCACTTGGCAACAATAGGAAGGAAAAACTCCCTTTTAACAGGAAGATCAAATTGTGACTGGTTGGGCGTTGGGGGTGGGAGCAGCACAAAAGACATACTATGTAAGAGAGACAGAGATTAATAATAATTAACTATGTGAGACCAAGGAGTAACTAAACACTTGACACACTAAGCAGGAAAGTGCATGAGGGACGGGTAACGAGGCCATGCTGCTAACGAGTCAACTACTAATTAAGCTAAGTTAGCGAATCCCTAGAAACAGTAAATGAATACTGTGAATATAATTAGCAGGTTATTCACCAAAGAGTGTGCTTTGGAGAAAAAACATATGAAAACTATGAAATAAGCCATTATCTAAGTTTTTATTTAAGTGGGCTACACTGTACCGTTTGTAAAAGGAACAGGAAGCGATACTATACTGCAGAGAGAGTCAACACCAAGTTCATATATAATATATATGCACTGTTACAAAGGTGGATATTCATATTAAACATGGGTTTAATGTGAAGTGAACTTTAAGCTTCAAATAACATCAGCTTAAAGCTCAGGCTTCAAACTGCTCAGGTTTTCTACAGGAGCACTGGAGCCCCACCCACCTGCTGTTAAAATCTTTTGTGTAGGAGGGGCAGCCAATCAGAAGACAGTTGGATTAAAAGAAGGAAGAAGACCTACATTGTCCTATTTCAGACCAAGGATGACAGCAAGTCCCATTATTTGTGAAAAAAGGATTATTTTTATGCAGTGACTCATGCAAAGCTCCTCTAGCAGAGTCTAATAAAAAAAAGGAGTTGATTATTATGTAATATATGCTCTTTAAATACTATGTTACTGTGTTTACTATATTAAGCTATGCTATTAACAGAAAGTCTACAAAAGTGCGCCATGTGAATAACAATTACTATGGGTGATGATTACATTTATTTCTGAAATAATGAGAGGGCAACATGAATTAAATACACTGGGGAATAGAGACCCACATTCTGTGTTATGCTTTGTAATAAAGTTTCACTAGATGAAGAGCAAAAATGTAGCCTTTTACTCAGCAGTGAGGGGAGAAGATAAATCCAAATTTAGTGGACTGTCTGACAGTCCTGCTACAAAATACTGGCCACATTTATGGTACAAGACTGGCTTGGACTATTAATTGCCCCTTTGTCCGATTTGCTGTCGCCTATGTATGTGGCAGTGGTAAAGAAAGACATTTTTAATAGCTGGAGTTAGAGCAAGATGAGCAAGGGAGAGTAAAAGCTAAAGTAAACCCATAAAACCAAACTAGTATGTCCTGCAGTCACATGTATATTGAATACCAATCAGAGGCATGGGGCTTGCCAGCATCGGCGCTGCACTCATTTCCAATGCGCACACTGTAGCTCAATCAGTAGAGCCCTGGCGGATAAAAAGGGATTGCTTGCCTGGCTCTCTGAATATTAGCTAATGCCACATTTGCAAGTCTTCAAGAGCAAAGGGTGAGTGGGTAGAGGGGGAATAAGAGGGAGATGGGACAGATATGAAAAGATAGAGAAACAGAGGGATGTGAGAAAGGGAAGATAAAGACAGAAATAGTGTGAATGCAAGAGAAACATTTAAAAAAAAAACTCTGCTCTGTTTGGGACTGTTGGAAAAAAAAGATTATTTCTTGCAATAAATTGAATGGCTTTGTGGAGCACAAGTGATGGAAGTGACGCCTGGATGGGGATTATGCTCTTTTCATCATAAAGCCCCATCTGGTATACTAGCAAGACCACGTCTGTCCAGGCCTCTCGCCCTTTAAAGTGCCGGCTTGGGTTACACATCAATCCAGTCCTGTTGCAGCTGTGCTGGGAAAATAAGACAGAGCGATTCTACACATACATGGCAGAGCACATGCTAACACGCACACAAAGAAATGCTCATCAATTACAAAAGTGTGTGTACACATGCAAATAGACAGATGGAGGAACAGGGAGGCACACAGAAAGAAAGATTTCACGCATGCAGACACACACACACACATATATACCCCCCTGCTCCCATGCCCCAGTGCACAAAGTCCCAACAGAAACAATGGCAAAAAACCAAAAAGGACATCTCTGTTTTTGAAGCATGCCTATTTCTAACTTGAAAGAGCCAACCATAATTAAAACTAATGGGCAGCAATGCGAGATAAATGAATAGCAGAGCATTCACCAGACCCCTCCTCATCTTTTAACTAAACCACTGGTCCGGTGTATGGCAGATGTTCCAGCTCCATTTGATGTGTGCGTGTGTATGCCCATGTGTTTGTGTGTACATTTCCACGAGTTTGTGTGTCTGCACTGACTGGCGGGACATTATCGTTTGTCATTTCCTTCTCCTCTGTCTTTGCAGATCCATCACGGCTGCGCTTACATACATAAACCTATCACGAGCTCAATTTTTCTTTTTCCTTTTTTTTTTTTTTTTTATAAGAACCAGATTTCCCCTCTGCATGTGCAACACATACAGTCACATGACTCAGAACTAGTAAAATAAAATACCTTCTGTTACATTACCAGAAGCCATTTGGACTCGTGTTACATCTAAAGAGCTGTGTCTAGGGATCTAATTAATATAATATTATTGAACATTAAATCAAAGTTTGCATGTTTTTTGAGGAACCTGTGAGTTGAAATCATTAAATGTTTTAGTCAATATATCTGAACAGCATTTAGACTTGTATTGCAGAGAGCTGAAAATGCAAACGTGATTCACAGCCAATAAAGAAAATAGAGTTAAACTATATAAAACCACCGAATTATCCTTTTTTTCCCTTTACAACTTCTTTAAAGGAGACAAGATTTAACTGATGGGTCACATTTCTCCCGCAGATGTAAAATTATTCTTTTTAGACGATTTCTGCCTTTTAGCCACAAATGATATTAGATGTCACACATTACCTCGGAGGACGTGATTCACTCTTTAGCTACGTAAGACCTTTAATTCTCCTGTCTAAATTGGCTCCGGAGGATGATTGTTCATCTTTAGACCGTGTCATCCTCACATTGGACCTCATCAGCGGAAGAAAGGCCCACCATCATTATCTCGTGATCTGCCTATTTCTGCTCATTCCTACACCAATGAGGATATGAACAAAGAGGATAATACTACAAATGGATAAAGATAAATGGAAGTCAATTTCACTGGAATTAAAACAAGTGTTTGATTCATTTGGAAAGGAAGCGTTAAAGAGGAATTTAATTTGATTTGTTTGGCAGTTTGGTCTCGCCACTGACCATTCTGAATGAAGAAGTTAACGCAGCCTCTCTCTCTGTGCTTTAAAATAATGAACAATGGAGAAAGAGAAACAGAGGGAGATTGGGATGGGTGGGGGGAGCAATGTTATGACTCTATTGAAAATTGTGCTGTTAACAAATTGGTGGGCCTCAGCTGTTTTCCAAGACTTCAGCCTGCAGGTACATTTGTCTGCCTGTTTGCTTGTCTCTCGCTTCATTGTAGTGTTTCTTTCAATGCCGGACTTTCAGTTATATCTGGACAGCCCAAATGACAACGCTGCCGGCAAGAAAGAAGTAGTTGATGGACGAGAAGTGAATAAAAGGAGCCCGAATCGCCGCTCCAGCGCTCCCCCCCCACTTTCCCCTCCTCCTCTGTCAGCCGTTCTGGACAGCCCCGAGGAGATCAAACCTGTTTGTAATCCTGCTCTTCCTCTTCATGTCTGTGTGTTTACAACCTGACCACATTGCTACAGTACACTCCCTCACAGCTCTGTCTGTGCTTCACGTCTCTCTCTATTAAATCAGATGTAGGAAGGTGGGGAAGAAAAGGGATGCATTCATTGTCCTTGGCTGACAGATTTTCAGAAGGACGGTTGCACAGAGCTTGTTTTTCTGCACTGCACTGACAAGTGATAGGCAATTAATTTCCACAACCACTTCCCCCCATCTTCACTTGGTCATCAGAGAAATTTCCAGCCTGGGGTCTGAGTGAGCCGTGAAGTGTCTGCCGGATGGCTGTCGTCAGATGGTTGGTTCTACTTCTGGTTCACTCTTGGGAAGAATGCAGGCTGACTGGTAGGGAATGACGTTTCCTCTCGAGCAGTCTGAAGGCCTTGTTTCTCTTTTGTCCATGCTCGGGTTCTTTTCAAACACAGTAATTTGCGGAAGGGGACCCCAGCCACAGATCACAGGATCTGGATCTGTGGGGTTGGTGTGCAGGGGAACGGCCTTTGGGGCGCAGTCGTGGAACTTCTTCAATGGAAACCACATGGCTTTAGATGGGCAACCTCTGGGTGGTCCAATCAGCATCAAGAGGACATTTACTGACACATATGTCTCTAGCAATTGACTTCAACCCTGTGAAACATTCGCTTTTTATTCGTCTTTTTTGAGATGTTTCAAAATGTGATTTAGTGGAAGACATTAGCAGTTAATTACATGATGCCATAAATGAATTGCAAGCAGGTTGCTTTGGGTTTCCCAAGGGCCTTTGTGGCTTCTTTGACAACTTAATCAAGCCAACTTTTATGGTACTTGAGATCTTCTGAAAAACAGAGTTGTAATAGCCAAAACAAAAATCGAATAAACACTAATAACATTTGAAATAAATCGATAAATCTTTTCAGACAATACAGAGTTGTTAACATCTCCCCAGGCCTCAAGGTCAGAAAGAAAACAGGACTCACAGAGTTCACCACATCTAACCCCAGTCACTAAAACGTTGCTAATCTGCATCACAAGAACAGCAATCATCTCACTTCAGTGGCTTTCCGACCAAAAGCCCTCTCGGCCCGCAACAATCTGACATCATTGTCTGCAGACTCTCCAGAACTTTTGTGGTGTGTAATTCCAGAGCAATGGGAAAATCCCTTCCCTCCAACTCGGAAGTGAGCGTGAATAAGCAACATTTCACTGGGTCAGCTGGTTTCATGTGTAACTGACTATTTTTTCAGCAGAGACACACACTAAGATGCTTTAGAGCACAGAGGGAGGCTAATAGGAAATGTTAAGCTTGGATATTATAAAGCCTAAATGATATTGCATATTTATCTACAGGATTATTCTATTCTAAATGAAAGCATTAACAATGATACTGGGCAACTTTTGATAAAAATATCGATGACATTGTGAAGTTTTTTTGAAGCCGTCGCTGTGTTAATGCTCGAGTTCACAATCTGCAGTTGATCCCATTATCTCCATTTTAGTAACAAGTTGTTTGGATTGCAGTTGGCTTGGGGTTGCATGAAGGTTAAACAAGTAAATAGTGTTTTCCCCATGCCTTTAGCAGTGCTGATTATCATCTTAAATGGCATAATAGTACAGCAATCAGTTTGTAGTTTAGATCTTTGCCTGGATCCAGTTTCCCATTATGAGGCTGGGTCTGCTTCGGCCAAAATGCTTCAAAAGCTCATTCTAAATGGACAGACCAGGCCCCATAAAGAATAGTAGAAGGTGAAGGTTTGGCCACTCGGTTGGGCTGGATTAGAAATAGTGGCCTGGAGGAAAAAGTGATGTAACCTCTGTTTTACTTAAAGCCTGGCATTAATCTGAGTAGAGCCAACATTCTTAGCCTCTGACTTTGAATTCCCCTAAATGTGGTTCTGGTTACACAAGATTTTATACTTTCTCCTCAAGAAAAGAGCTGAGTCAAAATTAGTATGTAATAAAACCTACTATTTATCAAAAACAAAGAAAAAAAAAGAAACCGTTGTATCCACTGCTTTGTCCCACCATTGCTGACTGAAAAAGCCACACATGGAAAATTAACCAACAGTTGTACCCACAGTTAATTGGACCCACTTCATAATTTTCAAACAAGCAACTTGTGCAGTTTAAAACAATGAATAGGAAATACTTTGTAGTTCTCCCAGTTTTACATCATCAAGTGTTCTTTAGAAATGAGATGCCAGCACTTTCCCAGACATTTCCACACAAAAAACCCAAAACTGTCCCGCTGCATCACGCTGTTGAGCCGTCATTTGTAAAACTGCTAAACTAAAGTGAACATTTTAAAGAGTCAACTATGCTGATAAATGTGCTTTTTGCCATGCTGACAACTTTCATTTAATTCTCAAGTTTGAAGAGTCAAACACAGGCACTACTGGGGGTCAGTCTGTCAAATGGCGTCCCACAGAGACTCTGCGATAGAGGGACTGGAGCTGGGCGAGGGAGGGGTAATGAGAGGGCAGATAAGGTTTGGTTCTCAAATGAACTGCTAAAAAATAAATCCTAATTATTGCCATCTTACGGACAGGACAATATTCCAAAGAAAAGCAATATTATTTGTGAACGGCTCTAGTTTCTGCAGGTTTTTGAATAACAAGCTAAAGAGATGATGTCCGTAATGGCTACCTGCAGTGCTTGGAAAAAACCAGAGTGCGCCCCCACCAAGCCCTCCATCTTTCACAGAGCTACAAACAGCTTCAGCTTCTCCTTTGGTCTGCCAGCAAAAAAAGAAAAAGAAATGAAAAAAATGAAAGAAAAATCCTCCCCGCAGTTTGAAATAAAAGGCCTGGATCAAACTAACACCAGGAGAGTTTTTCGTCCACTTTGCAACCTGCAGTTTCTGCATATTAGCCTCTTCTACTCTTGGTCCACATCCCGCAGTGAAATGAATACAAAATTGCATTAAAGTTAATGCTACATGACATTTCCCCCCTTCACAAAATTTGCCTTGCTTTTTGAAATGGTTCTTGTGGCTGTGGAAATTTTGTAAAAACCACCTGCAGGAGTGATTTACCAATTTGCTAAAGTGCACCTAAAGCAATCCGATAGCTCCATCCAACAACCTGAAACATCATGTTAACCGTGCTAATGGCAATGTTGAACATGGCATACCGGCAGTAAAAATAAATAATGCATTAATACTTTGTATTAATGGCAGAAAAGAATCACGACTCTAAAAGCATCAGACATGATGGAGACCCCCTACCTGGCAGCCCCTGTATCCACGACCCCCACTGTTTGTGTATTTTCGAACCATGGCGGCCCATTGACTGCCTCCCCCGGATTGCCAATTTCCCGCTGGTGGTCCAAGGTTTCGCCTGTCCTTTCTCAGCATTGTGCAACTGGAATCGGTGCGTCCTCCCCTGTTCACGCTGCGGTTGTAGCTCCACGATCTGATTGGACAGCGCTCAGCGAGACTTCATCAGCTGAACATCCCTGTCGTCATGACAACTTGCCAATATCCCAACAGGGGTGTGTTTGTGGAAGGGTGGGGTGGCGGGGCACGGCTGCTCTCTTGCCTCCGAACGCCTGGTACGCGACAGCGATTCATTTTACATCATCGTTACCTCACCGCTGCTCGCTTCCCCCTTCCCAGACCTAGCGGGTTAAGCTAATCTGTGTAGCATGCGATGTTGGAGAATGCATGGGCCACTGTGCTTGCCACAGTCTGTGAGTCTACAACCAGCTGTCCCATCAGGGTTTCTCAGACCAATGTCTCGCACCACAGGATGCCAAATCAGCTTAAAACGATGAGTATAATCACTATTCTGTCACATGACATTGAGAAAATGGATGGCAAACCCAAAGTGAAGCTTCTAACTCTAACCAATGAAAAAGTTTGCTTTTCTTTTCAGTCTTAAGCCTGCTCCCCATATTATGATTTCCCATCCACACACAAAGGCAAAATTACAAAGGGAACTGAAGTTTAGACAGTTTTTTGGAAACCATGGAAACTTGACACAAACTTTTGAGAAAGACATTTTACTTTCTATTCTCAAATGGCCTTTATCCTTGTATCCCAATACTTGTCACCGACATCATTCCCATGAAAATTTGAGGCCAACTTATGCCAGACTAAAAAGACTATTGTACCACTTCATCGTTCTGCTAACTCAGCATACAGTTAAGTTCAAAGAAAGTGAAACAAATCTCAGAGAATCAGGCTGGAACAGAGCAAAAGACATCAACAAAAGACAGAAAGAAGAGAGAAAAGAGGGGGAAAGTGAGAGGAAAGTAAAAGCAAGGCATTATCTTGTTGTCAGCCATGCTACCAAGAGCACAAACAGATGAATGTTTGGCGGGTGAGACACCCGCTGTGCTGCTAGCCTGCTAGCCTGCGATTAGCACCAAGCAGACGAATGGTTCCCAGGGTTCTCTCCCAGTTACCTCCTGCCGAGCTGGAGACGATGACCTTGGCCGCTGCTGGAGTTCTCCTCCCCTGCTAGGAATGAATGGCGAGCCAGGACAGAGAGCCCTAGCCTCCGTTCGCTTTTGATTGCTAATCCCCCAAACATTGTACACCACCCGGCACCCTACCTGGCCTTCTAGCCAGAGGCTGCTTGGTGGTGGCCATTGAAAGCAGGTGATGAATGGGGCAGAGCTGCTGGAAGCCAGGCTCCCTGGGTAGCAGGGAAACTCTGTAGGCCCACAAATGTGTGTGGCTCTCATCTGTTTTTGTAGATTTCTGAAGATAAAAGGATGCCCCGGATCAGTCCTTGGTGTTTAAGTCTCGTTGAGTGGATAACATTTTGCCAACTTAGCCATATGATAAAGTATCAGGGTGCTGATGAAATGTAAACACAACTATTCACAACCCTTGTAAGGGTGGAGATACCAGTCCGTGCATGCAACACATTTGCTGCCACAAACTCATTAATGAAAAAACAAAAAACAAACAAACAAACAAACAAACAAACAAACAAACCCTAAAAGCCAACAACTGGAAAAAACAATAGCTCCTCTGCTAACCAGAGGAGCTAGCATACGTTGATCAAGTGTGGTTTGGGAGATTACGGAAACCTCTTAAAGAGATAGTATCCTTTTTTTTCCCTACCACCACCCAGCATGGGTTTGAGCCTGAATGCAAATCTATATCAGCATTTTAATGGCTCTCAGTCTTTTTATCAAGTCGCTAACAGAGCAATCTGAGCATTTCGGGAACCATTCCAGGATACAATCTATAGAAAATTTGAATGACATGCATAATAACGCAATAATTTTCCCATGGAAACTTTTCATAAATATTCCTCGGTACATAAGCTATGCATTGTATGGCATTCACCGTGACGAACAGAAGGCACCAATACAATAACACTTCTCCAATGCGGTAACACTCGATACTGCTAAATGCTAAATGTTGTTGCCCCAGTCACATGGAATCCCAAATACTGCTAAATGCATTTCGGCGGCAGCAACACAAAAAAAAGAGTAAAAAATAGAGCAATGGCACAAAGTGAAAAAATGAAAACACAAACCTTCTCATTGTAACGTCAGCAGCATGTTCACGAGAGACTGCTGGATGCCAGACTCTTAAGGGGACCGAAGCTGAATTCAATGCCTCTTGTCAGGGGAGCTTGATGTGATTATCGCCCCCTGCTAGGGCAGCGATAGTGAAGTTGTCTGGCACTGGCAGGGACGCTCAAACAGCACTGCGGGATGCCCTCCTCGCTGTCCCACTCCAGGACCATCGCTCTGGACGCAACAGGGGGTGGGAAGCATGTGTACATGTGGATGTGTGCGTGCATGTGCGCATGTGTGAATGAACGTTGTGTTGATATTATTGTTCTGCAGGTTTTCACTCTTGTTACTGCTGCCGTTTAGTAGCAAACAGGACTTCTGAGATGGGCTCCCATCACTGAGCTAAAAACTGCTGTTCAAGGTCAAGGTGCTGCCGACTGCCCACTTCTGGGCTTTTTTCTTTTATATATATATGCCTCAGCACACAAACCAATTTTAAGATATTCCCCAGCGTGTGTACATATTTGTGTTTGCCAGAGAGTGAATAAAAATCATTGTTCAGGCCGCCTAAGGATCATTTCCCTCCCCCTCTCTTCACCGAGGAGTCCGTCCCTCCCGGCTCATATCGACAGACACACTGCTGCTTATTGATCTATGAATTTGTACAATATGATAATAACAATACGTCTTTTTTCGTGGCGGTATTGTGATGTGTCTTAATTTTTTTCCTTGTCTGTTGCATTTGTCTTTATCAAGTATTGTACCAAAGGAGTTGGATACAACATAGAATGCATCTGAACAGCAAACTGGGCCAAAAAACTCTACAAACAATGTGAGTTTTTGTTGCGCTACAACATATATGTTTGCTCAGTTCTAGGCTTGAAGGCATACATGAATTACAATAGACTTGATTAGCAAAAAATGTAAAAAGAAAAAAAAAAGCATAAATAAAAGACAGGGAAAAGAAGGCCTCGGGATAATGAAAGTTTCTCCTAAGGATATGTTAATGCATGCAGAAAGGAACACGAGTACAACAGCAGGCATAAAAAGATGAAATCTTGCAGCACAAACATGCGACACAGCAACAAAGATGACAGGTTTGATGGGGTGATGCATATGTGATTTGACCACCCAGGCACGAGATCAAGACTGCACTGCCTTTTGGGTTATCAGGGCATTTCAGTAAATTTCCCCACATTGTACCACCCAGCCCCCCTTTGCTTTCTGTGCTGTCCCCCTGGAGGCAAAGGGGGTAAAATAAGACTTCAAAGCAACTCCAAAATAGTCCTGACACAAACTCATTTCCTCATGTTACATGAAGGGGGCTGGCAGACTCGCTAGACTGTTCTGACTCTGGTATGTCTCAGCCTCCTGCTCTGTGCTACCTCATAACAAGCAGCGGTGACAGAATGCCATTTTGACAGCGATTATGGATAGTCTGACATAGACTTAAAAGGAGCCAGATGGGGGTAGAATTTACAAGAGCCTATCTGTGGGTCATGCTGGGCTCAGATGAGATGAGGAAATGGGAGCTCATTTAAGGGGATGCTATTAGCAGCGAGGGACCACAAATGACTGCAACTTGGAACTTTATTAAGACAAAGCAGCAAAGTTTAGGACAGCCTGCACATTTAGGCTGTAAAATTGCTATTCTTGACATTTTGACCACGGAGTTAAGGAAGATCAGAGGAGCTGTGTTTGTACTAAAAACATGGGTTAAAGGGTCAGTTCACCAAAAAAAAAAAGAAAAAGAAAAAAATGGCTTACATACAATAATACAGCAGTGCAGGTATTTCATGTCTGCTTTTAAAACTTGTTTTGTCAAAGCTCCTGGTATGACACACAAATTGGGACGGGACACAAACTACGAGGCAAACAAACCTTTGGCGCGTGCCACGCTTCCAGCTTTAAATTGTTATATTTTCCAATATTGGTGCAGTTTGTGCATCGAAGGAGTGATGGCAAATCACACCCTTGACAGAATAGAATGGATTTGGTTCAGAAACTACAGTCATTATATTACCCTACATCTCTCTGTCGCGCAGTCAAAAAAATAAACATAGGTAAACATTTCAACAATTTTAAAGTAGAAGGCTAGCAACATGTGACAGAATGACAATATTTGAAACCCTAGGGTGAGAAAGGGGTTAAACATAATTGTATTTCTTCACTATGTGAAGTTCATGTTTGCCGCATACTGAACTGAAGCATGATGAGCGCTGCAGTGAGCGTGAGGGATGGGATAAGATACATTATTCACTTAAAATCTGAATGTATTTACTACATTCCATTCTGGTAATCCATTTAAAATTATTAAAAGGATAAAAGCAAGGATATATGACGACATGTGCCTGTGAGTATGGACATGACCCAAAAAGCTGCGCAGATTTACACAGCCCTGAACTTAACTTGGCTGAAATTCAAGAATTTGACACACTTATTGCTAAGAAATTATAAACTGGCTTCAGATCTGAAGTATCATTTGGAAAGATACTGCCCTCGCTGGAGCTCTTCCCATCAAAAAGACTTTTCCATTTTAAAGTTTCTGAATGTTTTTCCTCCTTTTCTCCCCAAGTCTGTGGTGTGATAGAACCGATAAATGTTATTTTATCAGACATTTGATGGTTAGAAAAGCATCTGCAGGCTGCAAATGGTAGGAAATGGCATTATTTGGCCAATGGGTATCAAAAATATGACTGTTCATCGGTTGATGAATTTTATCCCGGGGTGGGGGGCAGGGGTGGGGGGGAGGGGGGGCACTGAGGTAATAGTTAGAACTGGATTTTAATAAGGGGTTTTTCCATCAAAAGAAGCAATTTTCCCAAACAATAGAGCTACTTTCTACATTACACCGAATCATTACAGAGTCATCTGCATGATATATTTCAATCATAGAGAAAATGAGCTAAGATTATTAATCAAGATTGGGCGATATTAATATTAGATAAGTCCAGGATGTAATATAGCTTGTATAATGAACCTGGGTAAATTCATAAGCCCATAATTGGTGCAGGCATTAAGTCTCCTCTGTAAATTGATATTGTCACATTACCATCAACGGCATCACCTCCAATTCTAGCTCCCGGACATAAACCCAGACCTATGCATTCCTCTTCTATTTGCCAAAATGAAATAAAGTTCATAAAAGTATGATTCATACAGTTCAACAACATAAAATAATGATTGATAAATAAATGTGTGTAGAAAAATGGATCGCAAATTTCAGGCGGGCGGAACAGAGACTCACTACATCACTCCACACTAAATTTAGATTCTATGAAAGCTATTGGCTTTTTTATTGCTTGAGGATACATTGATTTTTCTCTTTGATTGTTTTTTCCACAGACGCAGGAAGAGGAAAGGCAGCTTCAAACTGATGCGTGGATAGCACAGACATTTCCATGAAGAAAGGATCCAAAAACAGATACCTGGCAGGATGGAGCAACCAAGGACACGCGGTGAAAAGCTGCAGTGTTAGAGGAGTGACACAAACCTGTTGAGCGACTCTTCCTCCCTCCTGCTCAGCTGCTGGGAGGAGGACACTTGTTTCTCGCACGGAGGGATTTTTGATCTTTTTGCATTGGCATCCACTTCCTCCATCTACAAAGGCCATGAAAGGGAATGAGTAATTCCTCTATCTGTGTGTACGTGAGTGTGTGACTGTGCGTGTGTGGATGCTTGACCTATTTCTGCTGCACTGACATGAGGCTGGCATTTCTGCCTCACAAGTACAAATGGAGACATGGGCACAAGGTGGTTGTTGAAAGAGCTAATGTTTTAGCTCATGTGAAAGCATAAAATATGTGCGGAAGAGCATACATTTTTATCAACGTCATTCAAACTGTAACATTTCCTGGAAATATACATGCCCCGATAGGCTGGCTTCTTCCTGTCACGCACATGAAATGTGTGTTTGCAGCTGTAAGCGGTATGAATATTTTGTTTTCTGCGGTGGTACTGAACACTTGGAACACTTCAACAAAACCCGCACAAACAGTTAAAATACAATAAAGCTAACAAAACATAATCACCAGCCTGTCAGCAGTTGGGAACAAAGCTAAACAATCTCAGGTTCAAGTCATTATTGTTTAAGAGCTCAAACTCTAAGGCTTCATCCACACGTACATGGGTATTTTTGTAAACAGAGATTTTCCGTTTTCATTTAAAAAAAACATCCCATCCACATGTAAACACAAAAAACGCTGTCAAGAACATGCCAAAGCAACAGGTGGCGATATAATCCTAACTGTGAAGAAATATTGGCCAATCAGAAGCCTTGAAGCCTGGGAGGGAAAGAGTAAACAAAGATGGTGCATAGAAGCAGTCTTTCTACTGTATATGGAGGGACAGTACCTGCGTGTGTATATGTAAGTGTGTAAAAACTGCAGATAGCAAGATTAACAGGAACAGTATTTTGTGTATATTCGCCATTGTAGAAATTTAGCTCATGCACAGCATGACGTCAAAAAAGGCGCACACCTTTGACGTTGTGTGACTAAATCGCACACACATAAACACCAGTTTTCAAAAATCTCGTTTTTAAAACAATCTCTGTTTTTAGTCATCCAAAATGCTGTTTATGTGTAGACGAAAGGCTCAGACGCGTGGAAAACGCTGTGTTTTCAAAAATACCCGTGTACATGTGGGTATAGCCTGACTCTTTTTTATACAGTCTATATAGCTTTGGTTTTATCTGCAGGTCTAAATAGTTTAATTAGGACCTTTTTATTCCATGAACATAATAGAAGGCTGTACACTCTTGACTGGGAATCAGTTGCTTCCCCAAATGGATGAGTTCAAATATTTCAGGCTCTTGCTCACAAGTCAGGGAAGAAAAGAGGCAGGCAGATAGGCTGGTGTAGCATCTGCAGCATTGCAGATGTTGTATTGATTTGTGGAGACGAGGAGAGCTGTCGATTTACGGGTCAGTGTAAGTTCCTACTGTCACCCACAGCCACGAGTGGTGGTCTTTGAATGAAAGAATGAGCTTCTTCTGAAAGATGTCTCGATTCTCCTTAAGAGATACGGTGAAGAGTTTGGTCATTCAGGAACTTCTCGGACTTGAGTGTTGAGTTGTCGAGTTTATGTGGTTTGGGCATCTAAGTAGGATTTTTCTTAGTGGAGGTGTTTAAGGAATGTGCAGCTGGAAGGACACCCTAGGGAAGGCCCAAGAGGGCTGCTGCTTAGACTGCTGTCACACCAACTCTCTGTGTGTCCTTCAATAAATCCAGGAACCTTCTATGTGATCTTCCTCTTTTCCTCCTTTAAGCCACATATTCATTATTATTCATTTTCCAATGTATCCATTTGCCTCTTCTTTGTCAGCCTTGCATCTCTAACTTTGTCTTTGTCCAGTGTGTGAATGTGTGTGTGAATGGGTGGATGACTGGATATGTAAAGCGCTTTGGGGTCCTTAGGGACTAGTAAAGCGCTATATAAATACAGGCCATTTACCAGGCCATTTGTCTTCAGACCCCACAACCTGAGCTGTTCCGTTCCTCTGAATGTCTAACCTTGTCCATCCTGGTCATTCCAATGAAAACCTAAACATCTCCAGCTCTGCCTCCTGTCCTTTTGTTTTAGTCCATGATCTCCAAACTATCAATCATAGCAAGTCTCACTCCCATCGAGTGGCTCAAGAGTTGGGAGTTCGCCTTGTAATCGGAAGGTTGCCGGTTCGAGCCCCGGCTTGGACAGTCTTGGTCGTTGTGTCCTTGGGCAAGACACTTCACCCGTTGCCTACTGGTGGTGGTCAGAGGGCCCGGTGGCGCCAGTGTCCGGCAGCCTCGCCTCTGTCAGTGCGCCCCAGGGTGGCTGTGGCTACAATGTAGCTTGCCATCACCAGTGTGTGAATGTGTGGATGACTGGATATGTAAAGCGCTTTGGGGTCCTTAGGGACTAGTAAAGCGCTATATAAATACAGGCCATTTTTACCATTCCCTTTGACTCAAACTGCTATTGTCTCCACCCACTCCACCCTACCTTTACTCTCTTCTTTGAAAAGAAAATGTTGTAAAAATCTTTGTAAATGATCAATTTAATAGAGTTTTGTTAAAATTGGGAAAAGTCATGATGTATTATGGTGGAAAAAGCTGCTTCTATTATTCTGCCAAATAGGCTCCAGGCTCTCCAGCCCCCCTCAAACAGAGCTTGTTTTCATTTGACAACGTAAAATGTGCACGGGAAACAAAAGAAAACAGGATCAACTTCTCATCATCACAATAATGAGAGAGGTAACGATTCATAATTGGGCCCAAATGCATGTTTTGGCCATCTCAGGCTTAAAAGCACACACTCACACATGTAGCCAGCACTTCACCTTGAGAAGAGAAAAGAGGAAGCCTGTATCAAAGCGTTGCTGTGGAGCTGGAGACTGGGGGGAGTTCAAAGGGCATGTCAGAGAAACAGAGGGAATATGCGAGGGATGGGGAGGGGTAGGTGACATGGAAGACTGTCTTTGGGCTTCTCTGGGGTATAGCAAGGAGACTCTTAATAAGGACACCAGCTAATGAGGGACAGGGACATTCGATACACACAACCGTTCTCAACAGTCTCCATAACTGATGATATCCCTTTTTCACCATCAAGAGCTGAACAAGGCGTTCTCCGTGATCTCATAAAGAGAGCAGTCTGGACTTGATATAAAGGCCCCTAACGGGAAAAGCTGGACCATGTGAGGAGCATGTTGTTGTTTACCAGCTTTCAGTTTCCTTCATAGCACAATGTTATTCAAAACAGGATGCTTTTTGAAATAATTATGCCGGGAAGTTTGCAATTTCATCTGGTCATACAAAAACAATCCCTTCTTTGCAGCCAGATGGAACAGATCATTTCAGAAGGCTTAAGAATGGAAAATGCACTGTCCCACTTTTTTTTTTTTTTTTGGATTGGGAACTAATTTGGGGAAGTTTTGACATGTCAGTAGGATACTTTTCTCATTTTGCAGACTAAAAATTTGGCTCCAGTTTGCCACGCTAGATCATCGGCTCCAGTGGAAGAAATTAAAACTGTTTATGATTTGGCTAATGATTGAGATTAATTTGTGGATAAACTTTCAGTTTTGGCCACAACGGATGGAAAAATGATTTCAAAGAGGATTGGTTCTACCCTATCGCTCTGCAAAAGCCTACAGGGAAAAAGGTGTGGGGTGAGAACCAACATTCCTGCATGTAGCCCTCATTAAGCCAAGTGTAGTGGGAAAGGCTGGTTTAGATTCATGGCCATTCCCAACCTCAGCTCACTTGGTGCATCTGAAAAGACCTTGTGATAGAAACAGCATGCTTCAGGAAATTAAATGCAGCTGCATCCCTGTTGTTTGTTTCCCAATTATAGCTTTTTTTCCTCCCTTTTTCTTTTTTATCCACATTTTTTTCAGGATTTGAGGAAGAAAACATTGTTGCTCTCACTGTCATCCCCTCTCACTAGGTTGAAATAAAGCTTTCCTGCACATATATCCGCTGATGTTTTCACACACCTGACAAGATGACATTAACCCCACCCCCCCAACCCCCGACACACACACACACACACACACACACACACACACACACACACACACACACACACACACATTAGAATTGCTATGGGATTTTTGGAGAATGTCTTTTTCAGCCATTACAGGGAAAACCAGGAATTTCACAATCGCAAACCCATGTCTTTGGAAATGGATGTCAAGCTTGCAATCAGTGCTGCCTCAGTTTGATCTTCAGAGCAGTCAGAGTGTGACTAATGCTGCTGACACATTTGTCATTGCCCCCATTATATCTGAACCCCTCCCAAAAAAACCTGGAAGTTGACTTGTTTATGTCAACTTTCACAAGTGGAAGTGTTTCTGTATCTACGCACTGTATTTTTCACTCGTTTGTCCTATCATGATTGAGCAGAATGATGTAATTGAATGGTTTGTCCCTACGTGACTGCTAAAAAAAGGAGTTTCCCTGTGTTCGCCTTAAATCTTTCAACTATAGGATGAAATTTTTGCGGTCAATCTGGGCCAGTATATTGACATATATTTTGTCAAGACAACCAGACACCATAGCAACCAAGACAACAGGGCTTTGAAAGAAGTGTAAGTTGTGGTATGTTGACTCAAATCGCAGCCTTCTTCTAAACCAAACCAAGCGGTGTCTTGATGCAGGCTCAGTCATCCAGGTAAGGAAATCGCGGAAAGCGCATTCTGTTCAGCCAAACAGTATTTAATCATAATTCAGCATGAATTTAAATGAACATATCTAACATATATCCATCCATTTCAAACATATGAAAATAATACAAGTGAAGCATAAAAATGCATCACATGTATGACTCAAATATTGCTTTCTAGGGTCAGCCTTACAAGCTCATGATTCACTCAACTACCATCCCCTTCATCCCCCAGATGTGGACTTTTTTTAACCTGCCATGTGCACATGAATCAGCAGATACCAGTCTAAAGAAAAGAAAACTATGAACAATGGATGTGGAAAAGATCATTGTTTTCTATATCAGTGGGTAACAAGGACTCTCTAATGCACTTCTGTCAGATTGCATTGGATATTTTGAACTACATTAAAGTTAACTTCTATCATAAACATTCACAATCTGTTTATCCATCTCTTCACCAAAAACTGTAGTTATAAGACAGAGCTACTATGATGCTATGCATTCGTTTGTAGACTTTGGCATTTTTGGCCTGTTTCAATCTCAGATTTTTGGTTCCAGGTGTGATAGAGGACATGAGTGTGGATGGAATACCATATTATCAGGTAATGAATAAAGTAAAATATCAGCACTTCACCAAAAACTGGAGTAAAGGTTGAATTGATGGTCTGTTGGTGCAACCTAATGCACAGCATGTCATATTTTTCAATCAACTATTTAAATAAATAAAAATGCTTCCAAAAACATCCCAGCAAGCCTTTCTGGTTTTATACGGACTGGGAAAACAATCTATTTGGTTAACTCCATCTCAAATTAGTCTAAAGAAAATATTAAAAATTAAATATTAATGACCGAGTTGCATCACAGCGGGTGCCCTAATAAAAATTTAGAATGTGGAAAAAAAGCTGTGTATTTGTTGTGACTTGAAATTACGACTTGAAATTACTGAATTTTGAATGCGCACATCTTCATATGATGTGGCTCCGTTGTGCATACCAGCAGGGTATTACAGATTAATTTAGCTGAGCTTTGAACCTTGACTTATCATCCGTCGATGGGAAGACAGAAGTGCTCAAAATGCAAGAGCTTATTGTGTTAAAAGTTAAAACCTGGAACTTTTTCTTCCCCACCTGCTGCTGCTCATCAGCTCCCTTACTGCCCGGCACTCAGACACCTGCTGCATGTGGTTTCACTGCTGCTCGTACCTGCTGAGCGAACAGCTGCCCACACTGCCCATAAACTCAGCTCCTTCCCATCAGCACTGCTCTTTAACATCAGTGCTCTAAGGGTACTAGCAAGCGGTTTACTTGCATTTTTATTCCTATTATTCTGCACTGCCTCCTCTGCATGATATCTCATTTTCTAAGTGCAACTTTTAAGCACTCATAATGTTCAGTACTAAAGCTGCATGCAGTGATATAAAAAGCATTGGAAACCAACCTGAGTGACTGAAGCATCTACAAACTTACAGTCTGTGTTTATGACTATCAGAGGTTCACTGAGTCTGTGATGAACCCTTTCACCTCAACTGTGGTCATCAGATGGACTCCATGTGGCAGGATGTTCCAGAATATTTATTTTGTTGTATTTACAGATATAAACAAGTACAGTAAATAAAAAGAAGATGCATTGTAACTGTCACCGACACTCCAGATGACTGTACATCTGCCGTTGCGTGCCGGCATCCGTCGAAGTGGGCGCTCGCTGTCACGATTCAGGCACGATGTGGCTTCTCCTCTGTGTTGTCTTAGCTTTGACGCCTCAGCTCCACTTGTCACAGTTAAAGCACACAGTGTAAAACTAGCAGTGTTTTTTTTTTTTTTTTTTTGGGGGGGGGGGGGGGGGGGAGAAAGAAAAGTATGGAAAGAAAAGAGAAGTCTTTCCATACTGACACCTGTCACACTGACTGCGCTGTCTGTAGAATATCTGAAGTGGAGAGGCAGGTTTAACACTGATAATGTCAGCACTGCTGCTTCTCCCACATGAAAGACTCCATTGAATGTGTCGACTACTGTGAATAAGATTTGGTTTATAACTCTGAAAACAATAGTGTACACCTATATTATCTTTGGGCTGTGTCTCTTGATTAAGACCACCTTAACAAAGTGACTCCAATAGACATGATTTAGAATTATTTTCACTCTGCATGTCAGAACAAAAGCAAGCCATAAATTTCAAGGAACTCTCTGTAGATCTCTGCAGTGCAATTGTGGTTAGGCGTGGATCGGGGCAAGGGTACAAATCCATTTCTAAAGCTCTGAGTGGGACCACAGTGACCTCAACAATTGTGAAATGAAAGACATTTGGAGCCACCAGGACTCAACAATATATGAAGCACACTGCCAAGACAACACTGGAGGGCAATCAAGTCTCTGACTGTATTCGAATGACCCAGCCAAAGCTCAGATTTAAAACCCACTTATGCAGAGACTTCAAGGTGTGAGTTCACAATTGTTTGACAGAGCCTCAGATGATCAGTCTTAAAAGAATAAATGATCCAAATGCAGAAAACATTAACTGTAATTTCTGCAAAATTACAGTAAATTAACAGACATTAATGGTGTGCTATTGATGTTTCTAGATTGGACTACTGTGATTCATTGTTATCAGATGGGTTTGAATAATTAGGACCTATGATATCTGGATGGATCAGGTGACCCTGAATCCTCCCGTAGTTATGCTGCAATAGGTATAGGCTCCTGGGGGATTCCCATGATGCATTGAGTATTTCTTCTTCAGTCATCCTTCTCACTCACCAAGTGTTAACAGACCTCTCTGCATTGAATCATACTTGTTATTAATCTCTGTCTCTCTTCCACAGCATGTCTTTATCCTGTCTTCCTTCTCTCACCCCAACCGGTTGCAGCAGATGGCCCCGCCCCTCCCTGAGCCTGGTTCTGCTGGAGGTTTCTTCCTGTTAAAAGGGAGTTTTTCCTTCCCACTGTCACCAAAGTGCTTGCTCATAGGGGGTCATATGATTGTTGGGTTTTTCTCTGTAGGTATTACTGTAGGGTCTATCTTACAATATAAAGTGCCTTGTTAGTTCCTATTGCTGTAATTTGGTGCTGTATAAATAAAATTGCATTGAACTGAATTGAAATGAAGATCTTAAAAACTTCAATTTACCATATTGTCCAAATAGAGCATGCCACTCTTAGACTGTAGGTTTGCCTATCATCTTTGGGGTATTTAAAAGCAGAAAGGGAGGCAGAGGCTTCAGCTTTCTGACAATGCTTCAGTGGAACCAGCTCCTAGCTTTGATTCAGGAGACAGACACCCTCTCTACTTTTAAGATTAGGCTCAAAACTTTCTTTTTTGATGAAGCTTATACTTGGGGCTGGATCAGGTGACTCTGAACCATCTCTTAGTTCTATTGCAATAAGCTCACACTGTTGGGTGCTCCTATGGTGTACTAAGTAGCTCTTCTTCACTCATTTACATGTTTATACACTTACTGTTCAAAGGGAGTTTTTCCTTTCCACTGTCGCCAAGTGCTTGCTCATCACGGGTCACACGATTGTTAGGTTATCGTGATTTGGCATTATATAAATAAAACTAAATTGATCTGAACTGAAATTAAATTAAATGACACATTTGAGACCATACTTTCAGTATGTTATAATGTTTATGAACTTTCATCATGAATTGTTCTAGCGAGAAGTGTGCATATTTGGATGAGAAAGAGGGATGCTATCAGTCAGCATCAGACAACTGCATTTCATTATTGAAGCACAGATTTGGAATTCTGGTTGTACTGCACAAGTCATATTTGTTAGATTAATGCATTAAAGGGAACCAAAAGACACAAATACTATAAACAGGTAAAAGAGGTCCAGCTGACTATTTCAAATTAGCTGAGGTGATGCCTACTATTGCTACTGCAATGATGTATCAAGTTACCCCTTAATACAACTTAAGTGGATGATTTACAAACAAAGTGAGCCCTTGTGCAGTTGTTACACAGCAAATAGCTATAGAGACACAAACCTTTTTTATACCAGACTCTGTTTATTTGTGCTGTAAAGTTGGACATTTTAATATGGAAGTATATTGGACTGACTTGCTATTAGAGCAGCCTCAAGTGGCCGTTTAAGGAAATGCAGGTTTTAACACTTGCGCATTGGCTTTATTTTCAGCCCTGGGGATTGCAGCTTAGTCTGAATAGTTTCTGAATCCAATACAAGACTTCAATCAGCCCAGAATAAAGAATCTTTTGTCTGAAGAGACTCTCTCCATCTCTCCGGAATTGTCTTTAAATTACGGTTGTGTTTTTGATTTCTTATTATTCATTTAATATTGTTATTAAAAGCGCATAGTAATCATCCATGTTTGTCAGGGTGCATATTCTGCAATACGCAAGGCAAAAAAAAATGGTTTTCTAAAGTACAAGACAGGAGACACTGTAAATTGTCATTCCAATGATCCGTGGCTTTTTCACTTAAAAGGAGTTTTATAGTGAACCAAAGGAAAGTATACAGTAAACCTTTCAATTACAGCCCATAATCATAACTCAGGGCCGTGACAGCTCTGTCCGCCTATATTTGGTCATGGTTTCTATTTATCCTAATGCCACACTAAACAAACAATATCTTGCTGAAGTGCCAAGACATAAAACAGATGGACCAAATCCTATGAAACATTATATATAGCTTCATGACATTGTCATACAGAATAGTTGCCATTCTCCTTCTCAAATGTGGCCCTCCAGGGGCAGATGCCTCTCTCTTTTAAGTCCTGCTTAATGTTTTTGATGCACAGCGAAACAGTGGAAAGCAACAATAACAGGAAGTACTGCCAAAAGAGAGGGAGACAGAAAGAAAGACCATCTTTCAAGACCTTTCCTCGTCATCCTTTTTTTCTTTGTAATTTTGGTTTCTCTCATGTTTAACATCAAAGATGTTGAAATTGTTTTCCCCGATGCTGCGTACTCTGTAATTATTAATCTGCCTTGCAAGACGACTGCCTTTGGGGCAAAGTCAGACACAAAAGGCCCCTCTCTAGATCTCTGATGTGGAGCAGCGCACAAGGAAGAAGAAGAAGAAGAAAAGAGGAAGAAAATAATGTGCAAGGCTGCCACCAAACTAGAAGTGTGAACTTTCAGACAACAGCTGTAAACTTCGAACGACACAGAGAGAGAGAGACAGAGAGAGAGCAAGAGCAAGAGAGAGAGAGAGAGGAACAAAGTAAAATACTGTTAGAAAGAGAGAGGGTGAGGCAAGGCTTTAAAAGTGCAGTGCTGTTATGACAGTGCCAGGTAAAGAAAAAGTGACTAGATTCAGTAATGAGGTACTCATTACTATACTACCACACTCGCTCAGTTCTGACACACTTTTTAACACCTTGAGCTGATTAGTCACCATTCACAAAACTTCAGCTTGTGGATTTTCGACTATTCTACTCTTTATATAACTGGGTGATTTCAGCCATTCACTGGCAGCTGTTGTGTTAGATTGCAAGTTTCATTAATTCCATAATTTTACTAATTTCACAGTGGGACAAAAGTACATTTATTTTCATTTCACCTACATATCTTCTCACTTAATTTCTCAGACCACTTTGTTTCTGCCTTTGTAATAATAGCAATATTAGCATTACAGCAGTGGCATTCCATCAGGGCAAGCAAGGCAAGCAGTGCTTGCCATGTCAAATCTAAAAATAAATATTCATTAAAACGTGCCAAAGTAAATCAGTCTCTCTCCTTTCATCTCACACAGTGCTTTCATAAAGCGCCTCCCCCATTTGCATCAATTCTTTATGTTAGAGCCATCTTGTGGTTGCAGTTAGCTATTTTTGCTAAAACTGGTGTTTGTTTTCTACTCATTAAAAATTGTAGCTGCTCCTGTTCTACGGGCATGTCCATCTCTTGTTAACAACGATAACTTGAGCTGTGCAAGCTGAGAGGCTAGCAGCTGTTTGTGCATGTGCATTGTAGATAAGCTGCTGGTTTTTGACGGTAAAATGATGGAAGACCAGCTTGTGAGACAAGCTTCTGCTGGCTCAGCTTTCACTGTTCTGAGATCAGTTACAAACTGTGCTTTGTATGGAAACACAGCTAGCGTTAGCAAGTTGATGTGCTTCCTCTTGCTAACCACTTTGACAAACTGGTGTGATGCAGAGAAGGTGGAGTGTCAGAAAATTAATAACTTCTTTGGTACATTAAAAAGGAAAATTTCAATGATTATAGAGGGAGCAGCTCTACCCACGTCTGGTCCAATAAAACAGGCACGGTTCAGGCTCATTAGCACTTTCAAATTAGCATCTATGAGACTGTAATATGTTCAACCAGCTTCTTTGTCAGCACACCAACTGAATTTTTCATTCATATTTTAATCTTCCCTGTAGATATTGACAGTTAAACACGTCACACACTGCCCAGTCATTTAAAAGCAGGAGATTCTTATGAATATAGTTTAATATCTTTTAAAAAAATCCAGATATAGGCCTTTATTTCTGAACTCATGAACAACAGGTTTTTCTTTCAGAGATATTGGTGTACCTCACAGCACAGCCTTTGCAAACATATGATTTATAAAATATTATGGTGAGCATCAAACAAAATATAATTTAGTTTAAATGTGCTCAACCGTAAAAAGCACGTAGAGCAGTAAAATCAATTTAATACTTTGTGGAACGGTTTTTCTGCATAATAATTTGTTTCGCTTTTCATACTTTTCGGTGGCCCTGAAAGGCCAAACAGACTGCAACTTAAGAAAACACCAGCAATAGGAAAAACGCTGCAAAAGCACAAAAAACAGAACGGAAATAGGAAAAAACACAAGGGAAGAGTTTCTGGGGAGACAATAACCCGACGGACTAGTTGCAGGAACCCAAAACATGGTAGGCGTGTTTTATCATGATTCATATTATACTGATGACGTATGTTTAGGCTAATAGTTAGGCTAACACACGTATCTCTCATCTTTTCTTTCCTCACAAAAACCGATAGATCCTCATCTTCTTTTAAGTGTCTCCCAGCGTAATTCTTAGCATATTTTGGTTCCTGCAACTTGTCCGTCGGGTTATTGTCTCCCCAGAAACACTTCCCTTGTGTTTTTTTCATATTTCTGTTTTGTTTTTTCCTGTTTCCGTTGTTGTTTTTCCTATTTCTGTGTTGTTTTGTGTGTTTTTTCAGCCTTTTTCTTATTGCTGGTGTTTTCTTAAGTTGCAGTCCGTTTGGGCCTCTCAGGGCCACCGTATTTATGCCCAAATTTGCAGTAATACAGTTTTATGTATAATGAGGTATTTTCATAGTTTTTTGTGCATCTTTTGCCAAAAGTATTATTTGAAAAATTTATATTTATTTCTATTCAATAAATATAAATATTTATATTATATTTATTTCACTCTGTTAATGTATTAATATTTTACAATTCTTCAGCCAGAAAGGAGTGGAGAAGAGGATAATGTCCATGCAGAGTGAGACAGGCAGCTTGTTAAATTGGTAAGTAGTGAAAGATGTTTCTGTTTGTTTTGTTTGTCACTTCTTGCCTCATGGCATGCCACTGATATACAGTATATAAACACTATTGCTACGTTAGGAATCGCAGCCTGTTCTCATTTAAAGGACGTCATATATTGCTGTTTTGTCAAAGCTGCTTGTGTCTGCTGGTACCATGCTTACGCACAAGGGGTCATTTACCAGCTTAAACAATGTCAGAAATTGCAGGAAAAAAGGTGGTCTATTAAAGATGGACAAAGATTGTACTTGAGCGGAGGAGACTGTTTCATAACCCCTTTGGGGTCTTTGTGGTTTGTACTTTGTTTTTGCTTGCTTTTTATTTTTGCTTTTACTCATTGCTTGGTTATGTTTAGGAACCAGAAACTACTTGGTTAGATTATGGTTTGGGCTTTGTCGAAGCCACTGGCGTCTCAATGATACACGCACGGTTCTCTCGGTGGAAATTAGGCACGCGCATCGTGCAAAAAACTTCAGTCCTGTCCTCGTTCTCTGTCATGACATTTTGTAAAAGGAACTGTCAAATTGAAGCACAAGGTGTCCTTTGGCACTAGTGCGTGATGCATCGAGCTTAAGGCAACAATAATTAAAGCATATTGAGGATGACTAAGCTTCAAACTTGCACGCATTGAGTGACATTGAGTTTCATTGCATATTTCTTTGGTCTTTTTTCTAAATATTAAGTAGCTTTGGTAGCTAAAGCAAACACTGCAAAAGCAAACGAGTGAAACAAACATAAAAGTATCCAAAACGGCCGTTGCTCTTGGCTGACAACCTTCTGAGTTCACTGCCACGTTACCAATTTCCCAGTGACAACTTAATTGCTCATTAGGAGGGGACAGTGACCTTTCTACGTCTAATTCTGCTGTGGCCGGTTGTGTCATGTCTGACACCATATGTTAATATCTTGCACGTACCTTTGCATCTAACAGCACAGCAGTATTTTCAGAACCAAAATGGAAACCAGTTGGATATCTACAAGTCTCCCACAAATTGTGGTAAGCTGATAATTCGTTTACAGATTGGTTTACTTTTTGGTACCTGCATTGCTTGTTACTCGGTTTTCTTTTCAGTGCCTGCTTAAAAAATTGCATTATGTTGGGCCCAACGTCTTATGCCTTTCACAGTGAGTTTTTAGAATTCCAAGCTGAGCAGTTTTACCTTGCTTGACTGTGCATAGCTCTACGGAGGAGGGCGAGCTGACATGGTGGCTACACTGAGGTGCTGATAGTGAAATCCCATTAGCTGCCCTCCTACTGACGCCAAACTGACATCAATAGGAAGAGCCAGAGCAGGTGGGTGGTCTGTCACTCTCGCAGCGCTCACTGGCAGAAACAACCAGCTTGTACGCGCACACGGCTGGGGGATCGCTAACACATTGCTGCTGTTGTGCCGTGCCTGTCACTGATAGTGCCTGTGTGTATGTGTGGAGTGCCGCTGACGATGGTGGTGGGGTTTTGTGATTGTAAAGGAAGCCCACGATTTCATTGTGATGGACAATAATACAGAGCAGAAATAATCATACTTTCTAGTCATAGCCAAGACAGAGGTGGAAGGAGACAGATAGAAATAAAAGAGCCACAGAATTGAACAAACCATTAAGAAAGGAGGAAAAAGGGGAATGCCAGTTCCTACGTGGCCACCAATTTAAAATGGTTTCTGGTCAGAGGAAGTGGGAAGAGTGGATGCCCAAATTAGAGAGGTCCTGGTTGGATCTTAGGAAACCCTGTCATCCTCAGAGCGTCGGCATTCCAGCGAGCGAGGAGCATGGAAGCAGGAGCCACCCGGACAATGTTTGGGACAGACGAGATGGGCGGGCCCTGCTTCGTGGCGGATTTTCCAAACCTCCAAAACCACGATGCAGCTGGGAAGAAGTCTATCGATCACGGCTGAGGCTGTTTGCTGGTTCCTGTCAAACATGCTGCCAGGGAGGTCCCCAATAACATTCGGATGTAACTGTTGAGATGAATATACTCCCTGCCCTCATAAAGTTTTTGATCTATGTTTACACTAATTCCAAATGAAGTACTGTGGGGCTTGGATTATTTTCTTTGGAGGGTGAATACCTTTGGGTATTATACAACAAATTTAAAAGGGCATTGAAGAGATCTTTTCCATCTTTCTTGCCTCATATTATAGCGCCTGCATCATATTAAAGCTCTGCTTTTATTTTAGCCATACAGTGTCGAAAATAAAGCATCTCAGTTGTTCTTTGTTGGAAGCAGTTTTTCCTCCAGGTACAACTGTGTTGCTTATCATGGTGAGCAAGTGGGAGTGAAAAGTATGTGGTTTAAAGTAAAGCACATGAACATATGGAATATGTGGAAAATTATTGAAGAATTTGTGGCGCAAGACTTATCCAGAGTGAACTCATCCAGATGGAACGACATTCAAACCGAAGCCAGATCAAAAGAAAATAAAGGAAAGAAGAAGAAAAAGGAGAAAAGGCAGACAACTCAAGCAGAGTAAAGAGAAAAAAGTTATATATTCATCGCCATCAAAACAGGCTTCTTTCTTCCACCCCGTGAGACTACACACTACCACTGTCAGCTCTGCAAGGCTTTTGCTTTCAAGGCCCACGTGTATATATGCATGCATACATTAGCCAAATGACAATCACAACGATAAACAGCAGAGCAGAACAAAAACATAACAACCGGCTCGCATCTTCTGCCTGACAGCAAAGGTCACGGGAGTCAAGATGAAATATGACGCAAGCATAAGGCGACGAGACAGCTCGCCACAGATATTACATATCAGATGAATAGTCAGGGGGAGAAAACAAACAACTCCCCTTGTAATGAACCAAATCTTCTTCTTCTTGTTTACAGCTGAGGGGCCTCGATTTACCAGTGGAAGGGAGATGAGGGCTGGTAATGGCGAGAGGGGGGTGAGGCGGGTGATTTGAGAAGGGGGGGCAGCGAAGGAGCTTATGTTATCTGTTAGGCTTTGCCTGTCCAGTGCATTACAAGTCCTGCATCGCTCATTTCATGGCAAGTGTACTGGAACAGATTATCGCTGGCTGGAGAGAGTGAGAAAGAGAGAAAGGGAGAGGGGGGGATCGGAGGGGTGGTCGGGCCTGGTTTTGTAGTCAGAAGATGAGCAGCAGAGTGAGCAGCCTCCAAATCCCTGATTATGCACACCCCTACAATTGCTTCACATTATCCAGCGATTTATTTACTTTTTTTATTTACTCTGGCATTCAGCAGGTTTCTCTCGCTCTCTCCACTGTCCATTTTCTAAAATCATTTCTCCGTCTGCTCTACAGAAAGAAACAGAGTTTCCTCCAAGTGAATAAGCAATCTAACTTTTCTACACACACCCGTAAACACCGACGCTGATTCACATGCTTAAATGTTTGGAATTTCGCCCTGGCGGTTCGTTCACCCCACCTGTATCTGCTTATCTGTGAGACATTTCTCAAGAAAGTACACATGGTACAGCATAGTGTGTTGTATGTTGTTTGCAGAATCAAAGGTTTACAATCACTCAGGCCACATGGGCAGCTCGGGAGGAAGCCATTTTGTGGGTTTTCCCCCTGCATCTGTTGATCCCCGTGGATACATCCTGCCACTTGTGCTCTATGAAAGATGAGATGACTGCAGACCACCAGGGGTGAAGATGGGATGCCTTCGCCCCAGGGGGAGGCAACAACTGGAGTCATTTGCTGGCCTAAACTTGGCCTGGAGAGGTAATACGATTTTTTTTAGGTTGAAAAGCCAAGGATGACCTCTCGGTCTGTGGCCACTCTCGTTTTGTGGTCAGACCTCTCCCCATTTCTCAGATAACATGGCTCTTTAACGTTCAAAGCTCAGACGATTGCACAATGTTGAAGCAACAGAGCTGATATGGGTCAAGCAGATCTTCAGTGTCCTGTGATCAAAAACTAAAAATAGTAAACCTACTGTGATCACTTATGTCAGTGACAGCTCGTTTAACTGCCTTGTCTTTATACTAAAGCTGAGGGGTTTTATTCTCAACATTTTCCACTGACAAATTAACTTCTCATTAGAGAAATTATTATCAGTTTAACGAACAAAGCCACACTCCTTTTCTTTAAAGTGAGAGGTGCTCAGATGACAGGTAACGTGCTTTTTTTTATGCATTCGTGAATTCACAAAGGCTTCACGTAAAGACAGCGTAGGCTGAAGATGTTCCCTTTAATGATATAAATGATGATTTAACGTGTTGTATTCAGGCGCCACACTGGGTAAATTTATCCCCCAGCACGTTTGACGCATAGACGCTACTATTACTGGAGAGCATCAAATGCAGGAGTTTCAGTCACAACCACTGGCATCTTCGACATACGCACAAGGCGTCCTTTTACATCAATACGTCGATGCGGAAAAGTCGATGCCAAGAGCCCACGTTCACGTTCTTCATTAGATTTTTTTTCATGCGCCGTGTTCAGCGTATCACCAATGTATAACCTAAAAGACACCAAATTTGTATTTACAGTAAAATTATATTCAAGTCAAGACTAAATATGACCTGGAAAAACTGCCTGAAGGGCAGGTTTTGAAATGATACATGACGTGCAAGATAAACAACCTGCACTTATAAATTTGACCTGAGAAATCCATCAAGATCAAACTGGGTTTCCACATCAACCTGATTAGTCTTGGTTTACCTGCCTCTGCAGCACTGCATAAAACTTGGGGACAATACCTTTTGATTGGCAGACTGTCCTTCTGTCCCTCTTTTCAAGAAGGACAACTGGAGGGTGCCCTCGAATCTTAGTAGGCACACACCCCTCAGCCTCCCCAGGAAGGTCAGGGTGCTGAAGAGGAGAGTTTATCTCTTAGTTCATCCTCGAATCCAGAAGAAGTGGAACGCTGGACCAGCTCTTTGTCATCTTGACGTTGTGTGAGGGTAGTGGACATTTGCCCAACCAGTCTATATGGATTTTTTTCAGGAAGGCATTCAGTCACATCCTTTCGAACATCCTGTGGGGGTGTTTCAGAGTATGGGGTTGCTGTTCCCAGTGAGAGCTGGACTCCAAAAGGATCAGCCTTTGTCACCAATTCTATTCAAAATGCTTATTGTTAGCTGCAGCTAAGTGGTGGAGGTCAGCCACTTTGGTGGCCACAGGATCAGCAATAATGTGATCATCGTGTTGTGACTTTCATAGAAATAAAGTATTATATTCATATGTTATAACAAATCCGTGACGAGATTCTCATCGTTTCATAAGCACAGGAAGATGTTTCTGTGTAATTTTACATTTTTCTAAAGAAGCGCAGAACGTGTAACACTGGATGTAGAGAAGACTAGATCATCAATGATTCTTACATGATGATCATACATAATGTTTGTAAGTGTCCATGATATAAGTAAACTGATACACGGTGGTTTTTCCTGTGCATAGAATAGTGGTCTTAATAATAATAAATCTCACGTGCATTTAATTGCCCATTACGCCATGTTATAAATGAAGCTCGCCTCCACAGGCTAGCATGAACCATTGCCTTTTTGTACGAGCACCCACCACAGGGGTGTGCCAGTAAGACAGCGCTACTCTTTCTTCTCTTTTTTCTCCTCGATCTGGCCAGAAGACAAAGCGTTCAAAGGAAGAGAGAGGTTCTTATCTGAGGCAGGGAAAAGGTTTTAACCTGAGAAGCTGGAGCAAAGAAACTTAGAGGTTGTTCTGCTTTCTCCCCTTTGTGTCTTTCTCTCTCCCTCGCTCTCTGTCTGTCTATGTGTGTCTCTCCCTCCTTCAGTGTTCCTGAGGGAATCACGCAGTGGGCCGCATATTTGTGTTGCTGTGTGCCCACTTTATGCCGCGCTCCCCCGCCGAGCGAGGCTACGCAGCATGGAGTGAAAGGCCATGCTGGAATGCCCATAATGCAGTGTGGAAACTGTGACTGCTTTTGATTTAAATGGTTTCAGATGCGCCTTTTGGAGGTGCGCAGTAAGAAACAGCTGGTTGCTGTGGCTATTGATATGCACAAAAAGAGTGTTGAGGCTGTTAAAGTCGCCCCGTAGGCAGGATTCAGGCAGGATTTGCCAAAACATCACTTTTATCCTTATGTAGTATCATGTTTTGGTATGCAGAAAGATGTTTTTAGTAGATTATCATGATTTGCACGAGTTCCTTCACATAACACCTTGTCTTTTACCCAACCCCCTGAACTAATATATTATACTGTCAAATTGCAATGTGAAAATTACAGTTGAGCTTTGAACTGCAACAATAAGCATCCGTCTGCAGCTCAGTTCTTTTTAAGAAAAGTCTTTGAAAAATCTTCTGAAAGATTGCAGATTGCTTTTGATTACGTGGGGTTTTAGTAGATATCCCAAAGGATGAAAAAAAATCAAAACTCACATAATGGCAACTCAGAAATATACCATACATTAGTGCGATTTCTATATCATCAGTGCACTTGAAGGCACAGTTGGAACATAAAAGCATTTTTCATGATGCTTAGACTCTTATGGGGAGCACATTTAACAAGAACATAAGCCCGTGAAGTTTTTAATCTACTTTTTTTCTTTTAGCAGCCAGCTGATTGAACATACAGGAAACGGCGAGCTTAGCATCACCTACTGAGATGTTTTTTAATGTTCACATATCATCGGAAGACAAAGAAGAGATAGAACACAAAGAAGCTATATTTGTCCTCATATGAAAGACGATATGTATGATCGCTTACTTTCAAAGAGGGTTGTTGTCCAGGCTTTTTGTGATGTGGTTTTGTGGGCTGGTCTAAAAAAATGAAGGGAATTAAATGAGATTTACGAAATACATTATTTTTTTTTATCTATTTTTTATTAAACAGCAGGCTTAACAACACAATGAATTCAGAAAGAAGATACACTGTAACTGAATTTGCCTTTTCTTACAGATATTTGTTTCTGAGCCAGGCATTATTTCATGGTAGCCAGTAACTGAAAATAATGTCTCATAACATGCTGTTATGATGAAAAAATACATTTTTATTTCATTTATTTACCTGTACCTGCTGCAATGTTTTTAATGGTAACTGTATACTGTAATGAAAAACGTATAAAATCTACTTAGAATTAGATTTTAATCTGAAAAACTGAAACAATTTGCACTCAATTTATAAATTTGTCATTCTCTTTTTTGAGTAAATTTAAGTAAGTAAATTTAAGTTGGAGCCAGATAGAAACAGGAATATGATTAAGTCACAGCATGTAAGGTGGACACGGGGTTTACAGATGCCCTGAAACCACGAGGAATGATATATGTTTTTGGTTTTCTTTTTTGCACACTTGAAGAACGCTTGAAGTCCTTTTTATGATCCTTTTTTAATGTGCTGACAAAACAAAATTCACTAATTAATCCAAATAATTGTGATTTGAACTATTTTAATCAATAGTGAATCTAGTCAATGTAGTTTGTCTTGGAATTTGAACCCCAAAGTCACAGAATGTGTCTCGTTTTTCTTCATAAAGACAAATTAATGAGATTTTGAATGAAAGATTATACTGATTTCCAGGACCCAGAGGAGCAGATGCAAAGTTGGACATAAAGTCACGACTTCAGCCAGTGGAAACAGCTGTGAATGGGAGGGCTGGAACCACTCAACCAAATGTGTAAGCATGTGTCCAGAATCAGAGAAAAACTGAACGGACTTCTCTCGCTTTCAGTTTGCTCGCTCTCATTTCAAACTGCTTTTTTTCTTTTTCTTTTTTGTTCTTTTTGTCTGCTACACAAAAGTAATTTACTTTGCCAAGTGGTACTATTGTTATGTTCTACACGCTGGGAGATACTGTTAGTGTTAAGCTCACATATACCCGCAGACACACTCACAACAACACAAGCGCAAACCTCCCTTGCCTGTACCTGCAGACAGTGTGGAGAAGAGATAAGGCTGCATCAAATGCACAACACAGTATTGATTTCCATGCCAACCAATCTCACCCAATCAAAAAAGGTCACGCTGTGTAGAAATCAAAAAGGGGCCTCTTTGTTTCAGAATTGCATGCCGGGTAGCCTTCAGGCAGACCAACTCAGTGAGTGAGACAGTTTGAAGCGGAACGTTTTTCATCTGTGGCTAACCACCTCGTGCAGCAGGCAAAATTGGAAAACAATATTGATATCTGACCAGTGTAATGGCTGAGATACCAGTGTGAGGAAACACTTGTTTTTTTCCGTCTCCTTTCTTTTGAGAAAAGTAGTCTGGCTTTCTCTCCTGCATGGCAAAAGCACACCCATTACAAACACCGGTGTCAGCGTGAATCTAATTTTGTCAGCTCCGTGCCATGCCTTCCAAACTCAATCTGTAACCCTTGTATGTTTCCGTGACTCACTGAGACATGATTAGCAAGGCAACAATTCAGATCTTTGGGGCTGGTGGGCGGATTTCACAGCCTTCCTATTGCTCAGTGTGATGACGGTCAAGATGGGGGCTTTGGAAGTTGTTTTTGATGTGTTTGTGTTGTTCCATGCTGGGTCCGGGTCACCCCTACATGCATTAATGAGCTGATGCGGCGTTTGAAGTTGGCCTTCAAATCTCCTTTGGTGTTCTGGCCCTGGTGTCCACCCCTCTATCCTCAGACTTTCTTGCTCTCAAATCCACTCTTTACAGACACAGTCAACATCACAGGCGCAGGCAGATGCTCAGTCATTTACATCGCCAGCAGGAGACGCGCGGCCTCACTCTCCTGCAGCGAGCTACTGATGATGAAATGAGGAAGAATGTGCATCTCTGTTTTGTCAGATGTCACTGGCGCGGAAGAGTTATGCACAAGGTATCGCTCGGTATTGATGCCTGACACAGAGTCTACACTTGAAGGCTGGAACATGGAGCAAGTCACAAGTTAATCATCCAGATGACTGCGGTTTGTGTTCTGTCTGGGAGCTCTGTGCTTTGTCCTTTGCTTTCACATGCTTTATAATGTTGTCTTTGCTTCGTGGTTTAGGCACTAAAAACTACTTGGCTAGATTTAAGCAGTAAGACGATTAACAAGATTCAAAAATGTCCCTTGACAAAAATAACCATGCTTGTTGAAAAATGAGCCTGGCCCACTGGCTTTATAATGTGACCCCAAGCGCTCTTTACCAGTGTCTGTGTTTGACAAGTCAGAAGTATGAGACATGTCTTACTGTGACCCCAAAGGATACTTCTCAGTAATTTTGAGACCCAATTAGCTTTGACAGCATGTGAAAATAAGGACTAGTATTTAGTTCAACCTCCTAGGACCTGGCATCCACATATGTGGACATCACATTTTGGGTTGAATAGACCAAAATACAAAATTTCGCTCTACCAGAGCCTGATGTCCACTGTTCCATCGAAATTTAAAACAAATGTCCTCATATGTGGATCTCGTTTTTCACCGAAACAAAAATCTGGTAAAGAAAAAACAAACAAACAAACAAACAAAAAATCAGGTAATTCTTTGTTTTTCCTTCATCAGTTCCCAATCAGCCCAAATAGCAAAGAGAAAGTAAAAATGCATGCCATGAAACAGTTTGGGTCTTAGGAGGTTAATATAGAAATCTGTGACAATCCAAACCAAGCCTAAGCCTAGCCAAACAAGCAAGATGGAAAAAGCAAGAGAAAACAATAAAAATAATATCCCAACAGGACATGAATTCCCTTTACATCTACATTTGACTGGATAACAAAATTGTGACTTGGAACATCACTACTCCTTCAACCTCCAAAAGCAGATTTTGTCACGTCTCTTTGTGATGCCATCAAATGCTGACAGAGGAGCAGTATTTGACGCCCTGGGATTAGATCGGATGGCACTCACGCAAACAGTGAGAATATCAAATACGATTAAATAAATAAATCCTTTTCCTCTCTTTAACTTTCAGTGAGTTGTTTTACCCACTCTTTTGCCAAGGCCCCCTCAAAAATCCCCATTTTTGTTCAGGCAGCCAGTGTGGCCTTCCAAATGCACAATTGCTTTCCTCTGTGAGCTCCCCTGTTTCCTGGTATGCTAATTTCCTGTGATGATCAGAGGGACACAGGGATAAAAGTGCTGTGCTTTAAGCACTTTGTAGTTTTTATGTTGTTGCCATAGTAACATGAAACTGGAGGCCAAATCAATGTGGCTTCTCTCATTTGCATGGAGAAATAGAAACCTTAAACAGAAACAGAAGGAAAAGAAAGGGAGGGAAGAGTGAAAAGAGGCAAAAAAGAGGGAAAACATCCCACACTGCAGAGCATCAACTTTCTTTCTGAACAAGCTAGTTTAACAAGAGTAACTATTTATGTATATATGGCAAACACTACTTCAACAACAATTGCTTATTTAAGTGCAAAAACACAGCAACGCCCCAACTCTTTCTGCTATCTGAGAGCATAGCTTCCATTCTGCACAGTTCACTTGATATGCATCCCACATGCTGCTCACTCCACTTTGAAGTTGTTCACGGGGCTATGAGGCTATGATTATCCCATCCCTGACAAACCTTCCATTCCCGCTCTGAACTATGTACTGCCGACTGCAAGAGCTACGAAGCAACAGCCCCAGCCCTTACTACAACCGAGTCCGAGCCCCATTCTGATTCAGCTCATGAATGCCTAATTAGTTGTTAATTAAAGCTTGGCTCCTCCGTATGCCACTCAGGCTATCTCTGCATTTATTAGGTTCCCAGACTGGGCAGCTGTTAATGAATGGTGTATTTATTCAGACCAATCTGTTTGTCTTCAGAGTGCACCCCTGCATGACGAATACACGTGTGGGTATGCTTGAAATGATTGCGCAGTCAAAATGTGTGCAGGTAGCGCAGATCTATCCTCTTCCACTTGCTATTAACACCAAATCCTTCTGTCTAATTACCATTCATTCAGACAGATTGGAGGTGGCATATTCTGTATGCAGTCTCCTCCCATGCATCCATTACTATGCCCAGCTGACTCCAAGGGTTGTTAGCGACACAAAACGGTTCAACTGCGCCTGCATCAGCTTTATAATTTATCGTGCAGCAGTTGAGGTTAGTGACAGAAGGAGGCTGATGTCAGATCAGCATTTGAGGAGCTCCCACCCATGAAGAGAGAAGGGAGGGATGTGATGCATATGAAAGGAGGAAATAAGATCAGGAGTTTCTGGGTGATATTTGTAGAAGAACTCAGATGAATCTTGTTATCTCTGTCTGGTCAAGAAGTCCTGCTTTTTGTTGGTGCTGGCAAGTGATGAAAATAAAGACTTAAAAAAACTCATTCAAATTCAAAATCCACAGGATAATCTTAAATATTTAAAAGAAAGAGTTCAGCGGCCTAACATTAACACGGATCACATACTGTATATCCCCCCCTCGGGTTACAGCCAGAGGTTAAGTCCATTTAAAGAGAAAAACTAAAGCAGATTTGGCTGCATCCCAAGGAAACGTGGTGTTTGTAAGGCTGGCATGTAATTACCTCCCAACAGCAGCCCACTTAGCACTGGGCTTAGTCTTTATAGGCGCCCATAATGCATTGCAACCATTAGTCATTCCACATAGGTTGTTAGTCATCTTGTTGCAGTCAAGAAAACTAAAGATCATTTTGAAAAAGGAGAGGGGACACATAACTGGAATACTCGCAATCCCAAAGGGGAATCTCTGGGAATTTGCAGAAGTGGAGTCAGAAAGTCACTCTAAACTGGGTCTGCAAATGGAATTTAGAGATGAAAGCCAACTCTGTTTGCCATTCTTCGCACAAGGGGGCAAATTACCAATGACGTCGCCATTGTTTTCTGTGGCCAAACACATTAGCTTTAAATGAGGCTCTGGCTCTGTGACTACTGAATCCTCTCATCAGGCTTGAGTCCTCGTGATATCCTAGTGTGATATCTCTCAGGCAGGAGCCGAATAAACACAGAGTAAACACTGACATCATACGTGGGAGCCGATCAAGAGTGACATCAGCAGGAAACGTTAAAGAGCAGTGCCTAGTTTCGGGCGGAGGCTTTGTTTAGTATTAGCTTTTAACTCTCCCCTTCATAATTTCCTTTATGCAAAAAGTTACACTGGCCTCATTCTCACAACTAAGCATGCATTTTTTTTTATCACACAGTGCCCCTTTTTGCCAGTGTAAAATACCTACATAGCATTTTCTGTGTTACAATAGCTTTTACTTTTCACATCAGGAGCTGTCTGTTTGGTGTGCCTAATCTTGGGCTTTTATTTCAGTTCATTTTAAAGAAGGTAAAATAAGAATGTAACTCTATAACTCAAGGCAAGTGAAAAGATAAGGGAGGGTGAGTAACAGAACTGTAAATGAAAGATGGATGCCGTTACTTGGTCTTTACCTGCTGTATCTGTATGGAGTGTAAAGTTATCAGCTAACACTAGCAAGCTTGGTTCAGGCTGCACTGAATAGGTAGACACCTGCGTATCAGTGCTAAGTAAATAAAAAAACTAGGATCAAACTCATCAAAAATAGAGCATAGTTTATTACTACAGTTAACCGCACAGCAGGACGTACTATTTGTCAGATTGCTTTTAACAGGCTCCAACAGGCTCCTGCATAACTTAAAGCCTTAATACAATTTAAAGAGGTGAGGTGTTTTTACACCATCCCCACCCACCCAAAGGTGTTGTCAGCTACAGAAACCACCAGACTAATCATGGCTGCTTACGCAACTAATACAAGTCTGATGTGGGAACATAAAATATAATGAAAATTTTAGACTTTTGAGGTATAATTTTAGTTTTTTTGGGGGGAGGAAAAAGTATGTTTGAGAAATAAATTCCTTAAAACACGTCTTCAGATAATTTTTTTTAACAACCCTACTTCTCATTTTTCTTCTGCCGAATTTTCCCAGATCTCAAAAATTACTTTTAGACCCGAGTTTTAATAAACCAGACGAGTCCTTCAAATCAATCACGCTGAGATGTAGAGGAGGGGAAAGGTTATAGTGCAGGTGTCATCGTACAAGAAGAAAGGCAGGTGTGCAAGCAAGAACAGACACACATACACACGTCTCCGTTACAGCTTAATTGACACTGCACCTCTGGACATTGACCAGGTGTTGCCTTCATGCTGTTCACATACCTGTCCCCTCTCAGCCACCTGACTGTGGTGAATAAAAGCCCTAATTAATTTAGGCTGGAGCTTCCCCTTTCAAACCTGTCCGCTGTTTGCTTTGATCTGTTTGCACTGCATTTGATCTTTAGTGAGGCTGTTAACAGCACCACTGAATTAGACCATCAGCCCCAGACGAAGTCTGTCCTAATTACCGTCCTCTCTACTTAACAAAAGGCCCAGGGCCTGAGGCCTAACCAGCCCGTCTCATTTATAACCTGACGGAGGTGCTTAAAACTGCAAAATACACCCCTGATGTTGATTGTGTGTGTTTTGGCTCATGTTCATATTCAGCAGCGTCACATTTGACACTATAGTATGTCTCAACCTTGAGGTATGACAGTTTAAGGGTTTTTTTTCCTGCTTGGATTTTATAATTATGTCTGCATTTTATAGTTTTATTTGCCTTTTAGTTACAGTTAACATTTTAGCACTTATGGGGGAAAAAATTGCTCAGATGTGTGGCAGTTATAATTTTTAACCACTTAATATTCAGGACCACCATAATGCTACTGCTCCTTTGAGATGGAAATCCCCTCTGGGTTATCCACAGTGAAGCCATTGTTGAATCTCTTTATTGGACATCTAAGCATTTCCCCCAGAGCGATATATCTGTATTTGTCCATAAGCTGTTACAGACACACAGATAGTGTTATTCAGCTTAACTGCCACACATCTTGTACCTACTTATAGTAAACAGATTCCTAGTAAAACATGTCTCTTTGTTTTTTCAACAACGTACTCATCTGCTTATCTAACCGATTCCTGTTTTTGTGGTGAGCAAGCAGTCACGACCTCTTCGCTGAAACCTACATGTGTGAATCATGGGACAGATCACAGGCATGCTTCGAAATCTGCATCTTATCTGATTATCTTTTTTAAACATGGCCTTTGAGTGCAACTGCTTCAGCACATTCCCACAGAACATGAGGGCAGTTAAAACGAAGCGGCACAATCACGCTGTCAAACCCTCATTGTCTGTTTAACAAAAATCTGCCACGTTTCCGTGTTCCTCTCATAACCTGAAGGCGCTTGGAAAAACGGTTGAGCTGGCATGAAAGACAAAAAAACGTTCCAGGAAACAGCTGCAAAAAATGTAACGTCGTTTTCATTTAACTTGATGTTAATTGTCAACACCTAATTGTTTAAAAAAAATACATATGTCAAAAAAAAAGAAAATCATGCTGACTGAGATAGCAAAAGGCTTCAGTAGAAAAGCTGATACTAGACTGTTGTGTTCTACTGCTTACATAAAACATTTTATGCCTGAAAGTGATATTTTAAGCATCATTTTTCACATTAAAAGTGAAGCCAATGATTCTTCACATTTACATCAGAATCAGCGACCTACACAGTTTCCTTCAGCTCGTGGAGACTTTAAGCATTTTTCAACTCACTGTTTGGTTTTGCTGTAATTTTATTTTGTTTTTATTGAATTCATTAACCCTTTTACCACAGAAAAAAGAACCAAACAAAAAACACAGGTAGGCAACAAAGTGGCGTAGCCAAAGGACCAGGAAACAAACAGGAGAAAATAGACAAAATAATGAGTGCAGAGCTGAGTATCTTGTCATGCTGGTACAAGAGAAAAAATGACCAATGTACAACAAATCAACCCCCCATAAGGAAACACTATGAAAATTTGAAATACTAGAATAACAATAAAACCCCAAATCTTTGGATAAGTGTAATTTTTTTTATAGTTGTATGTTACTTGGCAGTAATTAGAAGGGGTTTTTTTGTATCCATGTGATGCATACAGTCAGCTTTTTACCCAATGTTCTAGTTTTAGTTAATATTTTCCATCGTCCAAATAAGGTAATATATTTTAGGTTATTTTAGAGAACTAAAGCTCATTGTTTATATTCTACAGTCCAGATCAATCTGGAGGTCAAACAAAGTTCAATCTAATTGTGTTGAAAACATATTTAGAGTTCTGAAGTGTGTATTTAGATTAACGATTGTATTTCATTTCAGAACATGTATTAAAAATGGAAATGTTTTGTAAGAAGAGATAAGATTTCTTTAGTTTTTCAGCAGGTAATTATCCACCCGTGGTATTTCACAGATGAAGCTTGTTGTAAGTATCGGTGCAGTCAGTCGTGCTTGTCTATTGTGTTGCCCAATGCGTCTGAGAGCTCTTTGTGTGGCTGCTGAGGAATGTACTGTATGCACATATGGATATGGTAGATATACCATTTGCGCATAATGTGAACAATGAGCGCGCGCTTGGCCTCACACAAGTGCAGACATCAGAGAAGCATTTTGGAATGCAGAGCGCGCAGGTTTATACACCTGATGATGAAAGACTTATTTGATTAAGGCTTTAAGGTTCAGAGCCAGGACTTGATGTTAATGGATGGTGTTGATGGAAGCTGAACACGTCTCTTTAAAGTAAAATTCATTGTTACTTTTAACTTTTTTCAATAGTGGATTTGGCCTACATTTATACAATTAGTGTTTCAGGCTTTTTTACATGCTAACAAAATGTCACGAGGGGCGAGACTTGAATACGTAGAGTTCAGTCCATAAATATTTGGACAGAAACGACTCAGATACAGTTGAAGTGCAGACTTTCATCTTTAATTCAGTGGGTTGAATGAAAACTAAAGCATTTGTAAACACAATCCCTTCATTTCAGGGGCTCAAAAGTAATTAGACTAATTAAATAACGGAAAATAAAATGTTCATTTCTAATACTTGGTTGAAAACCCTTTGCTGGCAATGACAGCCTGAATTCTTGAACTCGTGGACATCACCAGATGCTTTTTAATGCTCTGCCAGGCCTTTACTGCAGCTGCCTTCAATTCCTGTTTGTTTGTGGGCCTTTCTGTCTGAAGTTAATTCTTCAATAAGTGAAATGCTCAGTTGGGTTAAGATCAGGTGACTGACTTGGCCAATCAAGAATATTCCACTTCTTTGCTTTAATAAAGTCCTGGGGTGCTTTGGCTTTAAGTTTTGAGTCATTGTCCATCCGAATAATGAAACGCCGCCCAATAAATTAGACAGCATTTAGCTGGATTTGAGCAGACAGTATTTCTCTGAACATCTCAGAATTCATTCAGCTTCTATCCTGTGTCACATCATCAATAAACACCAGTGTCCCAGTGCCACTGGCAGCCGTGTACGTCCAAGCCATCACTCTGCCTTTACCATGTTTTACAGATGATGTGGTATGCTGTTCCACACCTTCTACATACTTTTTGGGGTTTTGTTTTTTTCCAGAACCATCGTGGCTTATTTAGATGTTTTTGGTTGTTTGCTAATAAACAAACAAACAAAATCAAATCTAGCTTTTCTGTTCTTGAGGCTTATGAGTGGCTTGCAATTTGCAATGAACACTGTATTTCTTTTCATGCAGTCTTCTCTTTATGGTAGACTTGGATATTGATTCGCCTTCTGGAGGCATTTTCAAGAAAGTCCAGTCGCTTTTCTTTCTAAGCTCCTTAGATTACAATGACCTGGATGACTGAGAACTTTCACAGACATACCTTCACAGAGAGCGTTGTTCACTTGGTTGGCTGTTGTGAAGTGGTTTCTCTTCGTCATGGAAATGATTCTGCGATCATCCTCCACTGTTGTCTTCCGTGGACATCCAGGGTTTTTTTTGCATTGCTGAGTTCAGCAGTGTTTTGTATCTTTCTTTCTTTCTCAGGATGTACCAAACTATAGATTTTGACACTCCTAATGTTGTATCAGTTTCTCAGATGATTTTTTTCTTTTTCCGCAGCTTAAGGATGGCTTGTTTCGCTTGCATGGTGCACGCCTTTGACTGCATGTTGTCTGTTCATAGCAAAAACTTCCAAAATGCAAATCAAATCAATTCCAGGCCCTGTATCTGCTTAATTGACAATTGCATAATGAAGGAATTGCTCACTTTTATCCATGAAATAGCCTTTGAGTCAATTGTTAAATTATTTTTGGTCCCTTTAAAAAGATGGTGGCACATGCTAAGGAGCTGAAACTCACAAACCCTTTAATTTGAAATCCAAATCCAATTTAATGGGTACCCTCAAATGAAAGCTGAGAATCTACACCTTATGCCCATGTCCATTATAAACTTATAATTGGAACATTTTTTAGCAGACAGGTAAAAAACAAAACTTGTGTCAGTGTCCAAATATATATGAACCTAACGGTACATTACTCTTCTTTTTTAAGCATATTCTTCTCGTTTGTGACATCATAAGGCATAATCACATATACTTTAAACACGAAAACATTTGAAAGTTAATAGAAATTGTTTGACAAAGTAAAGAAAGAAAGAACGAGGCCTTAAAGTGAAAACAGAATCAGAAAGGTGATGTAAGTGTCTGATGTACAAGGAAGTTCCTGTCAGCAGAAATACTTGTTTCTGCCAACTGATTTTGGGTTGGGTGTAAATGGGACATTCCTGCAGGCACACATCATATACACGTAGTTTAACCTTTTCCGAGTGTCACTTTACAACACGAAATCACACAATGGCATTAAGTGACGCATATATGCAAATAAATGCAGTAACTGGAGATTGCTCATGTGTTCAGCAAAACAAGCAAAAAAAAAGCTTGTGTCCAAAGAGTGTATTTAGCAGACACGGACGAGCTTTAGTATTAACCTTGTGTACACTTTAAGTTTACACAAAAACCTGAAAGAACTGTTTGTCTCTTTGGATGCAAAATTCTTCACCATGTCCAGCAGCTGCAACCTGGTTTCGTGTAAAAAGTCAAAAAGAATGGAATAGAATTATTAACCTAACCTATGTACTGGACTAGGGGAGGAAGCTGGAGAACTCATGCAGGCAAACTCCACACAGAACATCCCCAGCTGGTTTTCCATCCATCCATCCTCTTCCACTAATCCTTATCAGGGTTGCAGAGGAGTGGGCGCCTATTCCAGCTGTCATAGTGCGAGAGGCAGGGTACACCCTGGACAGGTCGCCGGTCTATCGCAGGGCTAACACAGACAGCCAGCTAACAATTCACACCTATGAACCATTCAGAATCCCCAGTTAGCCTAACCCCACTGACTGCATGTGTTTGGACTGTGGGAGGAAACCTGAGTACCCAGAGAGAATCCACACATGCAAACAGCACGCAGGTAGGACCCATCCACTTGGTGGATTCAAAATCAGGACCTTCTTGCTATGAGGCAACAGTGCTAAACACTGCACCAACCTGCCATCGATATATCTATAATTAGTTTATCAATCGTATTTTATGTTCATTTAGTATATTCAGTGCAACCATCAGCCATGGCAGTAGCAGCTGAGAAAACCTCATGATAGGACAAAGCAGTTTAAAAAACTATTTTCCTGAAACCAGGTTAAAAGTTGGACTTGTGATCAATAACAGCAACAATACAAAAACCTCTGTCATTCTCAGCGGCCATAAGGAAACAAAATTGATCAAAAAGACTTGATATAGTGTAATGCCTCACTGCATGATGACAGAAAATTGATTTTGTCATTTAATAATGAAATTAGACATATAAATACAGTATGTAGCCTTTTTAGTCATTTTCCAGTTGCATGTTTATCATTTGTGCTAGTTCAGCAATTAGGCTAATTGGAAGGAAAAATGATTCAAAGGGTTACACTGCTGAAAATAAATTGTCAAACAGCAAGTTATTTATTTAGGTAACTAAAAATGGCCTTTGAATAGTTAAATAACTGATGCCATCTTGAACAAACTCTTAGTTATTCTTTTTTGAATAATGGATAAAGTTTTTTCAAGAGCAGATTATCAAGATTTTCCTTTCAAAATGATATAAAACCAAACACTGACAGTTTTTCTTTCCTGTCATATCTGACCACCCACGCGGTCCGCGTGCTCAAAGAATACGTTGGCCTCTTTGTCTACGTGCCCTTGAGGAGCTTTCTTACTCAAGGCATCATCATCATCATCTGCATTTGATGTCGTCAGCACGCTTGCATACCTTTTGTTGCTTTTTTTTTTTTTTTGCCGGCCTTAATTCATAGTCACAAAAGATGAGAGGAACCCACAGCATACCAGCCAGCGAGAGGAAGAGTGCTAAAGAAAGAGTAATGCAAAGGCAAAATAAACAGATTTCAAAGCACTTTTTTTTATCAAGACATCAAACGTCCTATGCGATGAAACAGCGTGCTGCGGCTCGCTTGAATTGACACATTGACAACTTCAGACCTATGATGAGAAGAAAGGAGTGGGGAGCAGAAAGATGGTGGAAGGGAGGGAATGAGAGAAAGGAATGAAAGAGAGATCAGCCTAAACTAACAACAATAATGGAATGATAGAAGAGCTTAATTTTGCCTGACAGACGGTGCTTTCATCAGAGTGTGTGCCTTGAACTGCACCTTGATTAATTATTAAATAAGGTGGCCTGCTCTTCAGCTCTGGCCCTCATTTGATGTCCTTGCAAATGTGTTTCTGCTGACAGATAGAGGTCCACTACTGGTCCCTGTTTACACATACTAAAATACTAGAACAGCAGGCAACTCCCATTGCTGTGCTATAAAGCATGACGTTAGCTTTGATGGTATTACAGCTGCTTGGGAGAAGTTTTCAGAGTCCGATTTCAACCTTATGCAAAGATATACTTAAGGAACAATATGTTCTCTATGTGGATTTATTTGTTTGCTTTTGCACATATGGGGAAATCTGAGAGGTATTAAAGGATTATTTAAGACTACAAGAAGTGTGTGGTCTTTTGCTGTATTGCCACATGTAGCATATACTTTTCCATAGTGGTTACTGTAGCCAGTTATAGCTCTTTATTCTAGCATCCTTGATGTTCTGTGGTGGTAAGTAACTGAGCACTTTTTGTGTAGTTAATTGAATATTAATCAATGTTATTTCATATGTCGACTGCACTCTGCAGCGATCTATCGTACTTTTTACGCTTACTGACTCTTTTTCAGACTACAAGTTTGCACATGGGTTGTGTCGTGTCCAGAGATGGGCAGTAGCGTTACTGTAATCCGATTACTTTTTTCGAGTAACGAGTAAAGGAAGGGATTACTATTGCAAAAAAGGTAATTAGATTACTGTTACTTTCCCATAAGCATGCTGCGTTGCTTTTTTTGCGATTTTTTTTTTCTTCGTGGCAACAGCTGTGTGCAGATCAAAAATGGATAATATATCGAGTGCGGGAGAGAGTATGAGCGTGCAGCGTTTAAAGCGTGGAAGTACTGACCCTACTTTGAGTTTGATTCTGTAAAAAGTGACAAAAACATTAGCGTCCACTGCTCTCTGCGTGGGAAGAAAACTTCTTTTTACAGCGAAAAAACCCCTAAACGTCCGAGCAAGCACAGAGTACGCTGCCGCTGGAATGTGAAATTCACAGAGAAACTGCTGTATCCTTCCACTGACCGCTGCGGCACACCTGCACCAGGCAAACCTCCGCCTGCCCCACTCCTGCTATACAGGTTAAAGTAGAGCAACAGGACTGCTGAGTCTTTGATTTTATTTATTTTCTGCTGTGTTTTTCTTGCATCTATTTGAAAGAGTGAGTGTAAACACAAAAAATATTTTATTTTATGTGCTGGAATGTGCAGAAAATAGGTTTAAATGTTAAACATTTTTCTTCCAGTCAGAGAATGTTGCATATAATTTAATGTTTGCTTGATGCATAAAGTTAAAAGATTAAAACTAATAAAACAAGTTTTAAAAAGAGACTTTTTCATTTGATTACATTTTATATGATGGATAGACTATGTGCACGTTAGCATATGCTACTTCCGGTGCGGAAACTCCTGTGGGGAGCTTTGTTTCCGGTGTCCTGTTTTCTGGTCCAAAACAAGTTAGGCAAATGAATGAATCAAGCGGCGATTTACATTTCTATAGATGTCTTGTTCATCGACTTGTCGATATTTTTTCCCCGCCCCTAAGAGCAAAAGAGAAAGGGATTCAAATGTTATATTTCTCAGCTGTCCCTCGTTTATCGCGGGCGTTATGTTCTAAAAATAACCAGCAATAGGTGAAATCAAGTAGCCAATTTTATTTTTTGACGGTGCAAAACATTTCGTGGACATCGTGGACATACAGTACTGCACTTCAGAGTCACACTGCCAGCGATCGATGCAGCGATTCTGTACTGTACAGGAGAGACGTCACGGAGGAGATCATCTGCAGCGATCAGGACGCAGGACACAATGTGATGTAAAAAAAGCATGCAAACTTGCACTAAAAAAATCCGCGAAACAGGTGAAAGGTGAACCGCGTTATAGCGAGGGACCACTGTAATTTTGAAGGTAAGTCACAACATACCCTTCGTAAATACTAATGTATAGAAACCGTTACCAGCAATCGTTCATTTTTTGTGTGGCTTTTTTTCACGGTTTGTTAACATGCTGTGTAGGTGGGTACTTGACTAGCTGATATCGACATAACAGGGGAAACATCTGGTTTGACTTCACCTGTAGTTTGAATGCTGAACATTTGACTGTTTAATTCATAATAACTGTCACTATACAGAGATGTGCTTCTGAATGTGGACGATGTGTCTTCTGATTTTTGTAATGCAGTTCTGCTTGTGTTGAGTGATGTAAACAACTGATCGATCTAAACTCTTTAAAGGTCAAAATTGATCATTAGATTTTCTCTCAAACCAGGAAGTTAGCATTTTCTCGTGCACAGGGTCTATTATGCAGAAAAAGTAGAATTGGGCTGAAAGATCTATTGCTTTATAACCTATTTAGGGGATAAATCATGTTTTAAAAGTAACTAAGTAACTAATTACTTTTGAAAATAAGTAATCAGTAAAGTAAGGGGATTACTTTTTTGTGAAGTAATCAGTAATTAGTTACTGATTACTTTTTTCAGGTAACTTGACCAACACTGGTCGTGTCAAAGCGTAATCAAAGGATTGCTTTATGGCGAGCCCACCAAACATTTTTAAATATTTTGTTGAATGAACTTCGAAGCTGTCAAATGAAGCTTTTCAAATGGCTGAAAAACTAAAAAAGTTGAGCTGCTGTCTGCAACACCTGGCCGTCTGTTCAGTATCAAACAAAAAACACATGCATTTGCTTTTTTTTCATGACAAAAATGTTGTTTTCCATGTTTCCTGGTTTGTAAGTCAAGCCCTGATTGAGCCTCTGTTTGATGTGGAAACTGCCCATCCTCCTTGTAAGCCCATGGATCTTTTGGCTGTCAGACCTCAACCATTTTGGGGCAGGAACATAACTTTCTAAAAGATGATTAATAAAGGAGGTTATTGACTTAATCTTTTTGTGATTTAAATGTCGTGCCATGACCATAAGTGTGATACAATAGGCTTGTACTCAGTGTGTTGGATGTAACATGCTGCAAAGTTACACTTTACTGTAATCACATTACATTTCTCTAAAGTAGATTCACTGTGCATGGTGTTTACTTTGAAGCCTCTTTAGGCCGATTAGTACTTCGCTTTGTGTTGTCAGTTTTGTGGTCAAACATGCACCCTAAAAGCATTGTGTCCTCATTTGTTTTGGTGTGTGGGACTGTATCCTAAGGTTTATATTGTTAACTGGAAGCTTGTGCTGCACTGCGCCATAGGCATGCAGAGATGAAGCAAGAGCACACTTTATGAGGTTGCATAAATTATGTCAAACTGCCTACAGTTTATAGTATGACATATGTAGTATGCTCCTTCCAAATCCAGACATGGGAAACAATAACCCAGCCCATCACTTGACAAATTGAAACCTCAAGATTTTGCAAACCTGGTCAAAGCATTCTTTAAATGCTAAAATCTGAGCTGATGGCCTCAGTCTGACGCCAGATCACAGGAAACCTTGCCTCCACCTTTCCTTTCTCCCTTTGGTTACTAGTGTGAGGCCTGCATCTTTTTAGCTTTGATTGTTTTGGGCATATCTGGCATAGCTGCAGATTTATTAATATTTCTCCTAACTCAGTGTATCTGGAGATTGTCCTACACACCTAGTTAGCTGCATCAGACAGCCCCCTCAATATGGCGCACATAAAATATAGAATAAGAAGCAGGTACACAACATAGTTTGAACAAGCTCACTGATTTCCACATTTGTCCTTAGATAAACTGTCAGATTTTTTAGAACATCTCCTGTCTATAAACTTGCACTTCTACTCCTCCACTAAGAAAAAAATAGAAATTAGTGAATATAAATAAGTCTTCTTGGGATGAGAGGTAGTAGTATTCACTAAAGCCTTTGATCCAGCCTTAACTAGATAGCCTTGACAAGTCCAATTTATGACTGCTTTTCCCCACAATAGCTCATTGTGTGGAGAGCTGGAGATGATCTAATCACCACTGCCCTCTGAAGTCTGAGAGAGGAGATGAAGAGGAAACATAGTGGAAACATTGTCATCCATCACTTTTGATGTGAAAACACATGATGGCATCACCTTATCTGATCTTTCTTCCAAATTAGTAAGACCAAATGAAATGAAGCAGATCAAACAAGACGAAGGAGTCATTTAATTGCATTACACACCCACACTGCACTTCCTTTGGTAAGCTGTCCTGTTTGTCTGTAGGATTGGACATTTTGATGAATAGCTGCATAACAATGCTCCTGCAGATGACAGTTTGTTGAATAGTTCATATGGCTTTCTCTTAGCTCTCAGCTCTCTGTTCACACACAGCCACAAACATCCACCTGAATACATACAGACTGATGACAAATTCCAGGAAAAAGCGAAACAAGCCAAAACATCTTGGCAGAAAAGCGTCTTTCATCAGCTTGGCAGTGATTCTCCGATGTCAAGCCGATGAACTTGACTGGATGGATAAATACAGTTCTTTCATTTGGTATGCTGCTGATGATGGTGGTGGTGGTGGAGCGCTGTCCAACACCATTCTGGAGCCAGATGCATTAAACTATAGATTCATGGCTGAAACTGTATTTGTGCATAAAAGCAGAAATGTGCATGTGGTTACCATTTTACCAGGCACAATCTGATGTCACAGCATCATGACAATAATGTTAGTCCAGGATCAACATTGCAGCTGATCAGTAATATTGCCTGAACAGTCAGTTAGCGTTAGCCAAAAGTTAGCTAATGCTATTTAAACTAAGACCAGCTTTACTGTTTATTTACAGCATTGTCAAACTCATCATTCAGTGACCCCTCATGCCCTGTGATTACGGGCAGTATCACTCTGGAAAAACTCATCTAGGTCTACTTTTGTATACATCAATGAGCCTTACCCTTTAAGAGCACCATGCCAGTAAAATGCACCTCACACCATAACAGAGGCACTGGATCCCCACACTCAAAGTGTCAGGTTCTTTCCTTTACTCTCTCACCCGTCAAAATAAGCACACAGAAAGTGGTCGATGCACAGATGCTTTAAAACTTCAGATAAACCTGGTTACCAAAAGCCAATCAATGTCGCCTTATCATCAGCAGTCCCTTCACTCTGGTGAGAGTTCAGATGTCGGCTACACGCTCAAAGACAAAGCCGAGCACAGATACCGACTCGTGCCGTCCTCTGTCTGCGGCACCTAAAAACAAGGCAGATTCGAAAATGCCACCTTGTGACTTTTTGGAGGAGCTAATCTATTCTATTTAATGTAGTTCAGAAGGGCCCAACATTCGCACTGAAGACACAAGGCAGGATTAATCCTCATATAGCGGTGGCAAGATGAAAGGAGATAAACCACTTAGCTTCGTTCTTGGATGACTTTATATATTTATTTCCCTCAAGTCTCTTCCCAACGTTTGAAAAGGGATTTAGCAGCAAAGACACTTAAGTCTGTGGAATTTAATCTTTTTTCCTCTTTCAAGTAAGTTGTGGATTTTTTTTGTGCGCTGTTGAGTTTTATGAACTTTCGACAATAGTTTGGGGAGGGCTGAATGACAGAATTTGATGTGTTAACTGTGGCCTAACATTAAAAAGAAAAACTTCTTGAGCATTCCTGTACAACTGTCATCAGAACAAGTTCTGCAGCTGAATCAAAAACACTGCATTTCATGCAAACTACTTTGGCTTTTGGGTTTATTTGATAGGTCACCGCATGTGTTTGTTCTTTCTGGTTCAGACCTCTAAATAAATAATCCTCATAATGTGAATGCAGATTTCCTGACCCCAGAATGTGTCGCAAAGCTTCATGCCCGACTGTCAGTCTGACCTGTCTGCTCTTCAATAGCTTCCCACTCCTCTACCGACTCTGCGGCGCTTGCGTTCTGAGCTGAGCCTGCTGAGTTGTGCCGACCCCGGGATCTGGCCTCCGCACATCAAAAGCTCCGTATGGAGGATGTTAATATTTGCTCAGGTGCGTCTCACGAGTCTCCCTCTCTGAGCAGAGAGTGCTCCGAGCATATAAATATATCAGAGGCCAAAGGGACGTCTGGTCCTGCTGTCCCTGTGTGTGAGAACAGGGGATGGGAGTGGATGACATTGTGTGCTGTCGCCAAACAAGCCCATACACACTCGCATACACAGATTTCACTCCTCCTCCCGACTGCTGGGGTCGGTAGCCTTCATTTGAACCCCCTCTTTCCTTTCTTCTTGGTGGCCTTCTGACCTGGGGCTGCCCCTTGGTCAGGGGGCACATGGACAGGACAGCTGGGGACAACAGGAGCCCTGTCCCAACCAAATCCCCTCCTGCCTCCTGCCTTTTCCATCCCATGGCCCTTGTGTTGCCTTTGAACTTGTGCCGCCTGATACTGAGGCAAGACCCCACCTCCCGAGACATCCACTGTTTATCCAATGCTACAAATAAGAACAGAGTGGTGAGATTAGATACGACTTTCCCCTAACCTTTGGTGTAAGACCTCCATCTCACACCTGCATCGATTCCATCTGAGTGTCACTGATTAAAATGACTAACAGAAAGCCTGGGCTCCATCTCCCAACGCTGCTTGCACGTCTGTTATTTGGATGTCAGGTTGACTTGGCTCGCCGTGATGGCTTGTTTACGCTGAGCTCCACAAATAAGATCTAACCCTCAGCAGCCGCTGTCGTCAGGCAACAAAGATAGACAGAAGTAGAATCTAGAAACTCCAGCGTCACATCAAAGGAGCTGGAAGCCACTCAGCTCCACATCTGTGGAACAATCTGACTGTGAGACCGAGGTGTTTCGTAACTGGCTTACTGACAATACATAGACTGTTGAGGACCTGAAGAACTGCTGCTCCTGCTGGAGCACACGTACATGTCTGGAGTTTAGGATCCCAGGGAAAAATGGAGGCGGGGTGCAGGATTTTATTTGCTATCAGCTCAAGGGGCAGAGGAGGCTTTAGAGCAAGGTCTTGGATGTTTACTATAGAAATGAAATCATGATAAGAAGCCTATATCATAAACAAACTACCAGAAACAGGCTGACCAGAAGGAAAGCTTTATATTTCTCTGCTTGGAAATAAACTAGAGAAAGCTATCCGTATAAAAATGGGTGAGGCGAGACAGATTGTATAGTTTTGTTAGAGCAAGGTCAATATACATGGTCCCAACAGCAGAAAATTAGCTTTTAGCGGTTTGTATTGCAGTTACACACTTCAGGCTTTTACCCAGCAGCGGCAGAAAACCCATTAATGCCGTGACTGTCGGTTCATCATCGATGTGGAAATGTTAAAAACGTCTTTCACAGTGACTTTGTCTATCTATCTAAACTCGGAGGGAGGAAAGGTGTCCAGAACCAAATGTCATTCTTCGATGTCATTTTCCTGTATAGTCTGTGAATGACGATAACATTACCAGACAAAGTAAAACAGGATTGTTAAATTCTATAATATTGATCACCTGTTCTTATCAGTGAAGTCCAGGGCCCATCCTTCCTGCTGATATTGTCCCCACTGCTCGCAGTAATCATTACTTTTTTATTGTTCTAAAGAAAATACTTCAGTGTTGACATTGTGGAAGTTAAAATTGCAAAAATATAAACTATTTCTGCCCAAACTTTCTGTGTAGATCAACACTAAGACAGGTGATTAAGCGAACCATTAAAAAAAAAAAAGGTACAGATTATTGCTATTTTAGACTTTAAATTTTTTTATTCCTGAACTCTATGAGAGGAGTTTGCATGTTGCAGTTATAGATAACCCTTAATTCTCTTCTATTCTCTGCAGCTTACAGCCTTTCACTTCAGTCATCATCTGAAACAAGCAATTTTAGTTCTCTGCGTGACCAATCCCCTCTCATTAACATTAACTAGACACAGGAGTAGAAGCCATATTCAAAACAAGCATTTAGAGCAGTCTGAATCCTGATGCTTTGGCTTACTTACTGCACATATGGTGACCTTATTATTTGAAACTTTGGGCATGTTTAATTTGAGCATCCATCACTGCTGCAGTCTAATAGTACATATGACAGAAAATAAGGAAGAGCATTGAGGACCAATTTATGAAGTGTAACGAGAGAATAAATAACAACAGGCACAGCGAGTTTAATCCACCAAAAGATAAGAAACTACAGCCAGATCAATCTGAAGGAAAAACCAAGACTTGCTATGTGGAGACACGTGGAATTAGCACACCAATGAACAAGCTAGCTAACTAACAAAAACACAATGCTTAATACATCAAGGTAATTAGGAACAAGTGGAAACAATCAGGGAATCACAGAGATAGGAACAAGCCAAAGAGAGGAAGTAAAATTTAGCAAAACACACACAAAAACACACTAATAAATCAGACATGACAACAAAAATTGTTAAGTAAAGCAAAGAAGGGGGAAACATACCAGAAACATAAAGAAGAAATATGATGGTGATTACTGGGTTAGAGCCAAGTCTGAATTTTATCATCAAAGTATGAACACACTTGTGCACAAACTCACTATACTATAAAGGAGGGATGTCAGTGTCCTGCAGGTTTTAGATATCAGCGGACATGAGGAAGTCATTTAGCAATTTGAATCAGCTGTGATGGATCAAGGACACATCTAAAACCTGCAGGACACCGGCCCTTTGGGCCTGGAGTTCCGACACCCCTGCTATAAAGGAGCAAATACACATGTTGTCTAGGAAACACTATTCTTAGTCCAAACTCTTATCGTCGTGTTCTTAGATCTCCATGCGGGACTGAAGGCTCCTGATTTACTGAGAGACATGGTTTGATTAGTTCCAGTTACAGACTTTTGTCTTATGAAGACATTGATAAGACAAAAGCTGCACTGACATATCGCATGGAATTTGTGTAGAATTACATGAGAAGAGTTGGAGAACTAAACTAGAACTAGAACTAAATTTCAGTTGTAAGACTGAACAGAAACAGAACAGATGCACTGTATAAGTTGCTTAAAATGTATAACTCTTATATTTTAAGCAGCAAGGGAAAAAAGGCACTCTATAAATGCTTATAGCTCTTAAATAATGTGAGCTGACCACTGCCTAATACATTATACCGGAGAATAATTTAGCATGAATTTTTCATTTATGGGAGAAATTGTAGCTTGCATTATTACAGGAAGTATGTTGCCTCTATGTTTTATTTTACTCTTTAATGCAGTAAACTAATAAGATACTGTATACGTTGTTTCCACTTCAGTTATTTAATTAAATGGCCAAACGGCAAACATATGTTACAATTTTCACAGTAGATTTTTCAACTCCTAATCAAATATTCCCTTTTGCAAACTGAATTATTCAAGTGTGGAGATTTTTCATGGAGTTCACGTTTAGGATATGAGGATGCAGTATCTCAAAAATACCCCTTTTGCCACCCTTTTCCTCCGTTCGGGTGTTTTTAATTTATGTATTTATTTATTGAGAGTAACCTTTCTCTGAGAGCACAAAATCCACTTTTCTGCTTTGCGCCAGCTACATCTGTTTAATGCCACAAGCAGCCGACAAAACACATCATTAGTGCCACAAATGAAAGTGATTTTAAAAAGCACAGAACTGTTACAGCTTTTGTCATCCTGCTGTAGAAGAAAGCAAACAGCCACATCTGCAGAGTGCTGAGGTCAGGGGGGAGACGCTTGAACTCACTGGAGGCAGGTGAAGTCTGACCTCGTCAGTGTTATCGGTCCGACGCGTCACCGTGTGAAGACAAACAGATCGAGATGGCTGAAAATACCATGGACTCCCAAAAGAAAATTACTAAAGTGAGGGCACCATCTGTTCCACAATATGGAGATAATTAACTGCACATAATTGAAACTGATAAACACACAGTGGGAAAATCTATAGGCATTAATATTAGATAGAGTGATTACTAGTCTGACTGGAAAAACTGAAGCGCATTAATATATGTTTGAAAATGATCTAACCTCATGACCCCTCTTATTTGTATGAATATGCAAATATGAAAATTCTCCCTGCTGTTTTTGTTGCATCATGGTCAGGCCTCTGTGTGTTGTGCAGACTGCTTTTGAATGAAAAATCATTCCCCCTGAAGAAATAGTTATGTTGTTTTCAATCATTCATGAGCTTTTAGAAGTGTTAAATACTCCAACTTCTACTGGAGAAATCTTTCATTGCTCGTAATGACTTTGAATCGCTGCAGAAACCCATCACATATATATGCCATAGGCCTTCTGGGATAATACAGGAGATACTGTGATACTGTTACTCACAACTGTGTGTAATAACATTATATAATGTGCAGATGACACAACAGTAATTGGGCTGATTTCCAGCAATGATTAATCTGCCTACAGAGTGGAGGTGTAAAATCCTGTGAGCTCAGTGGACAACCTGTCCCTCAATTCTGGGTAAAACTCATCATCGGCATCAGAAGCTACACTGAACAAGGATTATACTCCAGCCTTCATCAGCAGGAATCAGGTGGAGCATGTACCAACCTTCAGTTAACACCACAGCAGTGGTTGTTTTTTCCTAAGAATGCTGAAAAAAGGTTATCACTGAGACACGTGATAATGTTTGTATTATCTCTGGAGTTCTACACCGAGTTGACTCAGTGCAGACGATTGTCAGGGTGTAGCAACCAGCCTGCAGGTCATTTACAGCGCAAACTGCCTCAGGAAATGCACCAGCATGCCACAGCCTGTTTGAACTTCTCTCATCCAACAAAAACTTTTGATGCATATGTCTCAAGTCTCAGTGACAGAGGTATAAACACAATATATCAATCTATCAAATGTCCTGGTTGAACTGCTTGGGCTCACAATCATAACCAACTTACTGCAAACTTGCACTGAGGCTGTAACGTAATATGTTTATTGCACCATGTTTATCTTTCTTTGTATTTTATCAGATTATTTACTTTGGTTATGGGGAGATTATTTTACTTTTACTCAAATCTTAAGCCATCAAAACTTTAAGTGACTTGAATGTGACTTCAAAATGAAATCAGCCTTTGTGCAGCACTACACTGCTTCAAACACTCCTGCTTCATTAATGGGAAGAGCTTGTTTTGATTAGTTTTGGAGATCTCCCTGGATTTCCACTACTGTATCCACTCAACTCGAATTTCATTTTGGGAAAAAAGAGCAGGACATCGCAGCCTTACTGCTCTTCATTGCGTTATTTACAGCGATGCTCCTCAAACTCAGGGTGATGTTTTTAAGTTTATGGCATTCTTCCCGTCAACTCCACCACTATCCTTCAGATGGGGCCATTTTTATATCTAAATAAGTCCAAATTTTCAGTTAATTTCCAGTCCTGACTAACTCATGCTCTACTGTGATTAGCAGCTAGGTGCTAACTTTGTCTTCTGCTTCATCCTGGCCTCACAGTGTACACCGACTTCCTTGAAGGAAGGAAAAAAGTGGCTCTAGCATCTGGAAACCAGAATGATGAGATTTTTTTTTCATTGAATAACTGGGTCAAGATTTCTGTTGCTTGCTGCAGACTTCTTGCTACAGCTATATACAACCTGTGGGGTTGCTTTGTATGAGAGGGTAGTGCTGTGTGAGTGATTTTAGGTTGATCTAAAAGACAGAAGAACAATGACTGATGGTGATTGTGATATTGTGATTCTGTAGCTATCAAAGATTATCTGTCTGCTTGATGGACCCTCTCAAGTGACCAGCCATCATAAAACATAAATGCAAATCCAATTTTTTAACAAGGCAGAGGTCACACAAAGACTCCTCAAAGGATCAGTGAAACAGCAGGATAAAACTGACTGTCAGAAAACCTCAGTGAAAAAACGTCACGTCACAAACTCTCGTCAAATATTCATCACATCCCTTTTTATTCCCGTTTCATTCGGTCTTCAATAGTAACAAATACATTAGTGGATGAAAGACAATCAAACCAGTTCCCAGAGGGAGCGCGTGAAGCATCCCTATCTCCATGCTGTTTGTACTTGGGAAGAATCAATTAAAAATGTACAGCTGCTATAGATTTATTATTCATGTGCTCATCTTTCCCACTTCATCGATGGCCGACACATGTATTTGTCAGCCGAGTAAATACATCGGCAAAGGAGGAGGAGATGAGAGTTGGGTTTGTGAAGACAATGTTTGTGATCATTTTGTAGAACTGGGGTTTTCACCATCGTGTGCCCCTCTCGCGATATTGGATTTATAAGCTTTTAGAAAGAGAAGAGTTTCCATTTTTATGTCCCTTTAAGTACATGTCTGTCTGCTGTTCTACTGAGTCAGTGCATCTCCTCACTTTCTGCTGATGTCTCTTTTTGTTTTGTGTCTGCGTGAGTTGTGTCTCTCTCTCTCAAACATTGGGGTTCTTCTTCAGGTATTTGGGTAAAAACATTGATTATTGACTGGTGCATTTTTGAATTTTGACAGCTTCTTATCTGATATTTTCTCATTTCATCCTCACCCATCTGCCTGCCAGTCAGGTTGCTGGTGCTATAGATCCCTTATGGCTCAGCCAAAGAAACCATTGAAGCTGTGCTATGCAACCTCTCCCCCTGCGCTTTGCTTATAGGATCCACAAGCAGACCTACAAAGATGCGATTGAAGTGAAAGAGTCAAGTCAATCTGAGCTCGCTCACTGGCACGCACGCACACACAAACACATGTGGGCGTTTCGTCTTGTAACATCTGAGATTCTTCAAATGCGCTTTTAAAAAAAGTTTCTCGCCAACCACATCAGTAGAGGCGAAACTTGTGCAAAGAGCTGCCAAGTAAGACACACACACACACACACACACACGCACTAAGACACCTACCTCCAGGTTTCTCCTCCACGAGAAGAGTGTTCTTCCACCTCCACTTTTTTTTCTCATTATTGCATTTTTATTAAAAACATCAATTTCTCTGATGCTTGCCTAACATCTGTTCCCGGGGAAAGTTGTGCAGCCCTAATAGGGAATCAATAGACGGAAAATATCTCATTTTCAGGTGGAGGGGTAAAGATTGCGGTTTAGCAGATGTTCTATACAAAGATGTGAGAAGTGAGCTGTAGGTGTGTGCATCAACATAAGTAATGTTTGACCATGTGCTCTGTGGTATATGTGAGATAACAGATACAGAGTCTCCCTGAGGGGAACCTTCTTCTTGATAGCTTCATCTTTCAGGCTGAAAAGCTTTAGAGAAAACCTTTCATATACATCTAAATTTACATCTTTGAAAAGTGAACGACTCACAGATAGCAACTTTCACGCTGAACTAACACTTTCGTTTGGCCATAATGTGCTGCCCTCGCAAGTCTGCATTTATCTGTCATGTCGTTGACTAGATGCCGGAGTGTGAGCACGCATCTCTGCCCATCCGCTGTATAAATGTTCCTTTTTATCTGAGATATGTGTTGCCTCGGAGATAAGATGAGATCTGAGATGACTTTGACCAAATCCCAAACCAAAAATGAAAAAAAAGAAAACCTCTGTGATCTCCAATGTTGTGGAGATGCCTGCATTCTTATTCTGTGGCTGCATTTCACCTCTCCACCCCTAGAGGGCGAATTCAGTGAGAGAGCCTGTCTGTTTGAGGATGTGTACTGGGTCACAGAATGTGAGATTGCCGGTTGGGAATGAGCTGTGTTAAGTGTTAACTGTGGGGGGGGGGAAGCAACAAATGCTGACATGTGCTTATTTGCTCCTGAACAAAGAGGAGAGATGTTTGGCAACTAAGTGGTTTGGTTGAAGTGGCTATTGTGCGATCAGTCAGTCTCCTTGCATAAAAAAAAAAAGAGTGTACTGATGATTCTGAACATTTCAGCAACACTAAAACAATAATGTGAAACAGACAAAAAGAAAGAATGGTGACCTGCTAAAACAGCTTTCTGACACAATTCCTTCTGGCGCCGTGCCACAGTTTCTTGCTGCTTCTCTCCACATCTGGCGGTTGAACATAAAGGAGCTTTTTGAAGGCTGGAGACACTGTAGGTTACTGGATGTTCCTCCACCTGCAGGTTGCTTCAATCACACACATCCACAAACACACAGACACACACACACACACACACTCACAGACTCTATCTGGTGTGTTAAAAGCACATCCCAGACACAGGAGGAGCAGTTTGGATGTTTCCAAAGGCACTATTTTAGAGAGACTACAGGAAAGGTGTGAGGAGGAAAAAATATGTGGCCTTTGACCTCAAAGGAAGTGATTTATACAGGACTATAAAGCAAGCCCCCAGGATCAGTGCTAGGCTGTGATTTTGGAGTTGTGGCCGCAGTTTTAAAAAAAAAGAAAATAATAAAATAAAGAAAAAGCAGACTGAGAGGCTTCCACAGACCCAAAAATATTTTTTCATGCGTAAATTACTGACTGTTGGTATTAAAAACTTGCTTTCAAAAAATTACCATTTCATTATTTTTATTTACATCTTTGACATTGTAAAAACCTGGAAGAGTAAACATTCTTCAGTGAATTCATCCAGCAAACATATTTTATTGCAGTGAATGGGGATCACTGTGATTCCACTGCTCTCAGCTCATCAATCATAAGCCTTTGCATGCACTGCACCCTGTCATTTTTCTTTCTGCCACACAGGGACATGTGAGAACAAAAATGTCTGATGCAGTCAGACGTTAACCCGTCTTTAACCTGCCAGCTACAAAGACGGGGTGATGTCAGATTACACAGATGTGTGACTAGCAAAGTTAACAGTCTGGTTCATTTACCACTAGATGTTATGTGTGCTGCTTCCTGTGCACTCTACCCTGACAGCACCTTTGCCAAAACTTCTGAGTGTTCCCAGAAGTACAAACGCATCTGAAGTGGACTATTTCCTGAAGTGGGCTACACGTGAAAAAAGAAAACTCTGGAAAATATCCCAACTATACATGTAAACCACACAAAAAACATAGGAGTTAGTTCCTCTGGTTATATAGGAGAAATGACCATAACTCTGTTAACACCGAGTCTCAGTCACTAGTTTCAAGTAATGGTCATTTTGTAAAGTGCGGTACCCATTACAAAACAGTGATGTCATGATGGGTATGTCTATTTTCACATGCAGTCTGTGGTCAAAGATGATTACTGTTTTTAAAAATTAAATGTTGTGGTAATGGTGATAAAGAGCTGATTAAATCCATATTTAAACATTTCTAACAGAAACCTAAAGGATGGTCTTGAGTTTCATCCTATTAAAATCAACAATGTACCAGAATAAAACATGTTTGAATCAGAAGAATCAGCATTTCCTCAGAGGGAACAAAAGTCATTATTTTGTGATTAAAGAAAATTTCTGAAGCTGCAGTTCCTCTATTGATCACTAGATGCTACCTCCAAGAAGGCACTTCATTTCACTGTAGAGGTTTACAGTGAGGAACATGTTTAGGATGGTGTCAGGATGGTGGAGTGGTCTGATCTGCCTAGCTTTCTTCATTTTACTATTTCTGCCATTGTTTTGTTTTGTCACTCAATTCAATATTATAAACATTAACATGACTACAACTATATTAGATTTTATATTGAATAATAGTTTCTGAAACTTCCACAGCATTTAAAATGAAAGGTACTAAATGAAAATGCTGCTGGAACACTGGAAACATCTTGTAATCTTAACTGCGAGTGCATGCTGCTTTCACAAATATTTGACTGCTTGCATTCCCATTAAGTGGGATTTAACAAGCTGCGACCTCTGGCTCCAAATTTCATAGATGCTCTTATTACAATCCCAAAATTTAAAGCAGAAATAAACATGATAACAGCCTCTATGATTTTCCACTTCAACTGTACATGGGGTGAAACTCTTTAAAGGTCAACCATTCGGATTCAAAATGATTTAAGGTTGGAGTATGACTCATCCGATGTTAGCGTTAACTGTAATTGTTAACGCTATGTTAAGTTTCATTTCAGGTAGTTCAGTAGATTTTCTGAACTGGTGTTTTTTAATCCAGTAAGGTGCAACCCGCCCCAAAAATCTGCTTTTTCTTCTTATTAGTGATTGAAAATGAATAAACACATAGTACTAATAAATAGCTGGTATCTGTGTTTGTGCACTGTACCTGTATTCTCTATGCTTGCTGAACAAGCTTGCTAGCTTTAGCTGATCACTCCAGGATCACTTAGCATTCCTCTCCTTCATCCAAATATGGCCACTTGTGGCTGCATTAGAACAACGCGGCCAAAATGTTTAAAATCAAGGCTCAAAAACCGGACTTCTCAGATTAGTGGGTGACGCCCATCTTTTTATATGTAAATAATTTACACATGTGCCTAAAAATGCACCATCACATTTTATCACACATTTATTTTTTTCACAACACAAACATGCTTGCTCACACATTAAAACAATTATAAAAGTATTTCAGGGGAAAAATGGCTTTTTAGTTTGTTTTCACAGAATCAGCTAAAGACGTTAAAAACCAAGAGGCAGGGGAATGAGAACGAAAGGCAGGTTTTCTATCTCTCTGTGTCCTGCCCTTGAAAGAGAAAAGGACAGGCTCAGATAGCCTGGGAACGGCTAACTACTAGAGGATCCGAGCAGCGCTACATCAAAGGCCACCCCATTTGCACAGCAGCTTACACACACCCACACATACACAAACATCGGCTTACATATTTGGGGTTGCTTTCTCTGAAGTTCATTACGAGTGGCAGAACTATTACCCTCGCTGACAGTGCGTGCGTGTGTGTGTGTGTGTTTGAACTACAAGAGGGGAGAGTTCAACTATAAACTTTTGGAACAGTTTCTGCGTTATCATTATTTTTTGTCTTATTTCCAGATTGATAGAGCGAGTTGACTGCATGAGAATATTTTACCCACAAATTCAACAAAAAAAAGGAAAACAATTGTCCTGCAGGCTACAGTAAAATGCTTTCACAAGTTCTTTTCCATCACTGTTGGTTTAAGTTAGTGGAACCAAAGTGCAAGAATCATAAGTAGTTGGATTAGTGGGCATCTCCTCCCACATCCTCTGATCTTTTACTGCAGCCTCACGAGAAGTAATCTAGTACACTTAATCTGAAGTGGCAATATTAGAACCCTGAGCCGGTGCCAAAACAAACGTAGCTAGTGCACACAACTGACTCTTCTCAATGGTTCCTGATGTACCATGTCGGAGAAAGTAGAGCGAGAGCTCTCACATGAGCAAACGGCTGGAGGAGAGTGGAAATGAGTGAGGGAGGAACGGGTAGATTAACGTGAGAACAGTGGAGGAGTGTATTATGTGTGGGAGGGACAGATGATGGATACAAGATGTGTGAAGATCCTTGGGCAGGATGAAAGAGTTAGAGGAGTCATATTGAGTTATTGGAATAACACTTTGAGAAATTTGATAATAATAGCAAAGTGAGAGGAGAGGTCACAGTGACATCACTAAAAATGGAGATTAATGTGCAGTCACACCTTAAAAGTTAAGGTGGAAATTGAGTCTAAGCTGTTTGCAACAAGTGGTCCCTTAAGCAGGCTGGAAAAGGTAAAAAAGACCTGATCTGCTCATAACATGATATTTAAATCTGGCTGAGGCCACAGCGGTTAAGGTGGACAGAGGAGATGACTTTCTTATAAAGTTTAGCATACTTGAAAATATCCACTGTCAGTTGGATACGACTCGTCTCACCACATGTTGGAACCATTACATTATGTCATGCTGGTACAATTTCCCACCAGTGCCTGCATCTGTGAGAGGAACTGATGTCACAGGCTCAGGCTGAGCCCTGCAGATGGCACTCTGATACACTAAGGAAGATGCTATCTAAATCTTGTGAGTGTGTGTATGTGTGTGTGGGAGTTGGGGGTAATGAGACATGTCAACAGATGGACAGATCAGTTGGTTTGTTTCCAAAACACCAGGCTGCTAAGAAGACTTTTCCATCCTTTCTTCTTTGACTTTTAGATAAGCGATTAGCTGTTGTTAGCAATGTTGGAAGTGGATTTGTGCCCTCAAAAGCTGCTCTCATTATTATTTCTATATTAACTATGACTCAAGGGCTCTTTGCAATCTGTCGCTTATCTCGCGAATCTACAGCTCATGTTTTGACCCACAGATCTGCTGTTTTTGTTCATATTGGTTTCATCAGTTCTGCGTTCAGACGCAGTGGGAAGCTGCTCTCAGTGTAAAGTTTTCATAATAGATTTCCTGTGAGTTTTAAGTCCTGAGCAATAGTTTAAGACCAATTGAAAAATGGCAGAAAATCATATTTTGCATTGTTGGATCTTAACAATGTTAGTAGACAATGTTAGTGGGGTTTTTTTGCCCTTTATCCCCGTCCCTCTTCTCCACTGTTTTTCCCCCCTCTTCCTTTCTCCCTTTTCTTTTCCTCATTCAGGTCTGTCCCGTATCCAGCAAGTGAAAATAAAATAAATAAATAAATAAATAAAATAAACAATAAAAGATGAATCAAATAGACCATTATGGCAAGGCTGGGATGGTCAATTTGGTAAAGTAAATCCGTTGGGCATCTTTCCTCGCCTTTAGACAATAATTCCGATGGCAAAAGAACCAAACGGGACAGGCAAAAAAAAAACCCAAAAAAAACAATGTTAGTAGAGCTTCAACATGCAACAAGAAGAAACTGGAGTGAGACAAAACATTTTTTTGAGCATGCAATTTATTGAAAACAATGCTTAAACTGAAACAGGCTGTTTTACAGCGGATCAAAAGTTTAGGACCACATGCTTTTAAAAGGCAAAATAAAAAAAGTCAAAATAACTTTCCCCTTTTGAACGTAGTCGGGTGAACTGCATAAGCAGGGTCTCTTGTAGCGCGTCATCGTTGCTGAGACCCAGTAAGACAGTGATTTGGAATTTCTTACAACAAAAACGTCAAGTGGAAGACCCAAAAACATTTCACCAGCACTGAGCCAGAGGATCCAATTGGCCGTCCGTCAAGACACTGGACGATCCTCAATCCAAATTAAGGCCGTGATTGGTGCCGACTGCATCAGATGGCATCTGAGACTGAAGGCGTTCAAAAACAAAAAATGTCTTCAAAGGCCTCGTCTCCTTTAACAGAACTGACCGTTTGGACTTTGCAAGAGAGCACCAAACATGGGACATTGAAAGGTGGCAGAAGGTTTTATTCTCTGATGAGAAAAAATTTACCCTGGATGGTCCTGATGGTTTCCAGTGTTACCAGCATGACAAGCAGATCCCACCTGAGATATTTTCTACGCGCCACAGTGGAGGGGGCGCCATAATGGTCTGGGGTGCTTTTTCCTTCAGTGGAACAATGGAGCTTCAAGAGATGCAGGGGCGTCAAACGGCCGCTGGCTATGTGTAGATGTTACAGAGAGCGTCTCTCATGACTGAGGGCCCTCGTTTGTGTGGTTACGACTGGGTTTTTCAACAGGAAAATGCTACAGTACACAATGCCCAGAGGACAAGGGTCTTCTTCCAGGAGAATAACATCACTCTTTTGGACCCTCCTGCATGTTCCCCTGATCTAAATTCAGTTGAGAACCTTTGGGGATTGATGGCAAAGGAAGTTTACAAAAATGGACAACAGTTCCAGACAACAACTTGTCTGGCCCCTTCGTGCGGCCGTCTTCACCACTTGGAGAAATATTCCCACTCACCTCATGGAAACACTTGTATCAAGAATGCCAACAAATTTTTGAAGTGATCAACAATAACAGTGGAGCTACTCATTACTGAGTTCATGTTTGGAACTCTGATTTCTGTTTTGGGGAAGTTTACAGGTTTTTTTGAGGCGTAGTCCTAAACTTTTGATCAGCTGTAAAACAGCCTGTTTGAGATTAACTCATTCACTGCCAATGGCTGGCAGTGAATGAGTTAATCTCAAACAGGCTGTTTTACAGCCCATTGACTCATTCACTGCCATTGACGGCTATAGACGTCAATGGCAGTGAATGAGTTAAGTGTTGTTTTCAATAAATTGCATCCTCAAAAAATGTTTTGTCTTACCCCCATTTCTTCTTTTTGCATGTTTAAGCTCTACCCGTAACCTTGTTAAGATCCAACAATACAAAATATGATTTTTTTTGCCATTTTTTCTTAGACGTTTGATCGGGACTGTATGTTCAGGTTTTCCAGGGAAAAAAATCATCAGATTAAGAATATTGGCTACAGTAACATATGCTCTGAAATTATCGCTATACATAACTTGCTGCATGCAACTTAAGGTGCCACTGAAAAATCAGTAACGGCTCTGGTATATTTTCTTAAGCTGATACTTTTGTCAGGCTATAAAAATGCAGTGCTTATTATCAACCATACTACAGTGGGGGTCGGTACCACTGGATACTCAAGTTCTAAAACAAAACAAAACTATAGAAAGAAAACATAAATAAATAAAGGGAAAAAATGGTGATGGACTGTGGAAATAACATCCATGCATCAAATCATATTTCTGGTCAGCTATGAATTTCAGACTGGCTGTTCAATATAGCAGCTATGGAGCCAAACATGACCTTAACCCAGCCACGGTGTACAGCACCAGTCCCAAGGTTGCATCAAGAACGGCCTCTGGTATAAAATCTCTCCCAAAATCAAACATGCAGATTGTTAATAAGATTTCTTTGTGACAGATGGATAGCAGCGACAGTGAAAGAGATGGTTTTACAAGATATGTTGGCACTGTTAAAAAGACAGGAGGCCGAGCTGAAGATGAGTGTCCAGCAGAGACGAGATTAGATATTAGTACACCAGAGGGACAGCTCAGGTCAAGTGGTGTGGAGACAAAGTTAGGGAAGCAAGGCAGAGACTTTTCGGAGGAGGGATAAGGATATTTTGGACTAAGGATGCTGAAGATGGATCTGCCAGGCAGAAGGAAAAGAGGAAGACCACAAAGAAGATTCCTGGATGTAGTGAAGGAGGACATGGAGAGGGCTGCTAGTGATAGGATGAAACAGAGTCAGATGTCATCTTTAGAAAAGATTAAAAGGAACCAGATAGGTTGAAGGTTATCATGAGACCAAAAACAGAGCCAAAAAGAGAATAAATATCATATTCACCTTCATCAGGTGACCAAACGCACAACTCTATATGAACATTGCTGCATGCCCGACAAGCATTTAAGCCATATTACCTTCAACAGTACATGCTCGCAGTAACTGGATAAACTTTACAAATAGGTCATTTTAGCTTGCTGGTAGGTGGTTGCTAGACAACGTGTTTATATCTGGGCCACATCATTCCTAATTTGGAGGATTTTATTTTACAAAGCTATATCAGTCTGGTAATAGACAACTGTCAACAATCAGTTTTTCTTAGATGATTACATTTTTGGTTGTAGAAATACAAAGCAGTACCACACCTTAATTTGTCCTTCAGGTAACACTGTCACACTTAAATGTTACCTGAAAAATTACCAACAATAATCATTCTAATTTTTTAAAGTCTTAATTGATGTTACATAGAACATCATTAAATTGTTAGCTAAAATACTGCTACAGTGCTTATCGCTGCCTGCAACCGTCTACATTTACATACTGATGAAGTAAATTGGAACTAAACACTGCCACAGCGACTCACGTAACAATATACTCGACCTTGAGAATCCCAGGTGTTTGTTTGTTTGCATTTCAAACACGTCTCTCTCTCTCATGTAAACTGGTTAAGCGCTTAATCGCTAGTTCCAGGGGAAGGGAGAGAGGAGTGGGACGGTTAAAGTGGATTATTTTGCAAGAGGGAAAAAAATTGGGGAGGCTGAGCAGCAATCGATGGTTTTTCCCCCAGAGCTCCACAGGGATTTTCGTTGAGTGATCTGAAGTGGCACCCCGCTGTGCAAACCTGAGTGCTTTGACTCCACATAAAACCATTCAATCACAGAGCACCGTGTTCTACTAAAAAGCCCCTTATGAGATCATTACCAAGGATGAACAAACAGGCACTAATGAAAAGAGGCCGAGCACTTTCCTTGTGAGAAGGATACCGAAAACAAGGGGAAAGTTGGAATCCAGCTACAGTCACAGATTACAGTTTGACTTGTGTGCTTTTCTTTTACTGACCTGAGAAGTTAGAAAGTCGTTTGTTTGGTTTTTTGAAACTAATGTCCTCCTGGGAAATATTTGAGCTAGATTTTGATTCTTTTTTCCCCCACTTTAAGGAGTATGTCACTAGTTTTACAGTTTGCTTGAGATGTGTAAACATTTGCACATCTCCTGTGGTTTTTAGGAGCTTCTAAGAAAATAACCCTAATGATCTCATAATGATCTCATCTGGGTTGTTACAGTGTGAGTTTGAAGACTAACAATTCATTAAAGGACGTCTGGAGAGTTTGACCGCATCTGGTCTAATTCTTTTTCCAAGTTATCTTTTGGAAAGCCCCAGAATTACAGTGATGAATCAGTGGAGTGCCCCTTAATTCAGCCTGTTGTTCACAGGATAAGATAAAATTAGAAGCTGTGGTGCATGTGGGTGTTTTCTTAATGTTATTTTTCTAGAAAATTTTCAAGCCTCTTCCAGTTTTTGTTCGGGGAGGGGGGATTTGATTAGATTAGAAAGTACATATAAGGTTGAAATGGTTTTCACATGTACAGAGGGGGAATAACACATATACTAGATAAAGGATGTTGAAGATGGAGCTGCCAAGAAGGAGTAAAAGAGGAAGGCCGCAGAGGGGATTCGTGGATGTATGGCTGGGACCTTCAGAGGATTGGTGTGACAGAAGAGGATGCTAGGGATAAGGTGAAATAGAGGCAGATATCCTTAAAGGGAGTTGCTGAAAGAAGGAGAAGAAGACTTAGAAATGAGTCTTAGTTCCACTAGATATCTTTACTATACAAAATAATTTGTTCTCTGTGCCCACCTAAAATCTGGTTCAACAGAGATGAAATCTGACATCACATCTAGTGATACTAGATTAATACTCCAGAAATACTTCTTACATATAAAACTCAGGTGTGTTGCAAGCATCACAGTTTACAGCGCATTTTGCTAAAAATATTACCTTAAAAAAGTTAAATTACTGAAATGAATGATACTCGTTATACAGTAAGACCTATTTAATTATAGATGCATGGATGTGTTCATCGGGTTAATGTTCTTATAAATCTTGGAAGACTTCCCCTGTTGACAGAGTATTATTGTTTTTAAATATATGTTCTAATTTTGTTAATAAAAATCTATGAAACTTGAAACTGAATCTGTCAGATAAATGTAGTGGAGAAAAAAATACAGTTTTGATGGAATATTAATGGATTGGATTTATATAGCGCTTTTCAAGGCACCCAAAGCACTTTACAATGCCACTATTCATTCACTCTCACATTCACACACTGGTGGAGGCAGCTACGGTTGTAGCCACAGCTGCCCTGGGGCAGACTGACAGAAGCGAGGCTGCCATATCACCCCATCGGCCCCTCTGGCCAATACCAGTAGGCGGTAGGGTAAAGTGTCTTGCCCAAGGACACAACGACCAGGACAGAGAGCCTGGGGATCGAACCGGCGACCTTCCGGTTACAGATACGCTTCCCAACCCCCTGAGCCACGGTCGCCCCTATTATATGAGTACCTTAAATTTGAAACTGACACTTTTTCTTTTCCAGTGACCTTTAGTTCTTTTCTTCCATACACATTTATATAGTGTGAGCTGCCCAGTGTTGGAGTTTTAAGTTGTGGAAATGCTGCCTTTTCTCAAATATAATAGAACTAAGTGGTCCTCAAAGTGCCAGAGACAGATTTGTAAAACTCAGCAGCAATCACAGCCGAACTGCTTACAGAAACTTCTGTCTGAAGGTTTTTTTCTTTCTACTCTCCACATCTGCCAGCCGAAAGAAGTGTAAAGTAGTTAACATGATAGCTCAGCTGACGGCAGGTGCCATTTACATTGTGCCATTTACCCTTGCCATCAAGGGTAAATGCAGTTTAGCCCATGTAGTTTGGTAGAAAGAAAATATATCCTACATGAAACTGCTTATAGTGGGGTCTTTGGATTTCTTAGAGTGATTCTGCAATGATTTCTGTGTTAGATGGCACTTACTTTTAGAGCGAAAGTGAGTGCTGTCTAATTCCATCATACTCAGTAAAAGGAAGACATCTCTGTTGTAAAAATGTTGCAAAAATTAAACATTTACTATTATTCAATCATCTGGAGCTTCTAGTTCACAACTTAATATTCACCCGGCTTGATTATTGCAATTCACTTTTCACGTGCATCACTCAGTCCTCCGTGCAGAAGGCAGCAGAATGGCTGCTAACAAGAACTGACGGTTGGTCACATATCACACTTATTTTTGTATTCCTTCACTGGCTTCCAGTGAAATTCTGAATTACCTTTAAAATTCTGTAACGAACACAAAAAGATCTACATGGACAGGCTTCTGTGTATAAAGCAGATTTGTGAGACCTTATCACAGCAGCCAGACTCTCTCTTTCTCTAACCAGGGTCTCGATCTGTCCCTCGATCTGATTTTAAAACTAGAAGTGATTGTGCTTTTGAGGTGAGTCAGGTCGTCTGACTCTATTATTTGTTTTAAACATATACTAAAAACTCACTTTTATGGGTTAGCATTCCCTTTAACTCAGTCGTATAGTTTTCAACCATTTGCGTGTGTGTGTTTGTGTATTTTGGAATGAATGTCTGACCGTATGGTTGATTATATCCTTTTATGTGTCTGTATGTTTAAGAACGTATACTGATCTTCAAGGTATGAAAACGATATTTAAGCGTCACGTTACTAAAAGCACCAGACTAATGAAATATTACAGTTTCACTCATCAGAGCTTAAACCCAACCTTCTTGGCCAAGCTCAGTCACACAGATATTTACCACAGCTACCTGCATCGGGACACGTGCCAATCAAAGCAGCCACACCGTTCACGCCAGAGTCCACATGAAGGAATAAGAAAAGATTCTCCCCTTATAGATGAAAGGCAAACCATCCTTACAAGCCAAAATGATTTTTGTGCCAGGCTGTAAACATGCTTTTTAATACTGGACATTTTGACATGGGAGTCTGTGGGGACTGACTAACTTTAAAAACCTGCCTCAAGTGGCCACAACAGGAAGTGCAATTTTTGGCTTCATCTTTTTTTCAGCCCTGAAGGCTGCCGCTCGGTACTCTTAGGCATTTGAACAGAAGTGATTCATTTGCTTTTGGGAACCTGCCACCATTGTCAAAGTCATCACTAACAGAGACCTTGCCAAGATCAAAGAAACCAGCAGACCAACTACAAAGGAGCCTCAACAACTTTCGACCAAAACAAAAAATCTTCTTTCTTTTTTTTGGCACTTTGGGATCCTGGGAACATGAAACCCAAAACGGTCGTATTGGCAGTTCATCCTGTTAGCACACACAGACAAACAATGTCAGGATAATGATGCAATCCATCAAGCAGAAACGGCAACAAGGGGCAGCCCCTATGCAAAGTGATACTAGTGCGCTTTAAGGGCCTCAGAAAGCACCTGCTTGTTTCCACAACACAGACGAAACTCCCATTTGTGAGCCATTTCCTTTAAACACTCATTTACTGGTTTCCAAATCGTCTGGAGCCAAACTTAAGTGGACAGGAAGTTTCGCATAAATCAGAAACTCAAACACGTTTAAACTCTGGAAACATCTTAACTATCAGATTGCTACTTTTATGTTTGTTGAAATGGCTTCTGATACCCGGGATTACATGAGCAGCGCTTCTCATCTTTACCAACAACATTTTCCAACATCCAAGAATAACCCAAGAACAAACGAGAGTAATTAAATTGTTATACGTCAGCTGCCAGTTGTCACTGACAGGTGACAAAGTTTCTAAATGCTTGAACAACATTACGTGTCAAGAACACCAAAAGCAATGCATTTGTCACTAGGGGATTAAGTAGCCTTGCCATGTACAAAGTCTTTCGAGCCACATGAAACAGCCAGCAGCAGAAGCAGAAACTATATCGTAGCACTGCCAGTAAAGAGTTCTCGGTCAGTGTACAGTGTGCCCTGGTTTAGAGCCACATGCACAGATTAAAAGCCTACAAACATTAAAGGGCTTGACCACCTGTCTCAGTCCTCTCTGTCAGGCCTGAATGAGACCACAGGGAGATCCTCTTCCTCCAGCACACCACCTGCTACCACTAGCCCCCTTTAATGGTGGGCAAATCTTTAAAGATCCCTCAATGGTACTTTGTAAGGGTGCCCAGCTTAACTTGCAAAACCGCGTCACACTGTGCTGTGACTCGCCTTAAACTTCAAAGTGCATTTCCCAATTTCTTATGTGTTTTATTCTCGAAATTAACCTCAGTGGGAAATTATACCTTGTTGAAACTGTTCCTGCAAATGACAAGAAAATTATCTGTTGCACAAATGAGCATGGATTTTGTAGTTTTTCACATCGCATATCAAAGTTGTAAGAAATATTCAACTTAAGTCATGCTGTGTTTAAATACAGATTTTAAATATTTAAACCTACAATAGATTTGCACTCATGAAGGTCTAAAAATTGGATACATTTAGCTTACACAGCACACGGGTTGAAGACTGGGAGGAGACACACACCCTGCCTCGAGAGGTCATAAGTTATTGTACTAGTGCCAGTCCCAAGCCCAGATAAAAGGGAGGGTTGCATCGGGAAGGGCATCCGGTTTAAAATCTGTGCCAAATCAAACATGCAGCTCCATCCACTGTGGCAACCGCGTGGGAAATAAGCTAAAGTACCCAATCTCTACTTTAGTCAGTAGCAATCTCTCTAGGCAGATATCTTCATATCAATTTAAGGAATATGTAGCAAGAATTCTGTTTACAAAATTTTGTGTATTGTGATTGGTACTAGCAGACCAGATTTGAGCATGCAGGTAAACAGTACCTGGGGACCGCTACAGAGGGAAGATCCTATATATTTGCCAAAATACTTTTCTGAAACTGCTCAATATGGTTTAAGGAAGATTTAGAGTTTCATTAGCGTGTGCAGAACTGATATCCTCTGACTATACCGGACCTCCTGTACTGTTTTCAGAGACGTAGCCAAAGGGTTCTCACCTCACCTTAGCACTGTTGGAAATGTAAGCCAAATATTACCTGTTGCTTTGGGTAAATATAATGAGATAATTAAAATACTTCCATCATGCATTATTTTATAAAAGTAATTAAATTACATTACCTTACATACGTCACTAAAATAAGGAGAAAAAAAGAAGAATATTCATTTTAAATAATTATGGTTAATAAATGTGGTCTGTTATGGACTGGTGACCTCTCCAGGTTGTCGCCTCTATCTTAGGAGGCAGCACAAATCATCTACTAATCAGAAGGTTGATGGTTTGATCCCTGGCTACTGCAATCAACATGCCAAGTTGCTCTGCGATGGATGTGTGAATGTTAGATTGAAAACACTTCACATGAGTGAATGAGGCATGTCTTATAAAGCACTTTGAGTGCTTAGGATGGATAAGATATATAAGAACCAGTCCATTTCCCACTTACTTGACCACTGACAGAAATAGTGAGTGTACTGGAAAGGATGTTGAAAATGAAGCTGCCAGGCAAGCGGAAGGCCAAAGAGGACTGTGGATATGGTGAGGGTGGACATGCAGGTGGCCAACATGACAGAGGAATACGCAGAGTGCCGGAAGAGATGGAAACAGATGATCTGCTGTGGTGCTGTGGTTACCCACAACGGGTTCAGCAGAAAGACAGAGAAGAACACATTACTGTAACTAGTTACTTCCCAACACTGCTCCTGGGAGAAAGATTGGTCTCTTACAGCGCATAATGCTCCATTATGTCCGCTTGCCAATCACTAACTTTGTCTGTGTGAAAGGTAGCATGAACTTTAACAGACAAGAATCCTCTGGCATAATATTTTTGATCTGCTCCAAATATAAAATCATTCACCATGATTGCACATGCACCTTTTTTTTGTATGTTTGACCTCTTTTAACAACATTAACAGTAAGCTAATATGTTATGAGATTTATTTTAGCTTATGGAGGCTAAAATGTGGGTTAAAATTTCAGTAGTGCACTCTTTAGAAGTCAGCTCTGTGCTAAAAGAAGAAAGAAAAGACAAAAACTGTACGAAGGGAGGAAGCCTGTTTCATACAATGATCAGCCACTCTCTCGCTGACTCGGTCTGCCTCTCGTTGCTCAAGGCAAACCTTTTCATCCTACCCAAACAGCAACTCATGACACTTAGGAGTCCATTTAACTGCAATGGAATAATAATGACCGTGAGCAGAAGCTGATCTCTCCAGTAGAAGTAAATTACAGTAATGATGAACAGCGTAGGTTATATAAGATGTCTGATGGATCAGCATATGCACTTTGATGGAAGTTTATCAAACTGAGCACAGCACAGCACCAAAGGGAAAGAGAGAGAGAAAAAAAGAGTTTAACTCAGTGTTAAATTTAATGGTACAAGTCAGAAAGGCTGGCTTACATCAAAGCCCACTTTAAACAGTGGCCTTTTTTTCTGCTCAAATAAAAGACAAACTATCATCATCGTTAAACTTGGCCACGGATTGTTTTTCTCTCCTTTGGATCGAGACAAAAAGGTTTATTTATCCTTCATTTCTCCCACTGCCATGTAGGTCAGTGTCAGTGAATCAGATGTAGCATACATTAGGGAGAGGAAGAAAAAAAAAGGCAGAGCAAAAGCCAGACCCAGACTGGCCATCTGGCAAATTTGGCACAAGTCTGAAGAGAGAGTCCACTTTTTAGCCATTACTTACAGATATGGTTTAATGATGATATTTGTACCAGCGTGAATATGTCAGGGCATTTCAGAGTGGACCTTTATATCATTTGACTGTGAAATCAGACAAATTACAAAGTAATTTTATTTTTATTTAAGGGAAACCTCATATCGCTGTACAGAAAAAGCATCGATCTACACACGAGGCTCATCCTTGTGGCAGGATGCTCTTACAGGTACATGCTTCTTTTAGTTGGTTAATGTAGACAATAAAGAAAAATAAAGAAAACATTTCCTGCACTAAACTGCTCACAATAAGGCCTGTCAAGTAAGAAAGTCAGAACTTTTCAAATAGAGCAATAGAGCATGGCAAACTCACCCAGCAATCACAGCAGATCAGCTGGTCTCAGTGTCCACTCACATTAGCTGAGGCTCAGCTGCCCACTGTTGGAAAACCTAATATGGTATGTGCTATTAGGCTGCTTCAGCATGTTTACAGTTGCTATTGCATCTGCAAGCCGCTTTGCAGACCCACCTGCTCATCAGTGTCACATCCGTTGACACTGATATCTGCTCTGTTCTGTGACAGTCTTTCTGCTGTTCTCACCATCGTGGAACAAAAAACCAATTTTGATCGATTTTGAATCGTGGTTGCTTCACAACTAAGATAAGAGTCAATCAATCTAGAGGGTTTATTGGCAGGCTGAGCTTCATGTATAAACTTGGTTTTGGAATCAGCTGTCTCTTAATGTAATGAACCTGATAGTGAAGGGTGACAGAGTTATATGTGTCTTAAAAAAAACTGTTAAAACTATAGGAGAAAACTCTAAACTCTAAATCCAGTAACTCTGTGACAACTTGAAACATATTTCCCTACTTTGGGAAGCAAATGTTATTGTTTATTTACATGAAATACCCACAGATGAACACTAGCACTAGATTAGTACATCAACTGAGAGGAAATCAGAACATAACCAAAGCAAATGAGCTGAGAACATAAACTATTCATTTAAAGAAAATGTAAGAATTAAGTTAAGGTGTAGGTGTGTTCTTTCTAATGGCCAACAGGAGGCAAATCCTCTGGTTGCAAAATAACAGAGGTCTTTGAGATTTTCTGATAAATGTGTGGTCCCAGTAGTTAGTTTAAAGTCTGTTTCGCTACAGAACTGTGTTCATTTTGTTAATTATGTCCCAATTTCAGTCTAATATACATTAAAGCAGGCTATACTTTAGGATGTAGCTTTGTCCTGAGACTGAGAAGTTATGTACGTGCAGCATTCTCAACCCACACTTGTAAGGTTTAGTTTTTCTAAAAAAAAAGAAAAAGATGGTGACTACCAGATGGCCAAAGTCAAGACTTCAAAACTCGAGTCCATAAACCAACTATCTGTCTATAGTATGGATTAAAAGGTGGAGCTTTAAAAGCTGTGTAGATTCTGGTGATAACTCTCAGTGAATTTGTCAGTACAAGCTCCATCTTTCACATTACATTTGAACCACTTTACCAGTTAAATAATAATTAGAGCTGCTTTTAGTTTTTAGAGTTGGATGACGGGATCAATGTGTCGCTCTCAGTGGCGAGTACACCACAACTGTAACTTTGGAGTAATTTGTTGGTGTAATTTTTACCATCTTATTGGTTTCATTTAATGGTCTACCTTCTTGAATTCACTTTAATGAAAAACATAATAATTAAATCATGCATGATTATGGAAGGTTGGCTGGTTCTAAAATTTGAGGTGTGTGTTTCGGTGTGAGTGTCCCCTTAGTCCTGTGTCAGCTGTATGATTTACACCATTAGTACATTGTTATGTTTCCTCTGCTGGAGGTGTGCATGTGAACCTGCAGACCATCAAAGGAGGTACAGCCCGTTCCCATGCTTGTTCCTTGGGTCTTGCTGTTAAATATAAGAAGATCAGGTTAAGTGATCAAAGACCCTTGGTTTCTTGGGCTTAAGTGTTGCTCCATTTCATCAAAGGCCATTAGTCTTTTTAACCTCCACTACCTCAAGGTAACATAAAACTCACAGGTAATGGAGCTTTGCCTTTCCTGTAAATACTGTCCGTGCCTTTTTCAGTGGGAACCAATATGAAAGAGGATATAATGACACAAAATGGCAGCTTCTTTTCTCACATTCCTTCAACCCTGCAACAACAAAGGCACCTGTCTCTTTTATCTGAAAAAAACAATACAAGCAGACTTCAAAAGCATATCCGGCTGACACTTGGTTTTTCCTCTGACCAAAGTGTTTATCAGACAGGCATATATCAGCCCGCTCTGGGGCATTGTGTTGCCAGTAACCCACTTCCTCCAGCCCCTGGTTAATTGTCACGACATGTGTCCTTCCAAACCACAACTTGGGAGCTATTAGTATCAGCTTCCTGTTGATGACTAATATATTCTCATGGCACTTGTTTCAACCAAACAGCAGTTAAACACATTTGCGGTATTCAGCTCAGCTGCTTAATAAATCAGATAGGAACAAACAACAATCACATCTTTGATGAAAAGGATCTTTTGTAACATGATCTTCTTCTCCACATTTTGAAGTTTTAATAAAAGCCGACAAAGTTTTCCACAGTAAAGGAGTTCGTTTCTTACTGAGGCCACCCATGCTGCCTTTGTGAACCTGCAAGGTACTTTGAGTGAAATCATCCACAAAATGGCAAATGTTTATCATTCGCTGATTTAAAAACCTCAGGTAAACGAATGCTCTTTTTTTTCTTTACCTTCGCCAAAGGCTGTTTAATGTAAAGAAACATTGTTTTTCAAAGTCTCTGGTTTTCCATAACCATTTGCATACCAGCTAGATCTGGACCAGATGGAAAGAGAGAATGGAGGTTTTTCTCTCTTTGTCTGCCTCTCTTTTTTTCCCTGCGTGTGTGAGAGAAAAGGTCTAACAATGTGCACTGAAGACAGACAGTCTCTGAAACATAAGGCCAGCATGTGTTGGCGCGCTGTTGATCTACAGACTGCTTTGTTTCCAACTCGAGCCTCGCAAGCGTGCACAACAGCCACATCATCAGTCTGATAATGCCACTCACTACTTCAGTAACATACTAATTCACTTCTGGTGTACTGAGAGGAAGTACAAGTATCTTCACAGCCGCTGTGCATAGCTAGCTTACTGTATATTGTATGAAGCATAATACATTAAATGCATTACCAAAGATCTTGTCTCTGTAGATTCTGTATGCACATATCTAGATATCCTCCTCATAAAGATGCAAGGAACTGTGCTGAGGAGGAGAAGACAGGGGTGGGTGGAGGAAATGCTCTTAACCATTAAGTTTACATAGGCTTCAGTTCCCACCACCAACCCTTTGATTCAGTCATGCTGGCGCTTTAAGTGCTGGTGTTCTATCCTCACAGAATATTCTTTCAAATATTCATTCCCTGATGAGAGAAAACACTTTGGCACTGTAACATCTTCATGTGGAAGTCTTTTCATCTTAATTTATAATAGTGATTTGGCTGTACATTAAGCACTACTGCCACAGTTCAACCATTCATTGTTGCCATCGTTAGATATGCAGCCAGCACATCCAGTTCGCGGCTTCTGTTTTTGTCGGCTGGTAATCGTTTATGAATGCAGATGCATTTAAGATACATATGGCTGATTTATTTTTCTGAATTCATTATTTAGATACATGGACCCAAATCATGTCTAATCAATAGAACGTGGACTTCAAGCAGTAACCAGAATGCCTGCAGTGCCCAGTCATAGTCATTAAAAAAGTTATCTTGACTTAATTAAACTACGCTGCCTTTTTATTCTCTTGTTTTTGGTTTCTAGTTACAAGTTTGTTAGGTTTATGCAACAATAATACTTGATCTGTTTATTGTGGAGGTTTGGCTGAAAATCCTGAAATCAAATCTGTGCTGTGTGCTCTGTTTCCTTGAGCTGCAAGCAATGACATCACAACAACATCACTGGTCAACTGCAATGAAGTTGCTGGACCAACTCCAATACAGTAATATCACATTGCAGTGTATTACCCATCCAGCAAGACTGCTACAACTGTAATGTGCAGAATCATGATATTACGCCACTCTTGTCTCATAGGGTGGGCGTACAACTGCATAAATGTTTGTCAAACAAAATTAGCTTCTCTATTTACTCTCTTCTCTTTCAGCAAAATTAGCACCATCACACCTTTGGCCTCCTGTCAGCGCTCGAGTGCCAGCGGACATGCTTGTGTGAGTCTGAATATTTGGGGGTGCGAGTTCAATTTAGCTGCACTTTTGCTACACAATCTGGAAGGAAAATCAAAGTTGTGCGTACTGTTACGGCTCAATTGTAGCTTGGCAGACCCACTCTCCATTGAAAATAATGGGCTCACTCTGGGCAACACTGCATTTGTGCACTTGGTATGAAACGACAGTAAAGTGAGCCAACGCACTTCAAACAAATGGCTTGTCAGACTCAGATGTGGTTGGATAATAGTTTGTACAAACTGATTCATTCCAAACATGCTCTCTTCTTTAGCAAAAAACTAAACATAGTCAAGCTGTAGTGGCAACTTCATTGACCCTGTTCTCAAGGAAACAAAACAAACTGCATATTATTTATGACGATGATTAAGTGATAGATTTAGCTTTTGACCAAACAGCCGGGTGACAAATAAGAACTTTACAAATGTTTCCTCAACACTAATGAGCACCTTATTTCCCTCTGAGCATTTCGAGGCTTTAACTTAAAACACACCTCTCCCTTTCTTTTAGCTGGATCATCGTTGCTGGCCTCCTTTACACTTTCCCTGTCTGTTTCTCAGTATCTGCTGCCAGCTGGCTAGAAATCCAAGCCATGCTCCGTGTATCACTAAATATCCCATATAGCTCTTTGGTCACACATTTTTGTCAGTTCTTGGTGACTTTACAGCATTAATCAGATGTCCTTTGAAGCTCCACTGATCTCACTTTTTAGCCGACAACAAATAACATGCACTTTTATTACTTGCTAGATATTTCGTATTTCTCCTGCTAATCCTTTCAAGTTTGTCCTCAGCAGCACTCTATGTGCAATGATCTGTCTCTTACTCCCTCCCTCCGTAGCCCTCATCCCTCTCTCTTTCTATCTAATCCCAGACGAAAGGGAGTTGGACACTCTTTCCAAAAGTTGGATTTGTAAATAGCTCGAACCACATCTAAGAGAGAGGCAGAATTAGCAAGAAAACACCAACTCGGGGCAAAGAAAAGAAGAAAGAAGGAAAAATGCAATATTGTTCAATTTCGGCCCAGAAATCCTTTAAAGCAAGTCCCATTCAGGAGGTTATGGAAGACCGACAAATGAATTTTCATTAGGGGTTAGTCCAAAGTAAACCTTTGAGCCATGCACAATTTCCATCCTCACTTAACATGAAAATGTTTTTGATGTCTGTTTTTCTGAAGAAATTATCAAAGGTAACTGGATCACTTTTGGTTCCATGATGACACTACAGTAATTTCTAAAAGGTCCAGAAGTATCGAGGAGGAACATCCACTGCGGACATGCTCTGAGGTGACCTATGCTGAGCATCGCTGCACTTTCAGACTCACGACTGTCCCACTCATGTTGGTGATGTGTCTTGCCTGTTTCTCCAGGAGATGCCTGCAAGGCACCGTGGTCTGATCAGGGAGCTGCTGGCAAACAATACCAGGGCCCAGTGCCATCTCCAGCTGCTTCCTCTCCACAAAGGCCTCACTGAAGTGGATTGTACTTATTTATTCCTCTTTTAAAAAGCCGACATGAAAGCCAGAGCTGTTTATGTGTGTTTATTATGACTTGCGTCCACAATAGGAACCTTGAGGAAGACTCCCCCAGAGAATCAAAGTACGGGTGAGCGTTTGATGCAGGATACAATTGGTCTCAAATGCCAGCATCAGCTGTTACTGTGAGTTCATTAATTCAGCTGGCATTTAGGCATGATGTGGCATGACCTCAGCCTCGGTACAGCACCACTCGTGCTCTCCTTCTTCTTTTCTGCCACTAAGACTGCAAGTGGGCGTGCTGAGTTCTCACTACCTGAAAGTGACAAATGTCTCTGCCGTTGTTGCGCAGAGCACCTCGGCACTCACTCTGAAAACTTGGCCATATCCCATGCAGAGCCCTGTGGGGAATGGCAAAGCCTCACGTCTGCAGCCGATTAGGGAGAGAGATTAAGGCCTGCCAGGAGAAACCGGGCCATGGTGGAGGTGTGGGTACTGGGAGAGATGGAATGAATAAAAGACGAGTTCAAACCAAATCAGGCCTGCTGGGCTTTATCCACCATCAGCAGCAGAGTGGTTGAAGCTTCCTGATAAAGATGCAAGGAACCATGTGGAGGAGGGGGAAAAACGCTGAACCATTAAGTTTACATAGGTTTCGGCTCCCACCACCAACTGTCCACATGCTATCCAAAATCTATTCGCCCTTTTCTTCTTTTCCCTTCATCTCAGCTCCCACCCGATGCGATGGCCCCTTTGATTCAGTCATGCTGGCGCTAAGCTTTTAAAGGGAGATTTTTTTTGGTCCTTACTGTAACTTACAGTAGGAACTTTGCTGCCTGTATTTACTCCCTGTTGAGAGGAAACCATGTCATCCATTTTTAATTCAGCACAGAAACATCTTCATTTGGAAATCTTTTTATCTTTACTCATAATGACAACGTGCTTATAAATAATGTTTTGCTGTATAAAATCATTGCCATCTTTAATGGATTTTTAATAGATATTGTTTAGCACTATCAACATGGCAAGTTTAAAATAGAGAGGGGGCACAGAGGCAACTTTAGACACTTTTAAACAACTTATTTTTTATAATAAAGAGCTCAGGTTTCATCCAAAAACCAATGAAATGTTCTGTATGGGCCACCTAAGCTAATAACTAAATGCCAGGCCAGACAAACACATTTTTATCCAGTGTTGAATTGGGTACTTTTGGCTACGTTATCCTTTCGTCTTTCGATTTAAGAATGCTTGAACTTTTACTGGCTGGTACTTTAAATATGTGATGAGTAAATCTACAAAGACTTTGTGAGGTGTGTTTACCCTGGTAGTGTTGGTTAATACCGGAATGAAACTGGCCAGTTTTAATTTGTTATTATGTGGTTAAAAAAAAAATCCCCAGTTCTCTAATGTGTTCCAGTAACTCACTTCTTTTCTTTCTTCCAGTTAGTCTCTTTTTTTTGTATCAGGAGTAGCTCCACCATCTAGTGGCTGGAACAGAAACATATCAGCTTTCTCAAACATGCACCCACTTCATATACAGTCTCCAGCATGGTACATAAAATAGTACTCATGTTGCTTCTGTGGTAACACAAATAACTCCGAGCCAATCATTTGAAGTTCATCCATACTCCACTAATGATGCTAATAAGGCTAATGACAAAGAGGCTCCTCTGTTCTTCTTTCATGTCAGCCACGAACAACATCTCCCTTCCTTAGGACAGTATTGAATGGATTTTGGCTTCAGAGGGTAGCTCAATTCGCTTTGAAAATCTAGGGTTTTCTTTTTTTGTTATCATGAGAGAGAAGGCGACTGGAGCAATTGAGAGAAAACGGGAAAAGGATTGTTTGGAGTCAGAAACACATTTCAAAGGCTTCCCCCCAAAACAGCCTGCAAAATCTGAGATGAAACTGGCTAATAAAGCACCACACAGCAATAAATAATGCAACAAGAGGAAACAACATGAAAGATCTTTTCATCTTCTTATGGAGAGAAAAGGGGAAAGGAAGCAATGAGAATATGTATACGCTTAGTTCTGTAGTCAAAGTTTGTTGGACTTTGCTTTGAAACTATGGAGCATTTGGTCAAGGGGAGAAATGTATTGTATTGTATATGCAAGAAAACCATACTGCTCTTACTCCATGTAGATAAAATACAATAATTTATCTAAATTTAATGGCAGAATATGCTTCAACCCTTACTGCATCCTCCATGTTTCTTTTCTAGTTGAAATTTTCTGTGACTCAGACAATGAACAGGCTAAAAATCCCCTTGCACCCACCCAAAATAGTTCTGTCCACCAGCTGATGGCCAAGGACAGAGATCAAACAGACCACAAAGCAGGGAGTGGGGGGGTCGGTGCAAGAGCAACAAAAGAGCTTCCTCTCCTAATCTCTGTTAAATTAGAGTAGACGTGCGTGGCAGTGTGGGCTTCCTGCAGAGGATGAAGGGGATTGAGCAGTGACTGGAAGTGGACTGTGTGGTTATGATATTATTAATAAAAGCAGCATGGAGGCTGTACAAGTGCTAAATCTGCATGTGAGACCTGTGAATGTGTGTGTTAGTGGGGCAAAGTGAGAGGGAGAGAGGGGAGGAAAAAAATAGACGGTGTGGAAGCAGCAGTGCAGTTGTGTAACACTGACATCTTGTGGCCAGATGTGTAAATTGATTTAAGATAACTGTTTCATGTGATAGTTATTACATTTGTTACATTTTTTATCTACATTACCCCCTAAAAGTTAACAGAATTCACAAAGATTATGTTATAATGACAACTTCTACATTTTACTTATAGCAAAAAAATCAAGCAAGGTTATTTAAAAAGTTATAAACACCTTGTAAAAATTATTAAAACTACAAACAGAATGTGAAAAAAATAACTGCTGTTATCTTATGTTCAAGACATTTGTATGTTGTGCTGCAGAGATATCAACTGACTCTGAAATAGGGCTGTGCTGCACTCTCATGTAATACCACTTTAAATCACAAGGTGGTGCCACGGGTCGGTGTAAGCAGTGTTGCCAACTTAGCGACTTTGTCGCTATATTTAGCGAGTTTTCAGAAAAAAAGACGTGAAAGTGCATATCGCTTTTACTCTCAACAAGCAGCGGGTGCTGTAACACAGTCAGTTCTTCTTTTACTCTTTTACTCTTATGCTGTTTTGTGGATCACAAGATTTAAAACTACTTATAAACACACACACACAAAGTAACTCCACCAGAGTGCCTATTTCGGGTCACTTTTGCCGGTCCAAGCCCGGGTAAAGGAGCAGGGTTGGAATTGTGACATTAAAAAAAAAACAATAATTGCTAAAAGAAATTTAATTTGTAGTTCTAAATAAACTCTAAATGCATTTAGGACGTTTTTACTCACTTTAAGTCTCTTCCACGATGTTACTTCTCTCTCCAACAACATAGGTTACAATTAGATTAGCATGACCAATTATGCAAATTAGGCGATGACGTCATTTAGCGACTTCTAGCGACTTTTAGGACAACCAATAGCGATTTTCCTTACTGAGGAGTTGGCAACACTGGGTGTAAGATCAGCATAGCAAGGCAAAGCCACACATCTGCAGCCGATTAGGGAGCGAGATTTAGACCTGCCCAGAGATGGTGGAGGTGTGGGTACTGGGAGAGATGGAATCAATAAAAGATGAGTTCAAACCAAATCAGGCCTGCTGGGCTTTATCCACCATCAGCAGCAGAGTTTCAGGAGCTTCCTGATGAAGATGCAAGGAACCATGTGGAGGAGGGGGAAAAACGCTGAACCATTAAGTTTACATATGGTTCAATTCCCACCACTAACTGTCCACATGCTATCCAAAATCTACTTGCCCTTTTCTCCTTCTTACTTTGTCTGATCTTGCACTCGATGGCGCCTTTGATTCAGTCATGCTGGTGCGCTGGACTTCTAAAAGAGCTTTTTCTTTCTGTTCTTACTGTAATTTAAAATAGCGGGTTCTCTGCTTGTGTTTAGTACCAGCTGATAGGAAATCAATTCATCTATTTTAATTCAACACGGAAACATCTTGATTTGGAAATGTTTTTATCTTTACAACATTAGATAATATTGAAGCTATTATTACCTTTTGTACATAATTTATGCTTACTGTCATACTAATGTGTGATTTAGACTCCTGTGGGGAATCTATGCTCATGACATACATGTTAACCCTTCGCGTAACCGAACGTGCACACCTGAGAAATATAACTACACGACGGTTATTGTATGGATGGCCGTAGCCCATACATTGAGCGGGTAACCTACTAATCAGAAGGTTGGTGGTTCAATCTGCTCCAATCTGCATGCCAGATATTCTTAGGCAAGATTCTAACCCCAAGTTGGCCTAACCTGCATTTTAAATGAGGCACAAATCTTGGTTCTGCATTTGAATTTTAAATTTTCTGTAATGTCTTGAAGCACCTCTCCACTCTGTTTCAACATTGCTCCACTCCTGATGATGATATTGTTAATCCCTGTTTGCATATTTGCACCACTACAGGATCTTCTTCTTCCTCAGGCTGCTCCCTTTAAGGGTCGCCACAGTGGAACAGCTTGCTCCACTGCATCCGATCCTTAGATCCTCTGTCATATACGTCCTCTGCATATCTTTGTCCACTACATCCATGAACCTGGATGTAGTGGATAACAATTTTTTTTAATGAGCCCATATTTTCATATGTGAAAAAAATAAAGTTTGAAAAAAGGAAATCTGTGAGAAAAGTACAAAAAGCTTGGGCTGCTGGGAGATCTTCCATGTTCCTGAATTGTTTTCCTTGATGATGCTTACACATCATGGATCTTTGCATAATCTTGTGTAGTCTGTAGTCTGTTTTTTCTCCTGTTTATTATCTTACTATGCTTCTTTTTTTATCCCTCAGCCCCATGCTGAGGTTACCCCTAACTCACTATGTGCATCATCTTTCACTCCATAAAGGTGTTTGTATGTTTGAGTTCAAAATGCTGGATTCATTATGAGTGAAGAACAAAAACTGAACGCATACTTGATGCACATTTAATTGCAGATGACAACAGTCATTGCTAATTGTTGGGACCCTTATGCGCTCAAGTTTCCATCAAATAGCATTTAAATTAGCACAAAGTGGTTCTGAGTCATTGCCATTATCCTGTGATGAAATATTTCTATTCCTTTATCCATAATGTGCCGAGTGACTGGTTTGATGAAAACAAATAAATACAATTCTATGGCTTTCAGATTCAACAAACGGGAGAATTTAGATGGATTTTTTTTAACCTGTACACTCCATGGGAACCATCAAAACACACAATTATCCCCACTGTAGAGGTATGGAGTCTTCAAGAATCTATACACAGCTATACATTCGTCTTACTAGTGTATCTGTTACCAGACTTGCCTACTACATTAAAATGCACCATAACATATTAATATTTTTTATAACATATTGATATTTTTACTTAAAGTCCCTCTAGGTTGTCCAGCTGCGAATACTGTAATTTGTAATACTGTAATTTGGACACGTGACCCACATAGGCTGTTTATTTTTGTGGTTTTATAGCAATAGAGCTACTGCTGTTTGGGGATACTTAACAAAACAGGTGGAAATGAAAAGATTAAGTACAACATGCAAACCTAGCCTTGGATATTTCAGGAGGTGAAACACAAACGTGCAACACAAACGCCAGTAGAGGGCGAAAGGGGACAATTTAGTTATCTCCACTACTTCTTTCTTATTTTAAGCCAGCTGGTCGTGTGTCGTGTGTGGCTTCCCAGTTTAAATAAAGCACAGGAAGGTTTTTTGTTTGAACCCAGTCCCCCCGCCCTGTTTGTATATCAGTATTCGGCATATTTGTATGGCAGCACTGGATGCGCGCAAGCGGACAAAAGATACAAAGAGATGCAGGTGTGCAAACAAGAGGGAGCTCGCGCCGTACGTTTCTTTGCTGTTTGTTTTCTCGTTAATGTCGGAGTCTGACATCACTGCTGAAAGTTCCTGTGAGTGTTTCAGAGAGAGAGAGAGACTGGGGAGGGTGAGGTGGGGGGGGGAGAGAGACTGGGGTGGGTGAGGTGGGGGGGAAGAGAGACAGATAGAGAGGATTACCGTCGCCTAAGCTGTGCGCGCCTCACCCCATCCGCATCACACGCGCTTACCTGCGCGGGGACTTTCGTCAAACGCAACTTTTGCTTTCTGTGGGGGATTTCGAGCCTCTCGTTGCCCACACCCAGGTGATATGGATTAACTGCACTTCTTCGAGGTGCGGCGGGGTTTTTTGCGGCGCTTTTCGAAGTTGTTCCACGTACAGGACGGTCGGGACGGCCCGCCCTGCGCTCAGGAGGGGATTAGAGAGCGGAAACCCGCTACTCGGTAAGGTCTTTACACCTACAACCAACCAGGATGAACACTGAGCACACATAGAGGTGCTAGAAACATTTTCTGTGCACCGATATTACCTTTATTTCCCTTACGTGCATGAGCGCAAGCTCTCGAAGCAAATTAGACGGTGCTTTGGCTCAGTTGGCTGGACATTTGTTTTAAAAATCAAATAAGAAAAAAAACTTGCTTATTGTTAGCCTGCTAGTTTCACAGTGCAAAGAAAAGTAAAGGTTTAATTTTCAATTCATGTTCTTAATTAAAAAAGTTAATCTGCCACATTTAGAAGTCTCATTAACTTCCTCCGATCTTTCCCCTTAAAACACACGCAGCTTAAAGAGTGCAGGTGAAAGATGGCACCCATTCACAGCGTCACCTGTTTAAATCCATCTCAGTCAGATTAATGGAGGGGCGGAGGCAGGTGGATGAGGGATTTTTTTTAAAGCTTCAGCAACAATCTGAGACGTAGACTGTGTAGAAAGGGCTGGAAGGCGTCCCTAATGTTCCACAAGTTCCACTCCATTCATTAAAGAGACATTCCCAGGCTGCTTTTAAAGCACTGGGAGTCGCTCAGTTTCTGTGTTCAACTGCTGCTAAAGAATTGATGAATAAACTAATAGTGCATAGTCTGTGTGAAATGAAAATGTGTTTTACTAATGCATCACTGCAACCAGAAACACACACACACACAGCTACATGCATTTTACAGTAAGATGTGTCTCCAGATATTTTGCTGCATCATGCTTCAGCCTTCACAGAGACTGGGCTGATGCCACTGTGTTTGGCTTATAGGTGGCACAGTCTGCTGCTGCTGCTGGACTGTGAGTCCCAAAATCGATTCGTTTCGTGCAGACACACTAATACAAAGCCTGCCCTGATGCTCAGGATTGAAACTGAAGAAGACTGTGGGGCCGACTGCGTTGTGATGGCTCTCCCGGGCTTTACTAATTTATGATGTTATTTTTAGGCTTGACTACATTTTTGATGCTGCCTATTTGTCAAGTTTAATAGCGAGTGAAAACTCGGGTGTGTCCGTCAACCTCTCTGTGTGCACACGTGCCTAAACTTGATCAGGCAAAAATGGTGTGTGGGGATACTTCAAAGGCCTTTCGGCACTTTTGTTCTGTCATTGAGGTTTGGTGTGTAGTACTGTTCAAACCATTAAAAAGTGCTTAAAATGACATTTCTCACCTATACTGAGAAGAAGCACACTCTTCAACTTTAGCTCCAAATGTAATCTCCCTCAGCTCCTCCTTCACAGTCAGAGCCTTAAATCTTTACAACCAGCTAAAAAATATGAGATGGATTTTCAGCCCGAGATGGGACTTTTTGAACCCTCATTCCCAAAACTCAGCTGTCTTTCTGACTTCACATTGTGCTGTAGTTAAGCTACTTGAAACGTTGAAAGAGATAAATCCTTTCAAAAGGCTTCTCCAAACATCTGAGAATATGAAGGCGTTGGAAAATTAGAAGCAAAGAAAGCGAAAAACTCCCCAGCTTCTTACTGCAGAGAGGTGAATCTCAACCTCGGGATGGCTGCTCTAATGAGGTCTAAAAGGTTTTAGGTCAACCCTAATCTCCTCTGCCATAAAGACGGCCCTTTTAGACACGTTGGCTTCAGTGTGAAACACCTGATTAAAGAGTTTTCCAGCAACAGCAGAAGTAGTTCTCTAAGCGCTTTTACTGTATCAGAGGCTTTCCATCATTTCTTCTTTTTTTTTTTAATTCATATTTTTATTAAGGTTTCAAAAGCAGGCATTCACAGTATGTACATTATGTAAGCATTCTTCATACTTAGGTTATCTGCCTTAAATACTGAAATAGTATTTTAATTTACATCCAAGTCATAAGGGAAGAATACTTACAACGATAGAAGTAATTGAAACCATCACATAATCCGAAAATCAAAAAACAAAAAACAAAACTAACAAACCTAAGAAAAGAGAAAAAAAACAAAAAAACAAAAAACAAAAAAAAGAAACAAAAAACAAAAAAACAAAAAACAAAAAAAAACACGGATGTGTTGGTATGGGGTGATCCTATAAATATATATACATACATCATAATTATTGGTTTGTAATAGTAAAATCTGGCCTATGAGGCGTGATATATTTAACCCAGTTTTCCCAATATGATGTAAATTTCTCCAGCTTGTGGTTAACAGAAGCTGTTATCTTTTCCATGTTATAAATTTCCATTGTGATTTCCATCCATGTACTTATGTTTGGGCTCTCTGGGGATAACCATTTTCTGGTGATATTCTTTTTACAGGCCACCAATAAAATATTTATTAAATGTTTATCATATTTAGGCCATTCCTGAGGTATATATCCAAAGAACATAGTCTTACTCTCGAGAGATATTTCACGTTTAAAGATATCCTGTAAGGCATTATGTATTTCTCTCCAATAATCCCTCAAGATTGAGCAGTCCCAGAAAATATGGTAATGATTTGCACTTTGATTTCCACAGTTCCTCCAACAAGCAGGGGGTTATCATCATAATGAGACTTCTGAGAAGGTGTTATAAAGTATCTAATTAGGCACTTCCAGCCAAATTCCCTCCACTTTTGTGAGCTGGTACACATCCACTGATATCTCCATATTGCCGTCCATTCTTCCTCTAATATTTTTATCCCTCCTTCCTTCTCCCATTTTGTTCTAATATATGAAGTCGAATGTGGTTTCAAATCCATTAGACCCTTATAGAGACATGATACAATTCTATCAATAGTTTCTGAGTTATAGCTTTTTATAAACAGTTCCATCAAGCGTGTGTTTATCATTGTTACGTTTCTCATCTTCGTGTCGGCATAGTGCCTTAACTGCAGATATCGATAGAAGTCTTCTTTTTCTAATGAAAATGTTTTTCTAAGCATGTCAAAGCTGAACAATTTTCCATCCTTCATTATACTGCACAGGGCTGTTATGCCCTTACCTGTCCAGTCCTTGAATCTAGAATCCAGTTCATTAGGTTTGAACTCTGAGTCGTAAGCACACCATTTAAGAACTGTAATATTGGTCTCGAGTTTATATTCCTTTATAATAGTTCTCCATGTTTTAAGGGTCCTTTTCACCCACATGTTATCAGTATTTTTTATATAGGTTTGTAAATTATTGTCAGCTAGAGTTGCCTGAATAGGTATAGACAGCATTTGTTCCTCAATGGTTTTCCATTGGGCAGTGTATGATTGGTTACACCAGCATATTATTGCTCTCATCTGCGCTGCAAAATAATAATATCTGAGGTCAGGGAGGCCCCATCCTCCCTTTTGCTTAGCCAGCTGTAGTGTTTTAAGGCGAACCCTTGGTCTTTTACCTTGCCATATATATCTAGATAACATTTTATCCCACTCATTAAATTGACTTTGGTTAATCTCTATTGGTAGGGTTTGAAATAGATACAAAAATCTTGGCAATACATTCATTTTAATAGAATCAATTCTTGAATTAAAACTAAAGAAAGGGGCTTTCCATCATTTCATACTGGATAGGGAGGATCACATGCTGACAGCTGTCTGTCTGCTGAGTTAGTAGAAATTTTTCTTACTTCAGATCTGATCTTCATTTGAGTGTTGGTGGGATTCTGGTCAGTTTAGCATAATGGGATGTGGTGTTTCAGTTGTGGGATTACACTTGAGTATATTATTACTGCTGCAAAACAAAAGATATACAGAGCGTAACATGCCATTCATTTTAAAGCACATAAACATAAAATATATGTCTCATTGTCTATTATACCTGTGTTTATGTACCTCCAGCTGGTGTATGAACAAAAAACATTATCACCTTTAGTCATTAGTCCTTGAGATTTGCATACATTTGCCTCTGACAGATATTTAATATTGGATTTTCTTCTATAAATAAATAACCAAATCTAATATTTATGATTTCTTTGTTTAATTTGTTTTTTTTTTAGTTCTTTTAGAAGAAGATCTGATGATGTTTTAGAACCCATGTATGGAAAAATGTATTTTCCTGCAGTAGTACAATTAAATATGACATGACATTATTAATCATAAAGAGTATTTTAAGCTTTTTCTTAGGACTCACTCCATTGTCTTGTTGCCTGGAGCCGTCATACAGCTGTAGAAAATTTACATTTCAGCACTTTGTGACAGTTTACAGCACAGGCAGAGCAAGCTGACAGACACGCATATGTTTGCATGTTTGAGCTTAGAGACATAAGGTCACTCAACTTTTGGCTGAATGTCACAGTTTTGTCCAGTATATTGACACTCACCATGTCTCACACGCATACTGTGACGCACTGAAAAGCCACCAAACATCTAACAGATAGGACGAGAGTTGGGTCAGAGCAGTTTGAAATGCAACCAGTCGATTAGGACAAATTAACTTTTGACATTTGTGATGCAATTGATTGTTTTTTTTAAGTAATTGGAATACTTTGGATTACTAAATTACTATATCTCATACCAGAAAAAGAGGGACGTTCTATAGATAATAGTTTTGTTTAAACCTCTCAAAACATTTTTAGTGAAGATAATTTTTTTTATTATTGTTGTACTTTTGTTTACTCATGAATAGTATGTCTGACATTTTTTGTCGAGTTCCTTGCTTTGTGGCAGTACAAAAAAACCCTGCTGGTTATAAGCAACAACTATCAAGATCTGTGGGGTATGCAGGTCATGGAAGCAAAACTTAAAATAGCACACAAGGAACACAAGCTAACCAAAATAAAACAAAGTTTAAACACAGATACAGACTTAGACACACAAACTTGACATACACAAAATGTAAGCAAACATGGAGACATGAGCTACTACATACATGGGATGCCAGGAAGGACACACAAGACTCAGATGAACAAGAGATAACTAAGATACGAGAGTAACTAGAAACATGAAAAACGAAACTAGGAAACACTGGAAATACTGAACTAGATGACGAAACAATGAGAAACTAGAATACACTCATAATAATAACTCAGACTTGGATAAAGAACACAGAAAGTCAGAACACAAGAAAAAACTGAGGAACCGTGACAGCAGTAGTTACTCCTAAATAGTCCTCCATTTCTGCAAAAATGTGCGGCGCAGGACACCATATTTTAAAGATGTAAAGAAAATGTTATCAACTAATCCTCAGTCATGCAATTCTAATTACTAATTATATATAAAAAAATACATAATATGGCATGGGTATTTTTTTGTAATGAAACTACATTTAAACACTACGCATACTATGCAATTCTATGTATGAATGACTTGAAGGTTGCAGCTGCCGACTTAAAGTCACATTCTCCCCAGAAATGAGTTTCTTAAACATTACTTCTCTTGCAAGTTGACTACGCAAAATAAGATCTGCAGTTTGACACTTTTGAGCTTGTCAGCACAACACAGGCTTTTCTTTATTCACATAAAATCTGGAACCTATGAGCTAGAAGTGTGATGTGATGTCACTCTTATCCAGTAAAGCGTAATAATAATCTGGTAACTTGAAGCCTGATTTGCACAGCCTGTGCTTTTAAAATTAACTTAGTTGTTAGTTAGCCCTGGGTAATTAATTCAGTTTTCTGTTATTTGGCTTCCAGCAATAAAGGAATAAAGAAAAAAAGATGATTGTGCAACACTTGAGTTTTTTTTTTATCGTTTTGACTCTATTTTCTGTACAGCTGTGTGCTTTCACCCCTCCGAAAAACTGAAACTTGCTCAGCTTTTGCTTCAACTGTCCCCAAGATGACTGCAAAAGAGCCTTATATCATCAAGACGTTTCTTGAAGGAGGAAAAGTGAGAACTTTTACATGGATTGATCAGCAGTGGCTCATCAGTGGTAGCTGATGTTGCACAATATTCATCTACCAGATCTTTGAGGGTCTCTCCTGCAGTTCAGTCTTAATAGTGTGCTGTAGAAGTGTATTACCGCCTACTCCCTTCCTTGGCTAGACTACCATATAGGCGCCTTCAAGGTCTGTTGTTGCCTCGTGGTAGTGGTGTTGTGGCTGGTGAGCATAAGCAAATGCTCTTTTGAGATAGGCTTCACAGTCCAACACAATCACAACATTACATAATTATGGGAATAGACTCATTAAAAACAAAATATTATTCAAAGTGGAGTGTTTTTATACATCTGAGCTGTCTACAGGGGTCGGCACAGCAACTGTAAAGAGTAAATATTTGTTTCAAATGGATGGACCCAACCAACAAAAGTAACTACTGACAAGATCAGGTGAGCCATTTTAAAAAGCATCATCCTCATTAAAGGACTTAAGTTACCCAATGCAGCCTGCTTAAGTGGATAATCAACATAAAGTGATGTCAGGAACAGGAAGTGATGTCACTATTTGTCTCTTTCTCACAGATAATTCCTCTCAGTTTGGTGTGTTTGTCTTCCTCAGAAATATCTCTAAAATTCCTCTAAAAGAACGGCTGGTCATCTGGCCAGTTATCTTTCAAGAAGTGCAGCAGAAACAATGCATTTATTTAAATATCACAGCAAAGGTCAACATGTTCTGCCGCACATATTGGCTGTCGCACACTGGCGTTCGCTCTATTTACTTTTATGTAAGGCTAGCTCAGCAAATAATACTAGTGCATTAAATAGATGGGGAGCATAGATACTGGCTTTGTGTATAAGCCATCAGATAGCTTGTTAGCACTGGCAGCTTCGAGGCTGTCAACCTGCTAGTACACCAGCTCTGAGGCAGAACAGCAGAGCTGTGTTGCCCCAGGTACATCTCTGCACACACAATAGGTGACAAAGAAGCTTATTTAACACTTTACACTCTGTACCAGCAAGAGACGATGTCCTTAAGAGAGAATTTAACTTACTAGAAATCCTAATTCAGATACATAAGTGAAACAACATCAGCTGAACAGGTTCATTGATAGTATAACATTATCCTGGTTCTTAATTATTTCAAATTTTTGACCTAATTTTATGACAACAGTAGGTAATAAGACACATTAGTTATTTTAGCAGTTGTATTTTTGTATGGAAAAAAGAATGGCTCAAACCCTGCAGTGATGGTAAAGATGCATTACCCTAGGTAGCCTTCTATGGTAACTTTTTTAAAAAAAACCTTCATTTAACCAGAAGAAGGAAGTCTTAAGATTAAAATTCTCTTTTGTCAGACTGCCCAGATGTAGATAGCATAAACCAGCATTCCTGGAGAAAATCCACACAAGCACAAGTGGACATGCGAACTCTACATCCAATGGCCCCACTTGGGTTTGAACTCAGGTTCAGCCTTTCTTGCTTTGAGCAAACTGTGCTAACTACTTAGTCACCATGTTGTGTGCATGTGCACCAACCTGAATGTAGAACAGACATTTATTTTAAACTGCATGTCTTGTTTATTATTGTGAGGAAAATGTGGTTTGCAACAAAGTGCACAGCAACTGGGAATAAGAATTAGCACCTGTAAGCACAAGGCTTTGTATCTCAGCTGGAAAAGGAAGGATTGCCCAAGTGGCAGAGTTTTAAGTACCTTGGAGAATTTCCTTTGAGGGAGGAAGACTGGAAATTGACAGACAGATTAGCAAAGCATCCGCATTACTGCAGGCAGCTGTAGCGAAGGAAGAGCTGAGCCCAAAGGAGCAGCTGTTGCTTTAGTCTTCGATCTGTGTTCCTACTTTTAACCCTGGGCATTAGCAGTTGGTGGCAATATTAAAATTGATCAGGAGTTAGGTTTCTGGGTAGATATGAGGAGATCTGCCATTTCAGAGGGGTGCAGGGTAGACTCTCTGCTGATGTGATTTGAACATCTCACTTGGATGCACTAGGCATACCCAGCTGGAAGGAGACCCGAAGCAGACCCATAAGCTGGAGTTCATCTTTCCAGGAAGAGTTAGAAGCGGTGGTGTATGACAGGGAGATCTGGGAACCGATGTTTCTTAGATTAGTGCTGTATCTACTCTGGATGAAAAGCAGAACAAGGACAGATGGTTGGAACGTTTTCTCATGCAGCGTATGAGACACACAACCACACCTGCATGCACAATAGGGGTGGGGGGAAAAATCGATACTGTCTAGTATCGTGATATTTTGTTCATTCATTCATTCATTCATTCATTTGTTCATTTTCAGGCACAACAAATACCTATATTGAACATAAAATACACAAAACAAAAAACAAAAATTGCCTGAAAAAGGAGTGGGACGAAGAAAACTTATTAAATCCCACCCCTATACTCACTCATCAACAAAAAAAACAATAAACTTCCCGCAGCTACGCCCATCATTGCATACAGACCCATCAACAGCCCCGGGCACATACAAGCATCTCAACGGCAGCTCGCAAACAACAATTAGAGCCTTCATAACTGAATACAGAATATATAAATTATAAATTGCATTACCACAGGTAACAGGCAGTAATAATTACAAGTAACAAACACACATACATATACATACATACATACATACATACATACATACATACATACATATATATCTACACACACATGCACGTATATATACATACATACGCACACTCTTCTTTCTTTATTTTTTTTTATTTTTTATTTTTTTTCTCTCTTGGAATCCATACCAGCAATGGTAAGAGGACAGACATTACAGAGCACACTAAAAACCATCATTGAGTATACTGTGACCAGACCAAATGTTTGTAGAGGAATTTAAATCTATGAATATTTTTGCATTGTTTCAATTGTAAACTCAGACTGTTCCAGATTTTCACACCACATACAGACACACAATTGTTTGCTAATAATGTATCGATACAGGGACAGCAGAAATCGATATTTTGACTTCAAAATGCTCTGACTTCAGAGCATGTTGATCAGCTCCCTTTTCTGAGCAAGAATCCTGACATTCCTTCACTGTCCAAATGTGTTTAACTTTTTTTTTGGCAGCAATAAACATGACAGTTTACTTATTTTAATTTAAGACATGTTTTATTTTAATTAAGTTTAAAACTTTTTTAATTAATGTAAAATTATATTTTGTTTTAATTTACTTTCAAATTCTTCAGTTGCTGAATGGGCTGCATAGTTTTCATAAATTGCATAGTTCAGAATAGCTATAATTGTACCAGATGGTTGCATTCAGTTAAGTTGGACTAGACTGTAATACAAACCGTTCAGTTTGTCAGCAATAAAACTGACTGAAATGAGAGAAAGACTGAGTGTGAGACTTTGATATTAGATAAAATGAATATTGATAAAGTTTACCTTTATGTACAGAATTTGAATATCGCAAAATATTTTTGCAATAAATTGCAATAATATCGTATCGTGCGTTAAGTATTGTGATAATATCGTATCGTGAGTTGTATGGTTAATGTTTTATTTGGGAACAGAATGGTGTGTATGTGTAAGTTTGGTGATGGAGTTTTTATTATGAATGAATGATGAATTTTTATGAATTATTATGTCTACTTTTTTATGTTTAAGGACAACAGATGGAAATTAGCCTTTGGCTATAATCTGGCATGTTTACATTCATATATATATATATATATATATATATATATATATATATATATATATATATATATATATATATAATTTTTTTTTTATTTTTATTTTTTATGTTCATTAACATGCACTGTCCTAAATAAAAAAAATAAAAAAAATAAAATGGTGATTCCCACCTCTAATGCACAATGCTACACAGTCACCCAAAGTGTCACTTAACAATCGTGGGGTTCCACACAATCCTGGTAAGTGTGTGAACTCCTAATTGCATTCTGTCCCCACTGCTACCCTTCAAGCTGTGAACATAATTCATTAATGTCAAGAGGAGAAAGGAAAGAAACAAAATTAATGAGAAAACATAAACAGGGCACCAGCTCCCTGGGTCTAACAGGCCTCCCATATGCTGTAAAGCTAATGCAGAGGCCCACGTTTGTGTCCACCCTAAGGTCGTTTTCTGTGTGTCATGCCAAGGCTCTTTTTACTCAGCTTTCCATATTTGCTCCACCATCCTATCCCAGTAAAGGCTAAAAAGCACCCTAAAGTATTAAAGCATAAAGAGGCCAGTACACCTACCGTCTATAAGAAAATATTTTGTGTTTTAACGTAGGTTGTACACTGACCGTCAAATGTAAATGCTATTAATTAGAGATCTCTAAACTTGAGCGAGTTTGTTTTTGCAGCCTCTGTGAGCCAATTCTACGGTTTTACTGTGGTGAGACAAAAAGTAAAAGTCAAACTGTAACTGTCTATATGCCTGAGCAGCCAGGCAAAGGAAAGGAACACTTGGACGCTTCTTGCATAAACCCCACCCACCCTTTCTCAGAGGGCTTGAGCCCATGTGTGACATCATGGTTATAATTATCATGAAGATGCCATTTTTGTTTGTTTTTCCCAAGCAGTCAGAAAAATATCACACCTTTGTTTAAGGATTTAAAAGTATTATCTAAAGCTGCACTGTTGCCCACCCACATGAAGGTTCTTTTTAAAAACACTCTACATTTTCTCAGTAGGGTTAGAGAGAGCCCTCCTTGTGATTATTCCCATTGCAACTAAAGACAGGATTGTTTTCTGAAGCATGAGGTGGTGTACTTGCCTACACCATATAAAAATAATTTTAATAGGGTTTTCGGGTGGAGCTTCACATATCAGAACAAAGTGACAGTGACACCCTCAGGAATTCTGCAAAGACCTACCATCTCACTTCCCATATTAAAAGCTAGATCATCATTCTGCCACATTCTTGCTGATGTTTGCAGTTTTGCTTAAATGTGGCTCCCATTCAACAGCCTTCCCCACCCATATCCATCTGGACCAATTAGTGTACACAGCATTCATCAATGAATAAAACAATATGAAATTTAGTCTTCATCACAGAAATGAGCCTGCTGCAAGTCAGCTTTGGTTATGAAGGACCGAGATGAAACATACATATGGTTTTCCTGCCTCTTGCAGAACGTTGCACTGTTTCACCCTGTTCCTCTCCAGAAACATCTTTCCTCTTACCTGTGTTTCCTGAGAATTGTGACTTTCATAATGGTGTAAAACAACTTCTCTTCAATCAAGATCGCCTGACAAGCGAACCTAAAACCAGATTTAGAAATTATGAAAAACATAATGAAATATTCAAAATGAAGTGTTTTGTGTTTCTGAGGTATCAATTACATAATCACTGGAGCACAGAGTAGGCAAACCGGATGTTCTCCATGCCCGTCAAACCCTAACCCTCTTGATCCCTTTTATTGCTCACATTTCTCTTTCTCATCTTTCTGTTCTTTGCAGCCTCATGCGTTTTCTCTCTCTCCTCATTCTGTCTTCCTTTGTGTGCGTCGGTATGCCTGTTAGTTGTTGGTAGAGTGAAGTGGCTGCATTATCTACATACATTATTGATGCTTGCAGCACTTTAACACACACATGCACAACCACACACACACACACACGCACACACAAAATCCAGCTTACCGCTCACATAACAAAAACTTACATACAGTTATACAATCACACACACATACAGTCACAAAGAGCACACGTAGCCTCACTTTTGAATGAAAAAGTGAGTGACAGCGCACACATGTTGTCGTTTTTTTAAAACAGCTGATTCCCTGTTTTAAGAAAAAATGAGGAAATTGTGACATTCTCAGACTAAAATGAATTCACAGTCACATGCTGGGCTAATAGGTTAAGACATGAATAGAAAGTGAGCGTTATGAAAGAGAAGAGACAGAAGGATTATAATTTGAGTAGCAGTGAGTTGGAGATGGGAATAAGGGAGGGAGGGGACAGAAGAGTTCCCAGCATCTCTTTTCCCAGGGCTTTGTGAGGGCCTCATTAAATATGGATGGTGTTTGGATCAGAGCAGGGGTAAGTGGGACTCCACAAACAGCACATGCAGCCGATGCAGGCAGCCCCATCCTGCTGTGATGGAGCTCGGTGTGGTTTTTTGCTTCATCTGTCTCTCCGTACTCCTCCTCCCTTGATTCAGTTTACTGCCCTCAACCCTTTTGTCCAGCCCCTGTCGCTGCCATCATGTGGCACTGTCTGTCAAACTCTTCTTCTTTTTCTCTGCTTGTCTGTTTTTGTCTTTTTCTTAGACTCATTTTCTGTCTTCCGCCTCAGTGCCCCCCACTCTCATTCCATCTCCAGTTTGCTTGTTTTTCCCCATGATTCACCGATCTAAAAGGAAAGCTTTCCTCCATTATTCACACCCTAATCGTAGTTTTTCAGATGAGAAGATAAAAATCATGTTTCAAATTGTCAATAATATTACAATGCTGAGAGACTCAGGCTCCAACAACCCTAACTCTTAATTCTGATTCATGCCTGTCGTCAGGAGATGAAGACACGTCACCCTGGTCTTCTTCAGTGGAGTGATGGGCGAGCAGCGAGGGCAGCGGGACTGTAACTGGCACCTTCATGGAGCCCTGATACCCAGGGCAGAGAGCAGGTGTGTGAATGTCTGTCTCTCTAATACTGAAATGAAACAGATTGTGTTTGTGTATGTGATTTGTGTGTGCACACAACAAAAGATGGCAATATTAGAGGATTTAAAGACTGTGGGATAAACACAGTGAGACAGACGCACAGTGGAGAGGTAAGTGAGCAGTAAACTAGTGTCTGTCTAGTTTAGCCAGTGTGTTACTCCAAACAGACCTGTAAGGCTAAGGTGAAGCTCAGTCTAATCTGGCTCAGCAGGAGTGACGCACAAACTCCCTGTCACAGCCTGCAGACACACTCTGTAATCCCATTTGCCTACTCTGCGCGCCTGTGTGTCTCTGTGCGTGCAGTAAGAGTGTTAGGCAAAAGTTGTAAGTAATGCATGTTTCAGAATTTACTATACTCATCGTGTATGCATAGCTAATTTAGTTAACGTTCCAAAAATACAGAGAAGTCACAGGGAGGGTGCATGGGCGGATGGATTGTTCTGTGGAGTGCCAAGACTTGAGTTTGCAGCTTTTCTCTAGACCAGGGATGTTAAACTCATTTTATGTACACAGTAACCTGTAGGCCCACCTATAATCAAGTAACCTGTACACAGGTTACTTTGATTATAGGTGGGCCAGACTGGCGAAACTTCCCTTTCTGTCAGTGTAAAGTTTAACTATACATTTAATTCCTGAGATATTTTATTAAAGGAAAAAGAAGTGAAGGAAAGAAATGTGTCAGCACAACTATTTGGGCTTAAAATGTAATAAATAAATATGTAAAACTAAAGAAGAAAGTAATAGTAGCGCATTGGGCAGTGTCCTGTAATTTTAAAAGTCCCAGAACATGTCCTTTTGAAATTTCTTTAGCCCAAAGTAAAACAACAGGAGCCTTTCAGTTATTTAGTTACTTTGGTATAGTGTGAAAAGCTGTGGGGAAGGTCTTTATCAGTAGGAAAACCTATAAAACGTATTAAAATAGGTTTAAAAGTCAAAATATTTAAGCCCTACTTAACATTTTCTAAAGCAATTTAGGGGCTAGAGTTTTCCCGGACCAGTTCTGGTCCCTGGGCCTTATGTTTGACACCCCTGCTCTGGACATTTTGAGTGAATTGTGTTTTTGGATAATATTATTTATGTCATTATATTTCTTTAAGACTACAAGTGCCATCTGACTTTACAGACAAATTATTTTTTTTAGCTCAGTTCAGTTATATTAATGTAGCACCAATTCAGAACACAACAGTTGCTTCAAGGTGCTCGGTCTATTCCCAATGCTAACATGTTTGCTGTGTCAAAGCTACAAAATGTTTAGTGGTTATTACAGTGTTTCCCACACTTTAGTTGGCGAGGCCACCCAAGTATATTATCAGACGCCTGTGTATATTTTGTGACTTATTTTGGATTATTTGTATTTTCCACTGTATTTTGAGAGTTCAGTCTCTGCTCACAGCCTTTCCTGTCAACAGCAGCCACAGTCTTTTGAGAGACAAGAGACTGTCGTGTAGGGGTGGGTAATATAGCTTCAAAATGATATTGCAATGCTTCAGTAAATTTGCAATAAATACATTTTCAGTGATAAAAAAAAATCAAACAAAATAACAAAAAAAAAAATACTGCGCAACAGTTGGGGAGTGCAGATTAAAGGTAGCAGGATTTAATAGTGCAAGTATAATCAAAGACATTTTCCATCCTTTTCCAATGAGTTTTTGCGTTGTTTTCCGATGTCTAAGGAGCTTAGAAAGAAAAGTGTCTGGACTTCTTTAAGTTGCTTGAAGACGTTTCACCTCTCATCCGAGAAGCTTCTTCAGTTCTAAGATCAAATGGTGGAGAGTCCCATATTTAAGCCCTATGGGAGTGTCCTCCCAGGAGCACAATGGACCCCCTAACGATCCTCTACCTAATCGCACAAGCCAAGGTGTGAAAAGGTCACAATCAGCCAAGGTTTCAGGTGAACTCATCGGCTGTATCCCAATTCAAGGTCTGTAGCCTTAAAGTACGCAGCCTCAACGATCCTCAAGGGCCGCGTACTTAAAGACCGCTAAGGCCGGAAGTGCAAGGCTTGTGAAATGGGACGGTCTAGCCTCCGTTGCACTGCCCAGGTTGCCTACCAACCATGATACTAACAGCTGGAAACGTGTCATACAGCTTTGTTTGGACAGAAATGAAGGAGAAAATCTTTTGTTCATTTGTTTGTTTCTTTCTACATGAGCTTTGATCATTCTCTGTAGGATTAAGCTCAGCTATTGAACGGCGTATATTTTAAAGTAGAGGCTTTAAAACCAAGTTAGTACAAACGTCACTAATGTCACATAACTTTGCCGACATGTGGCCAACAGTAATGTTTTAATGTTCTTCGTTATTAAACATTTGCACATAAATAAGTGACATAATATTCAGTACTTACTTAAAGTTTACTCTTCGGGCACCCCTCATTCCCCGTTTTTTTTCGGCAAAATTATCCACACCCACCGCCGCGCTATGCATTCTGGGATACGTTGGGCCACGAAGTCTACACTGCCACAGCCTTAAAATTCAGGGAAATGAAGGACGCATTTCAGGGCCGCATTTCGAGCAACCTTTGAATTGGGACAGCCTTCGGCGCGCCGCTGTGACGTAATCGGCCTTGAAACGCGTACTTTAAGGCTGCAGACCCTGAATTGGGATACAGCCATCGTGAAACCTAGCCCCACCCTATCATGTGATTTCCTAAGGTCAGAAGGCCCAGGATGTGAGTGGGCGTTAAGGCGTCTGGAAAGGGATCTCAAAACTGGATTATAGATGGGAGACAGTTGGTGTCATAAACCACCGCCTCTGTTTTATGAGGATCATTCACAGTGGACATAGATGGCTTCTTTCACTCCTCTTTCAAACCATCTGTCTTCTCTGTCCAAAATGTGAACATTGGTGTCCTTGAAGGAATGACCTTGGTCCTTTACGATGACCTGGATGATTGAGATGTTGTTTTCTGATAATCCTGAGGTCAGAGTGTGAAGTTGCTAAACTGGTTAACACTTTAGTTTAACAATAATTAAACTTATTTAACCTTATAACAATACAGGAGCTTCACAGTAATGTCCAGAATAAAATGTTTTCTACCTGGGATGTTGTATCTGGGGTTGACCTTTTTTGCTAACTGCTTTTAGGACTTTTACGACCATTTGGTTTGGAATCCTATCCTAGACCGATCAGTATGTAACCGCATCCATGCACAGTTTGCTTTGGCTCTCAACACAGCCCCAGAGCTATGATGATGCTTGGTGGTGTCATTTATTTACTTTTTTGTTGCACATCACTGGCTACCAGTGTCTCCACCTTTACGGTTGTACCTCAAGCAGTGAAACAATTTTGTTGTTTCCAGTTTTCCCAGAACCAGTTTTGTGGTGTATTGTGACGTATTGGAGGCTGTGGAAATGTTGCTCTCAGACATGTGTTAGCTTATCTCTTTGTTTTGCTCATAAATGCGGAGCTTTTCTATGCCATTGATGATTAATAGGACATTTTTATATAACAACTAAGAATGTAGTTTTATTGTCATGGACAGTATATACACACATACATTTTTACCATGATATACATGATATTCTTACATCTAGTATTGATTTAAGCGCAATTGCCACTGAGCATCATCCCCAGAGATTAATGTCACAACCCTCTTTCACATCATGGCTATACTACGATTCCCAGCATTCACCCTAACCATATTTGACTGTTTTTTTGTGGAGGCTTGAAATTTGTACACCACACTGCTTTAAGCTGCTAGTTTTTATGATGTCAAAAATTCTTTAGACGACTTCAATGTTTAACTTGTGTGAGAGGTTGACATGGTTCACATGGAGAAGAAGATGATAGAGGGAAATTCTAATAAGCATCTATTGTGTACAATTAAACGAGGCATCTAATGAAAATAAGCTTTTAATGGCCAAAAAACAAAACCAGGAAACAAAAAGACTGTAAGAATAAAAACGAAATTACACATGAGAAAATAGAACTAAACAGAGTAGGTTTAAATTGCTAGCTATGACAAACATGTGGAACATCTTCTTCACAGAGGAAAGATCACTATAGATACAAACTCTGCAAAGACTAAGCTGCAGGTAATTAACACAGGTGAAGGACGTTAGAAAAACAGGAAACAAAATCCAGAAAATTAAATGAGAAGATCAACTCAAATCAAAGTAAATAAGAAACAACCAAAAGATAGCTATCATGGCAAAGTGAATGAATAAATGTACATGAGAAAACACAAGTGTGGGGAAGGAGAAGTGCTGCTGTAGCCCCTTTAGTCAGCTTGTGTGTGTGCGTGTGTGTGTGTGTGTGTGTGTGTGTGTGTGTGTGTGTGTGTGTGTGTGTGCGTGTGTGTGTGTGTGTGTGTGTGTGTGTGTGTGTGTGTGTTTCTCTGCAGCATTTCTTACCCTGCCCAGCTTCAGCATTAGGTAAAACTATTCTGGCAGAGATTTTTGTTTACTTCTCTAATTTTATAGCAGACACAGCTATCTGAAAAAAAACAACCTGAGCTAATATATATGTAATTTGATTACTGTGTTAATATTGTAATGATTATAGTGTGTATTGCATATCACAGTGTTGGGGGAAAAAACAACCTTGTAATAGATTTTTAAAAAACTAGGAAATGCAAACAGCACATTTATTCATAGTTTTCAGAGGATGTGTGAGGAAAAGCTCAGCACACCGGCAGTGGCATTTTACTCATTTACAGCCTGAATCATATTTTAGTTTCTAATTAAGCATTGACCGGCTAGCTCATGGTCTTATGGCAGGAGGCAGGACTCAACAAGTGGTAAGTCTGTTGTAGGGCCATGTTTAACTCACATTTTACTACACCAAACTGTAGACATTTTGTGGCATAAATGCATTCAGGGAGTAATACGGCATTAAAAAATGACTTGACTTTTCAACTAAATTTAACCGCAAAGGTTTTCTTCAGACAGATATAAAAAAAAATGCCACTAATGATCCTGATCAATAACAACGGCACAGAGCCAACCTTTTTTTAACCTTTTTTGTCTGGATGAAAGCCCACTAACCAATTTCCAGTGGAAGCAAGAGTCAGATTACTGCACAGTCAAACATTTGACAAAAGTGATATCGTGTGCAAAAGGTAAATGTTTCTGAATCGCATCTTTTATCAGAACTAAAGTACATATTACACAAGATGAAGCCTCCATGTCATTGAAAAAATGCATTAAAAATGCATATTTTACTCTAATGTGACATCAAATTTGACCACACCCTATGGATCGCTTTTGAGCTCTTCTAACTCTGTGGAAACGGACAAAATAACAAAGGCAAAAACGTCATTCAACAGGAAAATAACACCATCATGCAGTGTTAATCTAAATAATGTTCTATAAATACATACACATTTTAGCATTGGATTAGAAAATAAGCTCCACTTTGAGCTGTTGCTAGTGTGTGTGTGTGTGTGTGTGTGTGTGTGTGTGTGTGTGTGTGTGTGTGTGTGTGTGTAAGCACACTGATGAGCATCATTGTATCACAAAATGAATTAAAAATTGTACTGAACTGGATGGTACTTATCAAAAATAACATAACAAAGCAATTGTATCAGGTGTAATAGACAATTTTCTGGTTTCTTCTTTCAGCTCCATTTTTCAGTATCGTTGAGACACAGAGAAAGCAAGAAACAGATGTGAGAAATCTGATTCCTCCCACATGAGCAATAATCTAATAGAACGAGATGGAAGGGGACACATGATTGAGTGATGACATGGTCAGTAGTTGGATGGCTGCAAGACATTCATGGGTGAAAAGGAGGGAGGAACAGAGTTACATGGACAGCACATCTTAGTTCCTGGTTATTTTGTTTATCATGCTTACTCACATTGATGTCATAAATATAATGTAATTAATTGTGGGCAAGTTTAGAGGTGATTCGGTAGACCTGAAGTTATTTTTTTGTACGACGAGTACCTCATAACACCTGTCCCAGCAGCAGGGTTGCCAGATTGGCCCTGCGTTGGAACTCTGCCAGAAACGACATGCAGGTCACTGGGTAGTGCTAATACTTGGCAGTGCATGCTGTTGCTGTCAGTACAGTAGAAGTATTTGTTGTGTTGTGGACAAACCACAAAATTATACAGTGTCTTTTCAGCTCAAATTCCAAACTCTGTTTAAATTTACATTGTACATACATTATTTATTAATGTAAAAACATTTTTTATTCATTGTCCTAAGGTCAGTTCCTGACTGTGTGCATAAGTTCCATTCATAAAAGATGATGGGAATGAAACAACATGTTAAAGCAGGTTCTGAGAGTCGCTTTTGCATCTTAAGCACCTGTTACCTGTAAATCTCCTAAGGCCAGTCTTAAAATCATGGACAAAAATGTCTTTGTGGTTTCTCAACACTCTCCATTATCTGGATCATCTAAAAGTATTGCTTTGGTAATGCAAAAAACCCAACACAGATTCTGGTTGTACTTCCTGGTTTTTGTATTAAGATGATGTTTCCTAAGTAGAGGCTATTACGTGAATCAAAACAAAAACAGCAAAGTCTATCAAAGATAAAGTCACTAGATGAGAGGTGGAATTATACTTTTTAACACTATCAAATTTTAGATCATGGTCCATTATCTTAGCATTATTACTGGCTATCATTAGGCACAGTGATTCAGGTACAAATAACCTCACAATGCAACATGTGATGGACAGACAGGAATAAAAATGGGATAGATGGACACAAATATATGATATAAACATATATGTTTATATTTTACTGTAAAGTAGAGCTCATTGTATCTGGCTGATTCCAACTACACTACTGGTCAAAAGTTTTAGAACACCCCAGTTTTTCCAGATTTGATTGAAAATCATACAGTTTAATCTCTCACTGCACTCTGAAATGAAAGCATGGTACAAATAAGCAATTGGAGTTGAAAAAGAAATCATAGAATGAATATATGGACCAAAATGTATTCTAAACTTTTGGCTCATCAAAGTAGCCACCTTTGGCAGATATAACAGCTGAACACCCGTGCCATTCTTTCTACAACAGAAATCAAATATTCTTTAGAAAGCTCTTCCCATATCTGTTGCAGAAGTCCCCATAAATGTGCAGCACTTGTAGATTGCTTTGATTTAATTCTTCTGTCCAGTTTATTCCAAACCAGCTTGATTGGATTTAAGTCTGGAGACTGTGCTGGCCATTAAATGTTTTCAAGCTTACCTTGTTATATGCACTTGCATATTAATAATCCTCATGCTAATCTATTTCTTTGTTGACTCTTTGTGACCATGTCATAAAAATAAATAAGCAACCTGCAGCAAATATCACACTGACGTATAGTGAAGTCTCCTTAAAACTCATCACATATGGAAACTTGTAAAAGATCACTCCTCATTGTGTTTAAATATACTGGGTAAGCCTAATTTTTTGAAGTGCAGGGCTGATCTTTTAGCTCAATGTTAATAAGATTATCATAGATTTAATGTGCCACCAAGTGAAAGCAGAAGTAAAAAGTGCAAAACACAGAGTTCCCAAACAGGATACAACCCGAGCTGACAGACATGTGACTTGTACCACTACGACACCAAGAGCCTCCGACTCTGTTCCTGTTTGCTGCACAATTGTGATGTATCAAGATGCCAGTGTCCCGTGCATTCTTTCACATTACCATACGCATTTGATTTCCCAAGATGAGCACATGATAAATTCACATAGTTTACTGTATTGTGTAGTAAAGTAGAGCAAAACAAACTAGATCTAAAGAACAACAATCTAGAGGTGTAGTTTCACAATTCAGCCTGAAATATTCCAATAACAGTCCATCCTATACAAATCACACGACTGAAAATGGATAAAATTCCTATTTTCTTAACTTTTCATTACGATAAACCAGGAGTTAGAGCTTTGAAACACTAACAATGGAGCTAGAATATTTATGAAAGAGATATTTGACATGTTGTATCATTGATGAGAGAGGAAAGTACAGTCTCAGTTTCCTTTGCTGCCTTGATTTCTGCCTTGAATATGTCCATTGGAAAATAGATTTTTTCCTATGTTTTACTGTAGTGAATTTAATTCCCTGGGCTTGTACTTCATCAGTATACTCAATCAAAGCTACTTAGGAAGGAAACCATGTTTATGGGATTAGAGGGGATTGGATGTAGATGAATGCTTTGTCCCAGTGTTTGTATTTTAAAATGCACAGACATTTGGCTACGATCCATCCCTGATTAATCTACTTTTAGAAGTAAGTCACTGCTCTGTAAATCCATTACTTCAGTGTCTCGGGGTCTGTACCTTTTCTTATGTAACCATTTAACTTGTGTGATCTTCGTGCTGCTGCGGTTCTTGGGTTAGTCAGTCCCTAGCAAAGCTGAGTACACTTCTGTTTTGGGTCTGTGCAACCTGAGAAGTGAGATACTGCAGATGAAGCAAATCGGTAGAGTGTGATATGGAATAGCGAGAAGTGAGGTGCCGATAGGATGAGAACAGAGGGAACAAGAGGAGGAGAGAGTTATTCACAGACAGATGGATGGATAATGTACTTATGAGTCAAGATCCCCCAGGAGCCACTGCTGTCTGCTTATGTCACTCACCACTTTCATCACTAAGCCCGCCTCCTGTCTCACCTTCTATCACACTTGCCTGTCTTCTGCCCTTTCATTTAGTTTCCTGTACTTGTCACACATTTCCTCCCGTCTCCTCTCCTCTCTAATCTTTTGTTTCCTCTATGTCCATCATTACGCCCATCTGGGGGAAATTCCTTCCTGCAGCTGCTCACTGGGAAGGCCTTGTGAGATTATTCACTCATTGATTACATCTCTGAGTCCAAACTTTATTCATTAATTCATCCATCCTTCTGCTCATCACCTTGTCACAGGGCTAACTGTGCTTTACGTCATTGTTCCATTCAGAGCATCTCCTTATCCATTCATCAACCTGTCCAGTTACTCATTGATTCTATATGAAATCATTATCATTAATACATTTCCAAAATAAATCAGTCATTCATTCATTTGTTCACTTTTTCATTCACCCCTGTATCATTCATAGTAAGTAAGGTGATTCTCCATGAATGCTTACTGTCAGAGAATCTCTTTCCCAGTCATAGTCAGTAGGTTCAGCCCGTAAGGATGTGAAGGGGGTATAAGGTATCAGCTAATGCCCAGGTCTTTGTCTGACTGCTTCAGTCATCTGGGAGGAAGGTTGTGTGTGTGTGTGTGTGTGTGTGTGTGTGTGTGTGTGGTTAGGGAGTGAGGGAAGCCTGATTTATGGTCCCATGTTGGTTTCCATTTGCATAGCTCTTTGGTTGTGCAGAGAGAGGGATTGTGGGAATTCGGCCAGTGCAGAGGTAGTGGAGACTCACTTGTGTGCACTCCTCCAAAAAGCCAACAGAGCGTTGTGCATAGGTAGAATCCTGATTGGTTGAAAATTGAAACAAAAGGGAACCACAGAAGAAGAGCCATGAAATGGCACTCTATCAGCAAGAAGTTCTTCAAATATGGTGACTGTTGTCTTTTCTGTGGCAGGGGCTAACAAAGGACCAACAATGGCACAAACATGAGCACATGTAGCACAAATATACTGGTCCACATTCCACACAGTATCAACACTGCCACTGGGTGACAGCTAACAGCTACAGCATGTAGATGTGCATCTGCAAAGCTCTGCCTAGCATCTTCAGGTGCTACATTTAGGCTTTTTGAAAACCTGTTACTTTTCTTAAAAGACAATGGATACACCTTTCATCACACAATTAAGTGTGTTACATTTAATTAATTTAATTAAATGTGTTACATTTAATTGTATCAGTGGAGCCCAATCTATGGAACTGTTATTTTATGTAGGCACATGATCCATTTACACGATAAAAGCAGATCTGTAATCTGTAATGTTTCAGATGATATTTCCTACACATCCACTACAAATCTCATGTAGTTTGAGCTATTTAAGTTGTGTAGCTCGCCTCCTCTTCAGACCACTTTGTAACCCACCTTTACCTCAGCTCCTCCTGTTCATGATGTGCCTGACTTAATTGCTGTCAACACTACAGTTACTGATGACTGATCTTGTTTTTCTCACCCCGTTGCTTCACTGAATGCAACATTTCCTTTTGCTACTATCATCTGCCTGCACTGGATTTTATAGCGGCATGTAAGAGATGCATATGGTGGAGATCTGCTTTACGAACACCAAAATTGACTGGCTGCAGCATGAGTAAATGTTTTGTGACCACTTTTGTAAGGTGCAGCCATTAGGGAGACAATCCAGAACCCCTGTCTTGAGGAGACGTGTATTTTAACTTTCATTCAACTGTTACGAGGCATCAGCAGCAGAACTTGATATTCTGTGTCAGCAAAGTGATGTCATGCTGCTTTTCTTTGCTGACATGTTGCAGAGGGAATTGTCAGGAAGAAAAATGCCTTTCTTACTCTTTTTTTTTCAGCCTGCTTAACATTCTTCTTAGAACTGACTCAACTTTCGCACGGGTTTTCACACAAAACAAAAGCTAGAATGTCCAAAATTGTGGAGATTTCCCCAAGTCTGTAGGTCTTAATGAGCTCACACGTGCATGTAAGCTGATATTGTATTACCTCAAATACTGTATGGCTCCACAGAGGCCCATTAACTTAGTATTGCATCATAGGCCCGTGCATTAGTCTGACCGAGCCCCGCAGACGCCAGAGGTGTCCCATGTCCATTACATCTCTCTCACCAACCAACAATCATTTATAAGTACCACCTGTCTCACAGCAACACAACAGGGACACATTTAAGGGAAACACCATTGTTATTGGAATGATAAACTACCAATATTGATGTTTATTGAGGCACCATGCAGTAAGTGATTGGTTCATAATTTGGGCTAAGAGCCTTTTAAGTAGCATGATGCAACAAGTAACATCATTGCTGGCCTCAGTTGAAATATTAAATATCTAATACCCAGTGTGTGTGTGTGCTTGTGTGCGTGTGGGTACTGTGTCTCCACTTACTGTTTTTCCTTTATTTTTTTGCAGGGTGTTTTCATTGAATTTGTATTCTGCATACACTAATGTAATAGAGTCTGATTTGTACCCCTAACATCATCATATCACAGCACAGATTTACGCATAAGCACACAAATGCCATGTGCAGGATTGTTTGCATCTGGAGTGTAGTCTTAGTGTTGCAGCTGGGCTTTCTTTAACACGAAGCAACAAAAGCTGAAAACTGTAACTCTGACCAGCTCCCTGGAGCTCTGGCTGAAGAGGGATTGTCTCTCCTGTCATGAGAGTGATTAAGGGCTTACACTCTTACATTTCATTCTAGTCAAACATGTGCTGCAGCTTTGCCAGGTATTGCCTCTTGTGTTTGCACACTTTTGTGAACGGTGCTTGTGGTCTTAGGCTTGTTTGTCACGTTCACCTAGAGGGAAAACAACCAGGAAGCTCTCCAGCCTCCTGTTTAGATTCTTTTATGAAACATTTACATTGTACATTGCATATTTGTTTAATGTGGAGCCATTTAACTAAATCTACGACACAAATGGCTCCTTTGATCTACAACCCCTGCCAGGTAAATGGAGGTGCAGGACAGGAGCCGCTCCCCGTCTCGCAGGACCAGCCGAGTAGAGCAGGTAGTGGGACGATGGCTGAGACGGTCCAGAGACTTGGGCAGCAGATCTCACTCTCTGAGCAGGTATTATGTCTTTTTTTTGTTTTTTGTATAAATCCATTATTTTACCATTTTTACTATCTTTGATATATTTTGCCTTGAGATGCACCTGTCTACAGTCATCATCAAAGGAAGCCCATATTTGTAAAACCTTCTAAAACAGGTTCTCTCATCCAGTAACAAATAAATTAATGCTTTAATTTGTGGCTTTTCACAATTATTTCCTTGTTTTTGTTATCCCCACAAATATAAGGCTGTTCACAGTAGTACTGCTCTGTGAGAAATACAGATACTGCAGTAAGATGTTCACTCCTGAATTACTCCTCCAGGGATCGGGCTGCAGCAGAAGGGAAGACAGCAGAGTCCAGTAGCTCTGACCAGAGGAATTATCCCTTCCGCTTCAATATTCAGATCCAGCGCGACCCAAACCTCAACTCTCATGGCCTCACGCTTTCCTCCCAGAACCCGATTCTGGTGGAGGAGGTCACCTCAGGTAACGTTTGCAACAGCACCGTTCTAAGGAAATAGCCGTGACACAGATTTCTGAACTTTAAATCAAATGGGTCTCTATACTAAACCTTGTTGTGTTTATAAATAGCTATTCTATGCGGTGATCTGTAGCCCTCTTGTCCCTAAATCTACTGCAGCACTTTTCACTACCTTGGGAGTAGAAGGAGTGCATTATTAGTTTGAATCAGGGCCTTTTGTTTTAAAGCTGACACTGCATGTTCACCTGAGCCCTGCTATAGGAACCTCTTCACCAGCTTAGGCTTCTTCTCCCACAGAGACTTCATCCTACCTGCCAAGAGTCAATTTCTATTGCCACAGTCTGCAGAGCTCTAGTACTTTGTCAATGTCTCCCACCTAAAATCACACCTTTATTATTCTTTCTGTAGGTGAAAACTTACGACAGCGTTAGCCACTGTACACCTCATGAGTGGAGAGTAGCAAAGAACAAGTAATTCCACAGCCACAGCATAAATTAAAGGATTTTGGTATGTAAACCTACAGAATCATCATTTAATGCACCTCTGGTTTTATTCTACTTTATGCTTGTATAAGCTGCTATTACTAATATGTTTAGGACTGATATGTTTACTCAGCTAAAAGCTTTACTGACAACGAGGCTGTGATTGTTAGGAGGTAAAATACTGTATATACAGTTCACTCAGGAACAGAATATTGTTTGGCTCATTCTCCCTGTTGTCTCTAGAACCATGCCCTTATTTTGCATAAAGTAAATCTCCTCAGCAAATGAAGGCGTGGAGCTGTGCCAGACCCCTGCAGGCCTCTGGCCAGTGTACTGTGCAACACAAACTGACAAAAGTGAAGCCTCCAAGGCTGCAGATACTGCATACATGCACACAAAATTATATTAACAGAGGAAATGAACTGTGGTGCTTATGTGTTTGTGTGTGTGTGTTCCAAAACACATTTGGAAGGATTCAAGGAAGATGGAGTTTTTAGCCCTCGATTGAGGCTCTCAGGGAGCACATACATTCGGACGATGCACTGTCTCCAAGAATCACTTCCAGGCAAATGCCTGATATGCAATAGACGGATATGACTAAGATTAGAAGTATGGTTCGGGTTTCAAAGAGGTGGAATGTGTATGCAGCTGGGGGGTGTGGTTGGAAACCTTAAATCAGTCCTCTTAACTAAATTAATTTACAGAGATGTAAGGATTTGCCAGCACATGCTGCACAAAAGGCTTCCTCAGTCAGAACCTCGTTTTTTCCCTCTGGCAATAGCCTGCTATAAATCACTTCTAAAGCAGAGGTGAAATCTCTCCTTTAATCAGTTCCTTTTTAGAAGTCTGACGTTTAATAAATGTATACAGAATTTTTTTACGCCACACTATTAATCACAAAAAATAAAAAGGAAAATTATAAATATATAACTGGATGAAAAAATTTTAATTTCAACAGCACAACAGATTTTATTTCGGTTTGATGACACCATTCAAAATTGTTTTGCATATTTAAAAAAAAAAGAAGTAGTTGTGAAAGAGATTTATCATGGAATCTATACAATTTTGTAAAGTACCGAGTACACTCCATGATTCAGTAGCGTGTAGAACCACTATTAGCAGGAATCTTTTTAAGTAGTTGTTGTCTGTATGACTTTATCAGTCTCTCAGATCATTGTGGAGGAGTTAGTCCACTCTTTAAAATATTTCTTAAATTAATTGAGATTTGCAGCTCTCTTAAGATCCCACCACATCAGAGTGGCTCAACCATGTTTTGTTTTTCTCAATTTGCGCCATTAGGTTGTAACTTTATTTTCACTGTATTGCATTTTTTTCAATCAATGGGCTATTGGAACACCTTTCTTCTTTTTCAGCCATTCTCTTGTAGACTTGCTTTTGTGCTTTGGATCATTGGCCTGTTGGATGACCCACTTTTGTCTGAGCTTTAGCTGTCGGACGGATGGCCTCATATTTGACTCTAGAATACTTTGTTATTCAAAGGAGTTCATGATTAACTTAGTGACCTCAAAATGCTCAGATCCTGTGACTGCAAAACAAGCCCAAATCGTCACCCCTCCACCACCGTGCTGGCTGTTGGTGTAAAGTGTTTGTGCTGATTAACTGTTTGTTTTTTAGCAAACTTGTCACTGTGAATTACAGCCAGTAATTCACAGTGGACTCTGTCAAACAAGACATAAGTCTGTTGTTTGTTCAGCTGCAACATTGCAAATTGTGCTGCCATGTTCTTGAAGAGAACAAACAGGGTTGTCATAACATAAGCTGTGTCCCAAAACGTCGGCTGCATCCTTCGGAGGACTCGGCCTTCACGGTCTACGTGGGCCGGGTCCTTCGAAGACCAAGAAGGCCAGAAGTGCGAGGCTGTGAAATGGGACGGTCTAGCCTTCAGATTTGCATCACCACTGTGTCAGTGAAGTTTAATAAACTCGGCCATCTGCTCCTTGCTATCTAAAATATAACAGGACACTGCCATAAATTCTCGACCGTCTCACACTTCTGTTTAATCAGTTTTCTGTTTGACTTGTATTCAGCTGTGTGAAAATCCCAGAGGAACCCACCTGATGGATTAATAAAGTTTTATTTAATCTAATAATCTAATAACTTTTTCTCAGCCAAACCGATTGACTCCGGAACAAATAAAACACTGAAAAAAGCCAAACAATTACATTTTTAAGTTATCCGAGTGATGTTTAACCTCAGTAGCGAAAGACAGCATGTAAACAATGAAGCTGGGAGTCCGCAGCTCTCGCCGGCTCAAGTGACCATTGAACCCCCCGGCTAGCTGTTGAGCGGGTGGGTAACAGACGTCTCCGAAAACGTCGGCGCACTTTTGCAAATATGCAATGTCTTGATAAACCAAGCAGATATTTGAAGTTTACACAGCTACTTTCTCGCCTGAAAATATGTTAAAAGTTTCTGGGATATGGTGGGCCACGAAGGATACACCCGACCCATCCTTCAAAATCGGGGAAATGAACGACGCATTTGTCGGCCGCTTTTGAAGGACTCGACGAATTGGGACAGCCTTCGTCGGCTGGCTGTGACGTAATCGGCCTTCAAATGCAGCCTCCGGAGGATGCAGCCTATGTTTTGGGACACAGCTATAGAGTTTCATACTCAATACTGATACCCAGGAAAATACTGGATATACCATTTTTGATAGCGTTGGACAGATAATGGCGCCATCCTGCACCTACAGAAGAAATGGTGAAATATTCACAGATGCTCTGTGAATGGCAACAAAAACCATTACACAGAGGTTTTTAGTAGTTTCTCCAGGCTTGTGTGTCTGAAGTGTTATTCTGTGACCCAACATTGTCACAGATCTGAAATGGTAGAAAAGTTATCATCATGTGGTCAGCAGCCTGATGACTTCAAAATTTCAAGAAATAAAACTATATGGTTTCTTTATGCATCCTAAAGTACAAAGATGGGATATCAAATACTGTAACATACAGACTCTGAAAAGAATCACTGAAATGTAACTAAACAACAGTTATTGCTATTAAAAGCATATCTGTATTATATCCTACATTTATTTCTCCTAGAAAAGCGCATGGGTCTGAATCCCCCTGAGGTCCAGGGTCAGATTACCTTCTTTCTCTTGTCCTCTTGGTCACCATCTGTTTCTGCCTGTCAGACACACACACACACACACACACACACACACACACACACACACACACACACACACGCATAAAGATGCTGTTGCTCATGTCTCCAGTGGCCCCACCGAGTCTTGGCTCAATTCGTTCTCCCTGTCCGTCTGTCTGCAGCACGTGTTGCAGCATCTTGACTGTGAAATATGAATCCATTATTCGATAGGCTTTTTCAGGCCCATCAATATCGCCCAACATCTGTCTATGTTTATTTTAGTTATTTAATTGTGATAACATACTAGTATTCAATGCTTTCTCTGAATTATATGGTTACCTGATGTACAGAATAAACACATGTTGGTGGATGATATGGTTTATTAATAAGTAACAGAGATGATGGATGTCCCTCAGAATAGATTCACGTATGCTATTTGTGATCTGAGGCTCAGTTCTTTTGCTTTCCTGTTAGCAAGTCAGATCGATTGCAGTTTTATTTTTTAGCCGAAATCACAGACGGAGCTTCTGAAAACGGCTTGACTCCCATAATTTGTAAACACAGTAAACAAATTTCAAATGATTTTTTTAATCTTGTTTGCTAGTGTCTAGTTTTATGGAATATGATGTAATGTGCGTGCTGTTCCCGTTAGAGTTAAAAGCGATGATAAAGCAAGACATGCTGTGGGATGTGATTGACAAGTCACTACCCTATGAGAGTGCAGCATCTTTTGGTTTCTCATTCACATCCACCCTTTGCTTGTCACGCCTGACTTTAAAACACCAAATCTGCCGTGGGGAAAACACTGAGCTTAAAGTAGCACAGCTCTAACTGAAGTAGCTATTATATGCAGTCTATGGTGAAAAGTGTGATGTTGTAAAATGTAGTAATTTATCAGCTAACTGTATGCAACACAAAAATACAGTTTCTTTCACATCTTGTACCAGTTCAACCAGAGCATAGTTTAACATGCAGAGTTCAAAGGCACAGCAGCAGCAATAATGTGTAGTAGTTGAATATAATCTGTGCTTCTAATTATAGCTTTTGATCGCCACTGAAACACATTTACATGTTCATTCACCGAAAGGACAAAGATAACAGATGTCGTCAGTAGCGCCGACAGCAGCCAATCGTTTTTGGATTATAGAGATGATAAATAAAATATTATGTCGGTACTGAGAAGTACAGTAAATGAGGTGGAGATAGCACAGTTGTTATATGTGCCCAAAATTGGAAGCACAATGATTGGTCGTCCCACAGTTAGATTTGGAGAGCTGTATGAAAAATTATGCACTGAGTGAGATGAAAGGAAATCACTAGAATACAAGCTACAGCCTGTCAGCAGCGCCAGTTGCAGTATGAGCGCAGGCTGATTGAACACCCTCGGGCACGACAACACAAGGACATTTTGTGTGTGCAGGTGGGCCTGCAGATGGTCGGCTCGTCCCTGGCGACCAGCTTGTGAAGATCAATAACGTCTCTGTCGATGACCTGACCCCAGAGCAAGCTACTGAGATAATCAGGTCTGCACAGACAGCTGCATTCACAAACACACATGCATATGCCTGATGATTGGTACATACTCTGCAGTT